>NC_091052.1:13791705-14107680 GCF_963966145.1 Tenebrio molitor | reverse complement strand
ACGAAGAAAGGAAAACACAAAAGAAGAGAGGTGGTTAGAGAAGAGAGAGACAGAGAGGAAAATTTGAAATTTTGAAAATTTGTCAAATTTCAAAATGATTGTCAAATCATAAAAGATCACTCACATACGGTCAACGCTTCATACCTTCCCACACCTAAATTTTAAAAATGGACTCGACTAACGTATTCCGTCTACTGCACACCTTTATTAGTCTGTTTTCCGTACTCATTCTAGCAGTTGTGCTTGTGTCAATCTATTTCTTTTATTTTGGAGGATTAGCTCATCAAAACAAGGGGAAACTTGCGAAAATGACTGATTACGTGTATGGTCCTCACTTTCGTAAGAACCTTTTTCTATTATACCAAATTCAATATTCACAGGTTCGAAGAAGAAAGTGTTCTGAATCTGAATTGTAATTAACTTTCATGATGGAAATGCACACATTGACGGTGTTGTCTTTATAGATTCCAAATCCAAGAGTATAAGTGGCCCACTCAAATCCTGATCCACACGTCAAAATGTCGGATACCCAACGACGATCCGTTCAACGAAGACGTAACGAAGTTTTTCCATCGGGAGGAGTACGTCACATGTTCCAAGAAGCCGCTCTTGACGTACGTCGAGACGACAGACTCGGTATCGACGTTGCACGTGAATCGGAGTCTTCTCGGTACTTACAATGTCTTCAAAATTTCTTGTTGCTACTCGTCCGTCACGAGAACCATCCACGCCAACAAATCCGACGATGAAGTGAGGTGAGACGTGGTGTGACAACTTAGCAAAACTTGATTCTTTTCAGCTTTTCAGAATGTGTTCCGTTCGAGAGCAGCGTGAACATAACGGATTTGGTGGTGATGGTCAAGTGCAAAACCTCACTCGGTGTGATCTACTCGAACGTGCACGCGGCCATCAGCTCCAGACATGTCCCCGAAAGCAAGATGAAACGCAACTGGACCTCAGAAACGACCCCTTTTGGTGTTTTATTTGTGGGAATCGACAGCATTTCCAAGATGAATCTGGTCCGTACGATGCCAAAAACGTACGAGTTCTTGCGGGGACGAGACTTTTACGATCTGAAAGGGTACACCAAGATCGGCGACAATACCTTTCCTAATTTGATGGCGATATTGACTGGTAAGACTTGGACCCAAGTCTACGAACAGTGTGACCCCAAAAAGAATAAGATGAGTAACTGTGATACGATGTGGGATAAATTTAGTGATTTAGGATACATAATGGCGTACACGGAAGACGAATCGACCATGGGGATTTTCAACTACAATCGCAAAGGATTCGCCAGTCCTTCTACAGATTTCTACATGAGACCGTACGTGGAACAATTGCCTTCCATCAAGAAATGCGGGATGCACACTTGTTCAGGACCGGAGAATAGCGGAGAGAGGATTATGAATCTCGCCCAAGGACTTGGCGATCACCTTCCAGCACCATCCAAAATTCAGACCCTTCTCGATGAATACGTTCAGTCATGACCCCTTGAATATGCCGTCATCGATGGACACAAGAGTCGAACAGTTTTTGAGAGGAATCTATAACCATCTCAACAACACCATTTTTGTATTCTTCAGCGACCACGGGTTCAAATTCGGGGAAATCCGCTACACTCACGCCGGATAACTAGAAGAACCCCTGCCCTACATCTACATCCACCTACCGAAGAGGTTCAAGGAGCGCCACCCCGCTGAATTCAACAATTTCCTAACAAACCCCCAAAGACTCTCGAACCCTTTCGACGTCCACATGACTCTGCAAGACGTTTTACTCTTCGCCAACCAAACCTACTCGGTGCAGCCGAGTCTCGCATGTCCTAAATGTCATTCTTTGTTCAAAGAAATCGACGAAGCTCGCACCTGCAAAGACTGCGCCATCGAACAGCACTGATGTATGTGTTCCGGTCACTTTTCCAACAACCCCGGCAAGAAGATTGTTGTGGATTCGGCGGAGTTCATTGTTTCGCAGATAAACGCGCTTGTCAAGGCTGACGAAGGGGCCACAAGTGCGCTTATTACCACCTGAAGAAGATAGTGTTTTCGGGAATGTCGGAGAGTTACTTAAACGAACTCAACCACACCGTCAACTTCTTTCTCATCATGCTGGAGACCAGACCGCCGGCAATGTTTGAAGCAACTGTGGAAGTTGCGGTGCAGCATCACAAGTTGCCTAGTTTTCGTTTGTTAGGTGATATTAGTCGTACGAATAGGTATCGTGACAATAGCAAATGTATTCAAAATTCTTTGAAAAAATATTGCTACTGTGATGGGCTCTTCACTTCTATTACAAGTGCCACATGTAATTTTTAAATTGTGTTTAATTCTGTATTTGTTGACTTTATTATACAAAAGGAATAAAAAATTATACTTTAAACGGTTAATAAATCTGTTTCATATTTTAACACACTCGCAAGACGGATCTCATCACAGCATTAGCTACTTTTGGAGCTAGTAAAACTAACGTAAAAGTCCCACTACAAAAACTAAGAATCTCTTGGTTGTGCAAAAGTTTTTCCAATAACATTCAGTGTTCTCAGCTGTGGAGGACTTGTATTTGCAGCAGCAGCAAATACTCCACAATCCAACCCCTCTCCTTTGATCCCCAACTCCTGAATTAAACAAATTGGAATTCTTCAAGCATAAATTCCCACCGCACTGTTCATAATTTATTATTGAATTTGTTTTTCGTGGCGCTTTTGTTCTTTTTGCAGTTGACGATTTATCATTATGAAATAACGATATCAATCAAAAGGGATTTAAGTGAAGGGTTTCTTTCTGACAGCGGTGACGGCGAAAGCTAATCCCGTCTACTATTAAAATTTATTTGTCTTCCACGACGAAGGGAAATCCGATTAACTGCTGCGAAAGTGTGCTTTATAAAATTAAGGCCAATACGAGACAAGTCAATTAGGTCAAATCAAGCTCGTCCTGCAGGAAGGAACTCACAGGATAAATGTCGACATCATTGCTATTGATCCGGGTCAGGATTCAAATGCTCGCAAAGTTGGGAAATACATTGCGAAAATAAATAACTTCTGACAAATTATATTTCGGACAAGTAATTCAATATTAATTCAGAGCATTTACGAGTTTCCCTTCTCAAGAGTTTTTACGACCTATTACGCCAATTTTCACAAGACTAAAACAGTTTTGAGCTAAATTATTTGTATTAAAAGTACACAAAGGAATTTTAAACACAATGAAATGATGTCTTCGAAATCTCGTCTAAGAGTTTTGTGTGAACCAATCCGGAGATAAAAAAAGTGTTAGTTTGATTAATTCATGAAGGCGTTAACTGTGATGTCGCCATAACTCCTGCGACTTGTAAAAAATTCATCTGTGTCATTTTTTACGCACTAAGGGTCGCTAAGTGAATTAAAAAGGTGTCGCACAGTCTCGAGTGCACCGTAACGATAATTTACAACAAGAAAGTCGGAAGTGTTGTGCAGTTGATAAAAATATTTGATCGGATTAGGAGAAAACTCGCGAGAAAACTCCACCCTCACACCATGTACACTTTCACCTCATCCCAGCTTTAAATATTTCACTGATGGAAAATTGTAGTTTCGTTCCAGATTGAGTTGGAAATTTCTCCTTCTACTCCCGCTGTGACCCTGCACCGTGAAAATCGCTGCGGTGAGGCCAACAACTCGGAAAATTCCACCCGTTAGTGGCACTTCGATCAAAAACGTATCAGTGCAACTGGAACACAGCAGGAATTGCTTCGGCAGGAATCACTGCATCAACGACACCTCATGCGGCGCGCTAATTTTCCTGCGGGAAATTAGACCAGATTTTTACGAGTTGTTCCTGAGAGAGTGGCGACAGTCTTGATTGAAGGGTAGACTTTCTAGTGCATTTGTTGTACAGCAGGTGTTCGATCAATATGCGCCACCGTGTCACTGCCGCAGTGAACTCGTTCATTCGGGGATTTCAAATCATTACTGGTGGCGCCTTATGCGAAACAAAGAGAATCACCGAAAAATCTAAACAAAGATTCTGTCAAAGTTTTGGGCGAAAGCGCCAGATCCAGCAGGAAGTCATGGAAAGCTTCGCGCGAAAATTCGATTTTTCGGATGTTCCCCACGCCAAACATATTTTAGGCACTTCCAAGAGTTGATTAATTTTTTAATAAACAAAACTCCAATTAGCTCCCCACAAGACTAATTAAAATTCTCATTTCCACATGTTCGCCTCCGACACAACACTGCACCTCGTTCCTGCAAAATTAACAATCTGCAGCCGGCAGCTTTTCATTAAGATTTTTCCCGGCGCTTTTCACAGCTTTGCACGATAGAAAAACCTCTGATTACTTTCCCACCCCAGAAAAAATTCCACCGATCTGACCTTGACTCCTCTCCCGTTCCTGCTCCATCCTGCAATAATTATTCTTGTGCGATTACGCGATTCCACATGTCACCCGACCATTGAACGGAACGACTCGTTATATCATGCGATCTCGCAGGAGTGAAAGTGGTTCGGAGATTTGGCCCAACCTACATTTCCTGGTCCTAAGATTTTACCAGTGCAGTTCTTGTAGGCTCGAGAGATGGAGGTTTCGGTCCAGTGGGTCTTGTTGGTGGTGGCGGGAGTCGTGCTGAATGCTGGGGCATTCCCGGACGGGGCTCCGGTGGACGCTTGCGTCAAGCCCAGGCCCAACCAGCCCTACCATGGGCAAGCCAGGCCCCAACCCCCGGGAACCAACCCCTACCAGGTGCTCCAGTCGGACGTGCACTACGGCCCCGGCACCCAAATCACAGGTGAAGCATTAAAAATATTCCACCCCACAGCGCTCACCCTCACATTTTTTCCTCCGGTACAAAATCGCAACAGCAGACTTGTTTACTGTTTACGCTCTTGTATTTAATCTATCTTGTGCCGATTTCTTTTGGATTCTATTTTTACGTCCTGTTTGCTTTCGCAACCTTCATTAGCTCGACTGTTTCTCAACGTGAACTTTAAATCACGTTGCGAAACCCGACCACAGTTGTCCAAATTCAGAATTTTCTGGAAAAATCTCGTCCCACTGAGATTTGGCCTTTGGTATTTAACGACAGGAATGTACTGACTTGTCCTTGATTGTTATTAATTGCCACCTTTTCCTGCACAACGGAAATCAATCGTCGCAACTCGTTGCGAAACACAGATTGCACCAAAAGACTTACATAATCCGGATTTCGCAACTCTTCCTTGAGCGCGTTCATCTCGTTTCTTTTTGTGAAATGCAGATTCCTTTGGTTTGCAGTCACGATTCAGGGAGGCGAATACTTCAAGGGGTTCTTCATCCAGGCGAGAGATGCCGCGTCGGACGGTTGGCTAGGCGAGTGGGTAGAAACCCCTAATACGAAAATCCACCCTGAGTGCAGCGCCATCACGCACGCCGACCCCAAACCAAAACAACAAGCGGTGTTTGTCTGGAAAGCACCCCACAACGTCCAGCCTGGACAAGTTTACTTCACGTATGTCCCACACGTTTGGTACTTTCTTTGCTAAATATTTTGTTTCAGGGGGACGGTCCTGAAGGAGTACACCACCTTCTGGTCGAATATAGTGTCGCAGGTGGCTCAGTAGAGCCCCCTTATTTAGTATTTATTCCAGTCTGTAGACCTAGAGCAGAGGCAACCTCTCGATTTTAATTTTTTAATAAAAATCTCCCCGTAAGAATTGTTTTATTAAAGAAATCCTCCTGAGTTTACGCTGTAAATTTTCAGAAGTAGGGTAATTGTAAATTATGGACTTGATTAAATGTTAAATGATAAACTCCGGCGAATCCGGCTGAAACAAAAATTGTTTCTTGCTGAAAAGGTAATTTATAAGAGTGGCGAAGTGTTTACTCCGAATCTATTTTTGTGCAGACGTCAATAGCGATGATGGAGCATACTCTTGGCCTTTAATGACATTTCGTGATTCCGGGAGTAACCGATTAGTCCGGGCGAAACTTTCATCCGGAAGATTCAAACAACAACACAACACAATCTTGAAAACTGGTACGTTTCAGACAAGACAAATTGTGCTCTGGACGCCAGCAAGACACGCAGATCTGAACCTCGTGAACAATATTAAAACTGTCGATGCATAATTTCCGGCCCTCTCAGATTCGAATTTCCTCCACTCGTTTGTTTATTTATCTATGTAAAACTTGGGGAAAACTTACCAACCCCGCGAACAATGAATTTCTAATTTCAAATGTAAATCGCTCGACTTCATGCAAAAACTCCCCCGGAATTAATAATGATCAGGCAGGAGTCGATCCTGCTGAAAAACCGTCCGGAAGTCGTCCCATTTTTCCGTGATTTACGTTTTAATTTGTGTCGCCGTATTTCCGCCCAGATGAAATGGGCGGCCACAAGATGGGGTTAAGGGGAAAATTCCACGGTGTGGTATCGATGCGAGGGCGGCAGCGTCGCGACGTTCCAACCATTTCGAACTCGCGTGCAGTCCTGTGCAGTTGTACGCGCTCCTTCAGGACCCGTACGTACGTAGCCGCGTGTTTTGCTGTGCCGGTAAGTACAATTCTTTTCAAAGCTCTGCAGGAATTTTGAGTTTTCGGCGCGCGTCAATCAACTTGTCAGATTTGTTTCCTGCGACAACAACTCTTGATAATTATTATTTACCGGTTGATTTTGCAAAAGCTCGGCGCGGCCGAAAGCTCTACCTGCGGAAGTACTTTCCGAAAGTAAGTTTTCATGTAGCGCCGTTTTATTATTTTGTTTACGCAGCGTCTTAGTGGAAATTTAATGAAGTCGGCGTTAAAAATTTCATTTGAGCTCGACCTAATTCAAATTTATTATCTGCACGTGTGGGATTTGTTTTGGTTATTTTCGCACGGTGAGGACGATTTATATGCATTATGCATACCATCGGTATTCATCGTTCTCCGCAGGACGACATAAATTCTTACGACCTAAGCAAATCACTCCATCCATCATCTGTTCAATTTGTGGTCGAGTGAAAGTCAGTCGTCCTGTCGGGACCCTTTAATCAAAAGCACAACCCGAATTATTGAAATTGCGTCAACTATTTGATAAAATATTTATCTCCTCGACCGAACAACATTACTATAATGATATACAAGCACGTACGAGCTTTTATTGGATTTTACGTAGGTAGTCCTGCAAAAAATATTCCCGCTCGTATCTAGCCAGCTGGGAATTGTTCATGTTTTGAATTTTAATTAAGTTTTTTCATGCACACCAAAAAATTTTAAACACATGGTGAGCTTTCGCAGGAATTCGAAATCCTGCTGGCGAGCTTTTCGGACAACTGATTCCTGCAACTGGAATTGTTGCGAGGTTGTCTATTCAGTCGAGTTCTCATTTGCACAATTTCGATCCAGCTGACAAGTTAATAATGTTTCTCAACAGGCCATACACAGCGAAATTAAACCATTTGCGTAGGTGCGACACAGTTATCATGGGGTCCATTGTAGTCTGATAAGATTTTCTATTTTTATCTTGTTTACACCGATAAGCGACGCTTGTTTACCACAGCAAATGTTATTTTTTCCGCCAAATTGACACACGACAATCCAATAATATTAGCAGAATTAAATTCGATGGCCGCAATATTTTTCCTGGGGGGTAATAAAACCACAGAGTACATTTTTGGATTTTTCGAGGCAAAGCAAACATTTTCGCCTGCGTGCATCGTGCACAGCTCGATAAGAATCAGCAAACACTTCGCAAATGTAATTTTGTTCGACTTGAAAGTTGTTATTCCATGAAAATCACTGGCCGGAAAGTCACAGTCCAGCAACCGTAGAGATCGGATGAGCTTTCAGTTCAAGTTAAATCTGTAAATTTGAAAGGAAAAAATTCGCAATTGTGGGAATTTAATAAAAGCGGAGAGCTTTCGGTGCGACATCGAGAAAAGAGCTTTCGGCTAATTAAGCGACACGTTTTCCTGCGAGACACTCCACTTGATGGATCTCGAGGGTATCGGTAATTTGAAGGAGAGTTGCATAAGAGCCCCGAAAACGATCAGTTGATTGAAATGTGTATCCAAGTGTGCAAATATTGTTAGAGGGAATTGCGGTTGAGACAGGAAAAAGTTGACCCACAGCGCTGGCGAAAAAAGGTGGTGAAAGCTCGCCCGAGAAGTTAGGGAAATAGGAGAAAAACCTTCGGGATTGAATCGGGTGAAGCAATTATGAAAAGAGTGGCATTTAAGGCGAACGGAATTTCGATAAAAATAGACAGGAAGGATATTAAGTCCTCGTCCTCGATTCGAACGCTCTTGCATAATCCACACCACCTCGAATATGTCTTCGTACAAGAATTTCAAGACGTCCCATCCTCTGGATGCACTCCAAATAACGCAATTTTGGTAAACTCGATAAAGCGGGACATTTCTGACGCGAGAATTTCTCCTCGTTTTATTTTCCCGACGGAGCTCGGGATTCGATGGCATTAAAAATTTATAGAGGGATGAAACATCGCATTTATTTTTAAAACGTATCTCATGTCCCACCCCCTAATTGGTATTGTACCCTGGCGTCGCAATCTGCCGTCCTCACCCCAAAATTAAAAAAGCGACTCTTCTCTGATAAACACTAATTCGGCACCTGGGCAAATCCCGAGACAGAAATACAAAGATAATGTTACAACGGCCAATAAAACTGCAAATTCAGAACGCCATTTGTGTCATGCGTGCGATATTCAAAGGTAATCTTGGAAAAATTAACGACCGCGGGGGTTAGGAGCAAAGGAAAACAAATAAAAAGCGAGAGATATAAATATGTAATTAATTTCCATTAGAGCGGGACAAATCTTGACACCTAAAGCGAGAAATGGAATAAAGTCGGCGAGCTCATTAAATCTGGAGCTTGTTAAAATATTCCTGGAGAGACGGTAAAAAAAGCTTGACATTAAAAAATTTGGGGGGGTTGTGGCCCAACACCCTTACCTTCCGGTCCCCACCCATAAAAACATATTACCCTCTGTACATTTTACCCAAGTCCTTAGGTCTACAAATTGGACCCTTTGTTAAACCCATTGTATACATATACAACCTCCTTTAATCAACGGCGTCAGCCTCCTCATCTGTGCTGCCTTCGAGCTCTCGTAAAAACTGGAAAATTACAACCTTGTTGAATTTTGCTATCGACTCGTCCAAATGAAAGACCGCGACGAAAAACAAATTAAACGGGAGACATGTAACGAGATTTGCCTCTCATTAAAATTTATTAAAAATAAAAGTGGAACGCGTGAGCAAATGGGAGAGCGACGGCTCCGGTTTAATTGGACCAGATCGCCGGATAAATAATCATTTTAATCTTGGACGTGGACGGACCCACCGGATAAATTTTGCCTAATGGGGTGTGACAGTCAGCCCAACCGCGTTTCTCGCATTTCCTTAATTAAATATCGACGGGGCTGAAGGTGGCCAGGTGAGGGACGAAACGACGGAACGGGAGTTGACACTCGGGGAAAGTTTGGGGAAACATCACGAAGAGAAGAGGAAAGAAGAGAATGGCGAGGCTAGTTTGGGGGGAGTTGGGGGAAGCAAAAGGAGGAAAGGGGAAACGTAGTAAGAAAGAAAGAAACATGGAGAAAATGAGGCCAAAATTGTTTCTTAAGAAAAAAAATGTAAATAAATAAATATAAATAATAAATATCTTTGGGAAATGAAAGAGAAAAAATAAACATGAGACATAGACATGAGAGAAGAAGTAATAAAATTTAGTGGATTGCGGTAAGGACAATACAATGAGATAGAGAAAAGAAAGAAGATAAAAAAAAGAAGAACTGAGAAACAAATCAATAATAAAATTGTTATTTGAAGAAAAAGAAACAATAAACAAACAAAATTTAGAGAAAAACATTTAATTGCAGCAGAGAACATTTAAGGTAAACAAAATTAAAACAAAAAAAATAAATATTGAAGAAAGATAAAGAAAGGGAAATCTAAGAGAATAACTGATAACAGTAGAAAAAAAATTGACTATGACACAACATTGCCAATAAAAAATAATGTTTTGAGCCTTCGACACTCAGTGGTAATCCTTTTTTTTTAAATAACAGTTTTTATTCCAAAACGTGTCTGGTTGCAGCAGTAAAGTCTCAAAGCTAAAACACTTGTGAAGAAAGATCAGGAAAAAAAAGGGAAAAAAGAAAAACAAATACACAGGGTATTTTACGGAATTGAAAATGCAACCCACAATACATTCGCAAAGCAAAGTTAGATTGGACGCGGACAATATCCAGGTTTGCAATGTCAATGTATTGTGGGTTGCATTTTCAATTCCGTCGGGCTCATTATCACTTGCGAAGTACCCTGTATATGTGCAAAGGAAAAATTAGCAAACGTATACAATATAGGTATGTATCGATAAAAAAAAAAGTAAAAAATATAAAATGTAGGTAAATGTAAAAAAAGTGAATTATTCGAGGTCAAAGAGAAGAAAAGGAAAAATAAGGATGAATATGACAAGATCTAGAACAAATAAATTCCAAGAATGAGAAATTTAGAGAAATTATTCATTGCAATAGAGAGAGAAATTGAAGAGAAAGCAAATGTAAAAGGAAGAGCTTATTGATTAAAAGGATAGAATAGAAAAACAACAAAGAGTAGAGAAAAGTAAAGAAATGAACATCTAAGAGAATATGCGACAATAGAAAAAAATGTACTTAAAGATAACAAACAGTACAGATTTTTTTTTTAATTCTTTGATACCCAGAAATCATCGTTTTCCCCTAAATATTTCTATTCCAAATCTTGTTTGTTCAGAGTAATCAGTAAAGTGCCACTTATCAGAGATAATATGCCTACAAAAAGGGAGATAAAAAACTTGATAAAAAATATATACCCGGAAAATAATCATCTGTTGAATGGTTTACCGTAATTGATTTAAAAAAAAGGTAGAAACAAAGAAAATTGAAATTATAAAATGTCAACAAATACATGAAAATGTTCTAAATTCAATAAGAAAGCATTGAAACATATAGAAAGGTTAAAAAATGTAAAAAGATATTTGAATTATTCAAAGTCAAAGACAGTCCAGTCCAGCGAGGTAAATGTTATTTCGGGATCCTTTGCCCCTCAGCTCTGATCCTGTTTTGTCAAACAACAATTTTTACCCGAAACCTGTCTATCTAGGACCATTTATAAACACTAACTTCAAAATCGTGATTAATGATCTTAGGGAACAATGTAGTGATATGTTGCGGTACGACACACCATAAATCAGGCCTTACGCCCTGCCACTAATACTAAAACGTCGATAATTTGTCGCCACCTATCAATTCTTAAATTATTTATTTTATTAGACGAGTGCCTCTAATGAATCCATCGATCCTTGCCCATCACCGTCAACACGTCAACTTCAAAACCTCGAATATAAAGAAATACAATCGCTGTTTCAGCCGGAGCTTTGTAAAAAAATATTGTATAAAAAAAAAATCTCAAAGTTCTTGTTACTTAAGAGGATTACGGCCAAAGGTATCTTCCGCCCTCCAATTTAGTACAGCTCTGCGTTAAACTAAAGAAAGGAGAAACGGAGAAATTCCCTTTGATGATCATTTTTCTCGACAGGTCTTAGCGCAAGACTTTCTAGCAAAAAATCTGTCGAGTACATTTGCCTGCACAATATGCGATACCAAGCTTTGCACTCGACTGTACTTAATCCGCTTCCAGGCCACGTGTTTGTCCGACTTCCGTTGTCACGTCCTCCCCCATTATTCACATTCATTGCGTTATTTACATCGCCTTAATTAATTTACAGTTCTTACGTGTGAGAAAAAATGGATACTCCTCGAAAAAG
Source organism: Tenebrio molitor (assembly GCF_963966145.1). Taxonomy (NCBI): domain Eukaryota; kingdom Metazoa; phylum Arthropoda; class Insecta; order Coleoptera; family Tenebrionidae; genus Tenebrio; species Tenebrio molitor. The sequence goes on along the minus strand of NC_091052.1, from coordinate 14,095,911 downwards.
GGTTCCACCGCAAAAACGCGACAGTTACTCATCGTGCGACGTCTCTGCCGTGCTAACTGGAGGAGGCACAAAGCCCAAAAGGACACCCTATCTGATTTCAATTCATGCCGATTTAGGGGTTGGTGAAATGTAAAAAATCTGATAAGGGCGACCTACATTTGAACTGTAGACGTTTAAAAGCCGAAACTGGAACGGATAGCAATAAAAGGGGAAAATATATCGCGATAAGGGGGTAAAGAAATCCGCCCTATTTTACCCTAACGACACTGTTTAAATAAGTTTTAGTCGGAATTATCGGATTTTTGGGTCAATATGAATAGCAATTTGGTCTGGGGGTGTGGATTTTTGACGGGCGGAAATAAATAGCCGGCCGGAAGGTAGGGCGGAGCAACAATAAATACGAAATGCTTTCCCGAAGATTATTTCTAGGATGTGACCATTTAAGTTTTATAAATGATTTTCTCCACGGGTCAAAGGATTAAAGTGCCACCATTTATCACTGAAATTTCCTGCTCTTGTCTTTCTATTTCTATGCAACATTAAGCGCGACCCGGCGGAATTGTTTCAGCAATGTTCCTGGCAAATTGACGGCGACAATCCAAATTTTTACTCCGAGCTTTAATCCCGACTATCGATTAAACCGAATCAACAGCGTTATCTGATACCGCTGTAATCGCAAAACAACACAAAAGACTCCAAAGTTGTGCACGAAGCTCGCAGGCGGAGCTTTGTGGTTGTTGCGCAACTAAAATCCTCACATTAACTATTTTCAGTTACATTTATGCACTTGAGACACCCCCAAACCACCCATCTGGGCTACACGCACGTTCTATAAAACCTAGATGCGGAACGACTTCAATTACCGGAATTACATTTTTATGACTCCGGTTATTACGACACTAAAGTCCGAAATTTTGGACGGGAAGCTTTCACGTCATCCAATCATAATTAAAATCTCTAGCAATTTTTCACGTTTACGACCGACATTTTTAACACATTATACGAATAAAACAAAATATGACGCTTTTATTGTGGCCCTCAGGGTTTCACCTAAACTTTTGAGGCTCTTATCGAGCTCTTTATTGGTGTTTAGTTTTTGTTGGGTCGTTCTCAGCTGCCAAAGAGATGAGTGATTTATCGGTGAAACTTTTTACAAGAGTTTTTCTACAAAATTATTTTAATTACTCCCTTGCCCTAGTATGCAAGGAAACTCGATACGAGCTACAGAATCCCGAGGAGTGAGTTTTCAGACAGGTAAACTGAGCAGGAGCACACCCTTATTATAGCATTAATTAGCTGCGTTCAGACATCACAAGGGCCGATTTACCCTTTTAATTGCTTTTAAATAAGGGTTATAATTAGCAATCAGTTTGACACAATCTGTCTAATTTTAATCACAGATGGGCACAAATAAAATTCGAAACGGGGGACAGAAAGAGGAGAAATGAAAGGGAAAATATTTGTGCAAGAACAACGGGAAGTTGTGAAAGTGCAAGAAAGTAAAAAATATTCGCTGTAAGAGTATTAAATTTGTGGCGGTCGTGAAAAACTAGGTAAGTCGAAAATGTTAATTTTTCAGGGCAACGATTCAAAATTCCACATCATTCCTAAAATCCTGTAATTAAATAGAAACTTCTTTCTACCTGTACTTGCTTTCAATATAAGTCAATTTTTAACTGTGAAAATCTGAATTATTTAACTCAATGATTTATTATTAAGGCGTAAACATCGCTAACTCATTTTTGAAATTATTTGACTTACCTACTTTTTCACGACCGCCACAGAAATAATTAAGGAGAAGAAACAAAAGGAGCGAGTAACGATGAGAGATTGAGGAGGAAGTAGTCGCAGTTAGTAACTAAAAATTATCCCGGCGCCTCCACCATTTTTATTGCGAAAATAATTTCTCTTGATCGCTGAAAGAGATAAAAATATTCAATTTCCTCTGCTAAATTTACCATCACAAGATCTATAGCACACTCGTTTCATGTCCTTCAAGGCGACCAAATAACGCGAATATCGTAATATTTAATGGGATTATTTCCTGGCACCTCCACCATTTTTGCAACAACAATTTTTTCCTCGGTTGCTAAAAAAATTGGAGACTCTTGGTTTTCACACCAGGATTTGTCATAATGAAAGTCGTGAATCCCCCAATTTTTATCGTTCTAGATGTGCAGATAATAAAAATATCATCATATTCATTGCAGGTGTTTCCCGGCACCTCCACCATTTTTGCAACAATAATTTTTTCCTCGGTTGCTAAAAAAATTGGAAACTCTTGGTTTTCACAGCAAGATTTGTCATAATGAAAGTTGTGAATCCCCCATTTTTTATCGTTCTAAATGTGCAGATAATAAAAATATCTTCATATTTATTGCAGGTGTTTCCCGGCACCTCCACCATTTTCTAAATTAGATATTTAAAAAAATGTACAGGTTTTTATTAAAGATTAATTTGTCAACTTGGAGACCAAAAACCGTGTGATAAAAACTGTATTGCAGACTTCTGTTGAGCAGATGAAATATTTAAAACCTCCTGTTGGGAGGCCTGATTGGCAACCTGGAAAATGGTTAATTCAGGAATGTCGCTCGAGGCGACGTGACCCCGCCAGTGTCATAAATTAAGCAAAGCAAAAACTTCTTCCTGTGTGAATTAGAAGGTCCAAATCGAGTGTAAAGATTGTTTATCAGGAAGGCCATTAACGCCCCAATTCGGTGTCGATTTCGAAACAGCAGCGAAAAATTGATTTTAACAAATCCACCCGAAAAAAGATTTCTCCCGCTCCACATACAAAAGAAGTTGGCAACACAATCGGTGAAAAGCTGAGCTTTCGCCAGCTCCGTCCTCCTCGGTTCCGGGTGGGCCGGCGCGACTCGAAGACGATCGCACAAGAGAATTTATTACTGCTTTTTCATAGTCAAGTTGTTTTTGTTGATCCTGATGAATGGGGTGGGCTCCTGAATGGCCGGCTCCACACTAAGAAATCGTTATGAAAGATTCCGACACGGGTTTCGAGGATTTCTTTCATTAATATCACTTATCGTCCGTCCTTTCAATTGTGAGTCCTGTCAAAAGGGCTTTGTTGGCCTCTTGTGTCCACTTGACGGATGCAGGTGCCTCCAGGATATTACACCTCTCAAACTCGCCCTCTCTATTATTTTTGCAAAAACACATCTTCACAACGTGACCGAATCGATACGACACAGCTGTGCCCCGCTCATTTCTCGTTACTGTTAATGTAAATTGTCTCTAATATCTCCTTAAATATTTATAATTCCGGCAATTTGCGTCTCAGGTATTATGCTAATTTCCCGTTTAATTTGTTATTAAATTAAATCGCACCAGAACGCGTCTTTAATTAAAACCAACTTCAAGACCTCCACTTTCCTCCGGCTCTCAAAATTACAAATTAAATCACAAACAGAAAAACCTTCGAACCAAAACAGGATTTCACCTCGATAAGGAATCCATAGGCCTCGTCCTTGGAATCCTTCGCAAGGCGATGCGGAAATTTCAATGGAATTGCCATTAATAAATTCATTTTGTATCAGTCCAACTTGCCAAATCACACAAACATCCCGAATAGTTACCAGGAAGATTTCCCGGCGCCTTCACCGTTTTTACAACAAAAATAATTTCTCTCTTGATTCCTTCTACTGAATTTATCATCAGGAGATCTACGATACACTCATTGGACAAATAACAAAAATATCGCAACTCTTAATGAAATTATTTCCCGGCGCCTCCACCATTTTCACAATACGATTTTTCCCCTCTGTTTCTGCTGAATGCAAATTTTTTAATTACGACGAACTTGCAGAACTTTTTCTAATACCAAAGCATTCGAATATGAACCGTAACAATCTGCGCAACATTCCACCTGGAATAAAGAATTCATAGTCGTCGTCCTTGTCCTTGACAAGTCGATATGTAAATATCCTGCGCCACAATTTTTTCATACCTTGTCGGTAAACACTCACCTTTAATGGAGCACGTGTTTGCCCCGATCGAATAATACATTCAGGATACATTCGCTGTGTTATTTCGTTGTGTACAGATCCGAATTAAACACATCACTCTCCTTCCGAATCCTTGTTATTTCAGGTGTTTCGAGTCCTTTTTAAAAAAAGACGAGCAATTGTTCGGCCAAGGCAAACACAAACACTGTGTAGATTAATTCGGCGAAAATCTCCGCGGAAAATTGAGTTTTCGCCAATCTGGTGTGTCAACATTTAGAGAAAATCAAGATAGAGACACGGTCAGTTGACTCATTTATTTTGTATCAAGCGGATGGCGATTTAATTTCCGTTCTGGAAAAGCTGGAAAAATGTCAAAGTTGTAGGATCGAGCTTGTTAGTTTTTAAATGGAATCCACACAAAAGCTCCAGTTTGGTTGTCACTTATTTTTCCAAACATTTCCTCAATTAAATTGTTGTGATTTAAATTGTTGATGCAGACCGCGACAATGAGCTTTTTCCAGGATTCTGTCTGCTCCCTGCAGGTTATTATCGGATTTATCCTGGAGGCCCATCAGGCCGCGAGGCATATTCCCCGGTGGAAGGATTTGTTCCGGGATCTGAATTGTATTCACCGGACTGGGAGCTTCTCTTTTTTGTTAATCCGGTTTTGTTATTTTTCAATACCACCCCCGTCTCAGTTAGTTAGCCCCGCCGCAAGCTATCACTCCACCGACAAGTTCATTAGCACTTGCACCCTCGATCGAGTCTGGCTTCGACAAGCTGGAGGAAATGTAAATGAAATCAGCCTCGAGGCATTCAACACCTCGATCTAATTCCGAAGACGCCCTTTGAGCAACATCGTGTGAGGGTGAGTGTTTTTGCCCCGGCGGATTGATAGTTCGCGGATCGCGAACGGGGTAAAGTCGTAATGATGAGTTTGGGGGGTACGTGCCGCGTTCGAGGGTTCATTTAGTCATTGTGCTCGGGTGAAGAAGTCGACGTACCCTCTGGATATGGGATATTTCATGCGCGAACGGCGCGCATACAAATCTACCCTAAGTAGACCGCAGTTCCGCCAACGTTAGAATTGCTCAGTCTTCACGTAATAGCCGAGGCAGTTATTGTACGGGGATGAAATAGGGGAAAATTGGTTATTAAATCAGCGCTGACTTAAGGAGACAATGCGCGCTAAAGGCGCCTCCGGAATTGGCCCACTAACCAAATTTACTATTATACCCTTTGTACAGCGGGAAGAATTATTGTCTGGCGGTTAAGGAGACCGACGTACTCTTTAAAATACTTAACAAACTCTCAAACTTTATTACTTCAACTTGCGGAATTTATTGGGGCTTACCTTCGTAAACTTTAATAAAATATTGCCAACTTTGTAACATTATTAAATTTTCTTTATAATCCGACTCGATCGAAATTTTATGCTGCAAGGGCCGAAGCTGGATTATGCACGAATGGTGGATTGTTAGTGAGAGCGAACAAAGAACAGGAACACGCCAATTACGATCTTGACAGATACTGCGGTTACGAGAAAATATAAACTGGAGAAGGGTTGCGATGTCAAAGGCTGGGAAGGTTTAAAGGAGAATTTTTACAAACAAATCTCTAAATAACTCAAATTTACTGCAATCGAGTGACGTTTTCATCACTCCCAACACACTTACCAAAAATATTTCCTGGCACCTCCACCATTTACGCTACAAATAATTATTTCTTTCCATTTATACAGGGTGTCTTAAAATTATCGTATTCCGAGTTCGGGGCTTAGTAGGGGACATCCTGTCGACCAAGTAAAAATGTTTAAAAAAAAATTGCAGTCACTTGGAAAAAAATATCAAAGTTGCCAATATTTGTTCACAAGTACCTGATCAATATTCTAGCTATGTTGTACTTCCATTTTGAACAAAAATTGGAAAAATAAAACTTATTTTTTCGAGATAAAGCTGTTTTTTCAAGAAATGTCTTTTCATTTATATTTTAATATTTTACATAATCATCCTCACCATATTTCGAAATGAATGTCAACCATTTATATTTTTCATTTGAAGAAAACATGATGAAAAGTTTGAACCTTCAGACCCATATATCTTTGTAAAGACCCCCCCTATATTTTATATTTTATTTTTTCGAGATTCCTGAGATTTTTCCCTACAAGACTCCCGACTTGGAATACGTTAATTTTGCGACACCCTGTATAATAAATTCAGAAATTCCGTTTTTCCTGGAACACATGGGGGTACCATTTTATGTTCATCTACCTTAGCATACGATAAAGATATCGTAACATTTACCATCGCGCATTCAAATGAAATCCTGGGCTGAGTAGGCGTTGGAAAAATTAAACCGTTTAGAACAGTGTAAAGTTTGAATTTCCCGCCGTTTGACAAGAATGACATTTGTTTATGTTTAATTGACACGTAATTGAACATGTTTGTTTTTAACAAAGAGTGCCCTTATATATTTTTATATATATTTTCTTCGAGAACAGGAATCGTTAAGTAATTCTATTTTTAATGTAAAACATTGTAAAGAAAGAAAAAAGAAAGATTTTTTTGGCTCTAAATTTTAGGTTAGCTGTCAACATGCTCCAATTAATCTACGCTTTAAAAAAGCACAACAATTGACGGTTTCCAACGCCTTCCCATCCCAGGATTTCATTTGACGCGCGATAGAAATATTTCTTGGTTTCTCGACCATTTCTTCAACAAGAAAGAAATTATTATTTGATTCTGGTAAGAAGTAGAGGAACTGGATTTTCTTTTTTAAATTTACCATTAACAAATCTATATTGCATCCATTTGGTCTCCATGTGACTCTTTCCAAATAACAAAAATATCCTAAAATTTGCTAGAAATGTTTCCCGGCGCCTCCACCATTTCCGCAACACATTATTTCTCTCCATTTCATTACTAAATTTAGAAGTTCCGCTTTTCCATTACGTTTGCCACGATCATCTAGCTTAGCATATGATAAAGATATTGTAACATTTACTAGAAATGTTTCTCGGCTCGTCCACCATTTCTTCAACAGAAAAAAATTATTACTTGATTGTGGGAAGAAGTAGAAAGACTGGATTTTCTCCATTAAATTTGCCATTAACTAATACATATTGCACACATTTTGTACCAATGTGACTTTCCAAATAACAGAAATATCCCGATATTTGCTAGAAATATTTCCCGGCGCCTCCACCATTTTTAAAAATAAAAATAATTTCACTTTTAATCACTGAAATAGAGACATTTGATTCTCTCTACCAAATTTATCACATAAACACTCATTTTGCACCCGTCTATTTGGCTAAACAACGAAACCTTCATAATATATACAGTGAAATAATTTTCTGTAACTGTTTGTTTCTCCGTCAACACTTTCGGTTTACTCTGTTGCATTTACGGTAATGTAATGTTTGATAATATTACTCTGCATCCATTTAGCCACACAAATAACAGAAATATCATATTTACTATAAAACCTATCCCGGCGCCTCCACCATTTTTACCCCAAAAAATATTTTTATCGCAGTAGATTTACGTTTCTTCGGTGCAATTGTTATTAGTGAATCTGTGATCCACCCATTTTGTGTCCGTCCAACTCCTCAAATAAGAGAAAAATCCTAAAATTTGCAAAAATATCTCCCGGCGCCTCCACCATTTGTCCACTAAATATAATTTCTTTCTTGATCAGAACAAGAAATAAAGACATTTGGTCTTCTCTACTAAATTTATCAAACCGAGATTTTGTTTTCGTCTAGCTGGGTCAACAACGAAACCATTGAAATATTTACAGGAATAATTTTTTTTTCACGTTAGTATAAAAAGTCGAGACTTTCAGTCTTCTCTAGAGCATTTATCGTAATGAAATGTGTAATTCACCGAACTATTTTTCCTGGCGCCTTCACCATTCTTGCAATTTGAAACGACATTTTCATATTAAAACATTTTCTGTGTTAAATTTGCTACAGAGGATGCAGTGGAGGAAATATCACAATATTATTTTATTTTAAGCATTCGCCAGCGCCTCCACCATTCTTACCATTCCTACTCCGAGAACTGACCCAAAGATTGTAGAAATATTGAATTGTTATAAAAGCTAAATCAATAAATGTTTCTTTTATTTTTCCTAGAGTTCTGGAAAACATTTCATAAATTCAATATTTCCCAACAAACCTCCACTAAGGTGTAACTGGTGCGATTAACATCCGATACAAGCGATCGAGTCCTTTCGAGATTGGCTTGATCAAAAATAAACGACCAAACTTACCAAACTAACTGTCCAAGTTGTTTAGTTTCGAGCAATGAAAGCTGAAATATTGCTTTGAATCCCGGCGAAGTTTTGTATTGTAAAACGTGAACCGGAGAAAACACTACAAAAATCAAAGCAAAAAACTTTTCCGCTCCTTTGTTTTACAAAATGACTTTCGAAGCTTGTTGCATTTTCTCGTTTACACTGCAGGAAACGTAAAATTGGAATAAACAAACACGACAGGATCTGTCACCGATTGCATGTATGATTACGGCGTATAAAGTTTTCAGTGATGTGAATAATTGAAATTTGTGAGCGATTTTAATTAAAATTTACATATTAATAAACGAGATTTTTGTAATTTATCGACGCACATTTCAATCATCAAACAGACCTTTTGGTCGATTTGATAACAACTAATTTCATAGTGGGTCATAAACTGATCGTAAATAATCATTTGGGTGATTTTAATGTTTCGTAAGTAGTGAATCGGTGTCCAGTCGCCATTTACAATGGAAACACTCAGAAAATCGTCGATTTTTCCCCGCCGGCAATTTAGCAGGACATTCGAAGGCAATTGACCTCAACGGGTGTATTTTGATTCCGTGTAATGGCCGGACGGGACATCGCCACTCGTTATTTTGCCCAGCACGGGGTAAATTACTTTGCCAGTGTTGGCAGCTTCATTTAATTTGTGAGTTGCGCCTTTAATTGCCACTGGAAAAATGTTTCAGCCATTATTGCCGACTCTTCAGGGTCTCGAGCGAATTGATTCACACCGACACGTTTTTTAATTAAAGAGGCAACAAGAACCCTCCTTGTGTTGTTCCGCCTCCACTTTAAACATTCAGAGTTTACACGGTCGCTACATGTGTGCTTTGGGAGGTTATGAGGAGCTTTCAGTTTCTAAATCTTGCAAATCCGAACTTTACTTTGTACTTAGAGCTGTCGGGGGAAGAGATTTGATCCTGCGGCTTGCCAAACAGCACATGAAACTTTGAACGCAGGTACGCACTGCCGCATACGTATCCTGCTAATTCAAGACGCGAGCCAGGATGTTTGCAAAGCGCAAACTGTTGATTCTTTCTTTGGGGTAATCCGATCGAAACCACAAATAATCACTGCAAATTCCCGCACGATTACGCTTTCGCACAACAAATATTACAGAGCGAAATGGAAAACCGAGGCTAAAATTGACACAAAGCCGCACAGACCGGTTAGTCTGTTGGCGTGATTAGAAATGCGACAAAAATTTATAACAAATAGTTGAAAGCTCGCCAGCTTTGGAAATCTCGAGTCACATAAATTCCTGCAAGATCCAATCGCGCCGTCCAACGCAACATAAATAGAAAAGTTTTATTTGCGCGGACATTACTTTTATATTTTCTCATCTGGCGAGGGTGATCAAATCACAATAAAAAATATTTGTGTGGGGTTATCGATCGTGTCAATACTCGAGTTAGAAAATTTGAAAGGGTATTTCTATGAGTCGGAGATTCGCCCCAGAATGACTGCAGTAATTGGCTGTTGGAAGCAATTTACGATCTCTTGTTGGTCCAGACAGTCCCGATGTGACTTACTAACTTGGATAAACAGCCGCAAAATTTTCTACTTTAAATCGGAGCCAAGTTGGATTTATGTCGGAGAATGCATTTCACCCGGAAAGTCTCTTAGGTGATTATCGTCGGTGAAGATTTTCAAATAAGAAATAAAACTTGAACGGGAATAAAGATACTTTTAGATGTTATCTACGTCGTCAAACAACAGAAATATCGTAAGATTTATTGAAAGTTTTACCGGCGCCTCCACCAGTGTTGCAATTCTTAACCAAACCTAAAAATAGAATTATACAGGTTCTTGCATTTGATCAAACACAGTTATTAGATTTAATCGAAAAATATCTCAGCGGTGAAAAAATGTGTTTGTAATTTCCCAAACTAATTATTTTGATATTTTCATGCAGTTTTCTGTATTCTATTCCTCACAATTTACCCTGCAAAATAATGTCTTCAGACATGAACTATTAGCGGAGATATCACCATTTTCACAAACATCTAAAATTGCAAATCTCACCACTAATGCAAAAGATATCGTCACACGACTTTTTTTACATTGGTTTTGTTACACTAAAATCTTCAAAATACAGTTTTTACATTTAATCTATCACTAATAATAACGAGATTATCGGAATTTTTATTAAAAAATATCCCGGCGCCTCCACCAATTTCACAAACATCTAACATTGCAAAAATCACCACTAATGCAGAAAATATCGTCACACGATATTTTTTTTTTAATTTTCGTTTCGTTACAATAAAATCTTCAAAACGCAGTTTTTACATTTGGTCTATCACCAATAATAACTATTTTCACAAACATGTAAAATTGGAAATCTCACCATTGATGCAGAAGATATCGACACAGGATTTTTTTACATTCGATTCGCTACAATAAAATCTTCAAAACGCACTTTTTATATTTGATCTATCTTCAGTAATAACAGAGATATCAATATTTTTTATTTAAAAAATATCCCGACGCCTCCACAATTTTCACAAACATCTAAAATTCTAAATCTCACCATTAATGCAGAAAATATCGTCACACGATTTTTTTTTACATTCCATTCGTTGCAATAAAATCTTCACAACGCACTGTTTACATTTGATCTATCTTTAGTAATAACAGAGATATCAGAACATTTTTATGAAAAAAAAAACTATCCCGGCGCGTCCACCATTTCATAAACATCTAAAATTACAGATCTCACCGTCAATGCAGAAGATACCGTTACACGATTTTTTACATTCGATTCGTCACAATAAAATCTTCAAAACGCACTTTTTACATTTGATTTCTCTTCAGTAATGACAGAGATATCAACATTTTTATTTTAAAAAATATCTCGGCGTCTCCACCATTTTCACAAACATCAAATTTTTTACATTAAATTCGATGCAATAAAATCTTCAACACGCAGTTTTACATTTGATCTATAATTAATAATAACGGAGATATCAATATTTTTTATTTGAAAAATCTCCCGGCACCTCCACCATTTTCACAAACATCTAAAATTGAGTTCTTTGCAATGGACGCTTCAAAACGCTATTTTTACATTAGATCTATCTTCATAATAACAGAGATATGAAAAATAATACATACAGGGTGTTTCTGAAATAAGTGCATTAATTTTAACTGGTAATAGAACTCATCAAAAGGAACAACTTTTCTCTCTGCCATTTTGGGGAAAAACGTTGCGTAATGGCTTAAAAAAATAGGAAAGATTTTCCTAAAACCGTTCATATCTCCAAAGCCAAGCTACCTAAAAACGTTAAACAACCAAATTCTTACGAAGTGAATTTTTTGTTATACGAGTACAGTGCATTCACTTTTGTTTTAGACCAGAGTAGGCTATGGAAATTTGGCGAGTTGTATGGTAAAACTGTGGCTGAATGACAATATACATCATGTATAATATTTGAGGTTACACTTTCTTGTCAAAATTCATGACCATGTAGCCAAGCATTATCATTTTCCAATTAACTACATAATTTCGAGGACTCAATAATGTGTATTTAGTGATAAATGTAAATATTGCACAAATTTAAAACTAATTTACCTTAATACTTAATAATAATGTCAAATTTGACATTGGCAGTTCGAACAATTTTGATTTTGTTATTTTGACATGGCCCCGATACCAACATTTAAAAAAATTAAAATAACCTACTCTGGTCTAAAACAAAAATGAATGTATTATAGATTTATTTGAATTTCGATTTCTGCGTTAAAACACGTTTTCTGGATGAAAATGGATGTTTTTTTTTCATATTAGCGCTGATTTCAATTAGCCATTGCAGTATTTAGTGGCGTAGGGCTATTTTAGTGAAAAATCTCTCCAATTTTTTTTTGGAATTAAACATCGTTTTTCGGCAAAATGATAGATAGAAAAGTTGTTCCTTTTGACGAGTTCTATTACCAGTTAAAATTAATGTACCTATTTCAGAAACACCCTGTATATTAAAAATATATCTGGCACCTCCACCATTTTTGCAAACAATTAAGTTTGCACATTTTATCACCGATGTAGATGATATCGTTTCGCAGTTTTTTAGATTTGATTCGTTGCAATAAAATCTTCAAAGCGCAGTTTTTTTTATTGAAAAAAATATCCCGGCGCATCCACCATTTTCACAAAACATCTAATTTTTTAACGTTAAATTCTTTGTAATAAAATTTTCAACACACAGTTTTTACATTTGATCTATCATTAATAATAACGGAGATATCAACATTTTTATTTTATTTTAAAAATCTCCGGGCACTTCCACCATTTTCACAAACATCTAAAATAATTGAGTTCTTTGTAATAAAATCTTCAAAACACTATTTCTACATTTGATCTATATTCAGTAATAACAACATTTTTATTAAAAAAATACATATAAATATATCCTGGCGCCTCCACCACAATTAAGCTTGCAAATTTTATCACCGATAAAATAGTTACTTACGAAGCGATGTTCCCGCATGAGCGCAATTTTTTAAAGCACGAGCGACGAAGGAGCGAGTGCCTTTAATTAATGCGCGAGTGAGCGGAAGATGTCTTCACGCAAGTGGCTCGTATAATATTTTTTGTACGAACATTAAATTAAATTTTTTTGTTTTAATACATTAAAAATAAACGAACATAAAACCATGTAGGCAGTGACCTTTGGTTATTAGAAACAATTGTTTCACTTGACATTTCAATTTTTGCAATCATTTGTGAGTTTTGTTCGAAGATATTTGTACAATATCCACCTACGAGTATGAGTGATATTAGTGATATTTCTTGTACTCCTCCCGAGAAGCCGCAAATGTTTTTATGGCGTTTAATTACAATTAAATATGTAATACCATAAACTAAATTTTATTATTATCAAGACCGATTTTTTTTTAATGCCTTAAAGGGCCAGTGTTTTTTGCAATTTTTACGTTCGAGTCGATCGGGAACAACTCGTTGCTGATTGAGCGTTGGATGTTGGAAGCGTCGTCAAAAAAGTTTTTTTAGATTTGATTCGTTGCAATAAAATTTTCAAAGCACAGTTTTTACATTTGATCTATCACCAAATAACAACGGAGATATCAACATTTTTTTGAATATCCTGGCGCCTCCACCATTTTTGCGAACACTTAAATTTGCACATTTTACCACTAACACTGTCAAAATCAAATTTCTTGTGCTCGCTTTACAGTAATTCGGCTATCCAGATGGCGAAAATGTTATTGATATTGTTTCACTGTTAAATCCAGCAGAACAACTCTCTTGGCACAATTTCCATTAATCACGAAGACTGCACAAAATTACCATCTAGAAAGAACTCTTTCATAATATCTTGAAGATCCATTATATCGGATTATAACCTAAATGAAAACAAACTTCTTGTTACCCTTAATGAAGCTGGAGCTCGCTCTCCTCTGACGTATCCGTTTAGACGCGCCTCAATCCCCGACGCTCACGAAGATAAGTCATTTTTTAACAAACTAAACCCTGCCGTTCAATTTTATGCGAAAAAATATTACGACCCTCCCCCACCGTAAAAACTAATTTAATATAAGCCACACGCCTCGGAAATGAACGCATGCAGTGATGCAAGAATTATTATTTTTAACATGACAGCGCGTTTCGTGGTTCAGCGAGTTCGTTTTAATTTCATTGCTCGAATTAAATATGCTGACCCTTAAAAATCACGGGATCTGCTGGACAACACCACAAACGAAACTATTTCCAGGATTAATTCGTGCTAATTCAGACTTGATTTACAATCTGGCAAACAATATTTAAGCGAAGTTTGCTCCTATTTCCAAAGGGGAACTATTAATGCGGCCATTATGTGTGTTTAATTGGGAGAGTGGAACTAGTTGGACGTAAATCTGTGCGGAATCTGTGGCGAACACCTGCGCCCTCACATCAAAAATTTACTAGGGACGATGATGACAAGAATAAAGTCTTAATTTCCCGGCGCGGACACGTCCATCAATGCTTTTACGAGGCGAACCAAACAAGTGGTCTCCATCGGGTTTCCATTGTTCCGGGAGTGTGCTTTTTATTTTCGCCCGGAAAAACTGACACCGACTCTGCCGGAACACAAGTTAAACAATCCCGGAGTTACTTCGCTATAAATATTTGAGTGTTAAAGTTCCCCAGTTCGGCGCATTTTTACAAGTATAATGCGGAAAGTATCCGACATTACATATTCGACATGGCGGGGCTAAAACTCCGGTCATGATTTTTAATAACATTCTTTGTGGGGAATTCAGGTAACAACGCAATATTAAACCGACTGTTTTATTAAACGGGATCACTTCGGAGCTTTGTTTGGACTCGTTCCTCATTAATTTTTATTTTGCAGAGCTGGGACATGTCGGCCGTCCTTCTAACATTGACTCTGTGTCTAGCAGTGGCATCTCGACAGAGCTTCGTGGATACCGCTCCTCTGAACGAAGGTAATTAAAATCTTTCTTTGAACATTTACACCGACGTTACTTCCAAGATTATACGATCCCCTTTTAATCCGACACGCTCCGGATGGAAACACAAAGGGTTGTTTGCTCCGGAATTAAAAATAAAACTCATTTGGCGACCGATCAAATCTGGCCAGGAGCTTTTTCGGTGCTTAATGATGTGGAAAAGACCAAATAATGCATTTCATTTGTCAGACCGCACCGAACACAGACCCACATAAATTACCAATATCGAATTCCACTCCGCCACAATTAGTTATTTATGTCTTTAATTAAGCGCAAACATCAATCCACCCCGCTCTCTAACATTCCGCAAACTATGACGACCCTCTCAGACTTGGAAAGGTAATCCCCGTCGATAAAACTCGCCCTGATTGAGGGAAAACTATTCGAAAAAGCAAAATCCCCCGGAATGAAAACGTCGATCCTGTCCCGCCGGAAGACCAACACAACATACCGGAAAGGAATCACACTTCCGTCTGATTGGGAAATGGGATCGGAATCCTTGAATTCTTATTTCGATTCAAAGCGCCCCGTTTAATTCTATTGAAGCTTTAGACGGAAAATCGCCTAAATAAATAATGGCCGAGGTAATAGATTCGTCAAGTGATCGGACCAAGTTAATTATAGTTAATCGCCGATTGTGGTAATAAGATCCGGGTCGCGGTTCCGGTGTACTCCGGGAGTTTGGATCCTGCAGGATCAGGAGAGATTCGAGCGACTAATCAATCAAAACTGAATCGTTAATTTTTCAGGGGGGGCTGAAGGTTCAGTGACACCGACGGAATTGGACTCAACGTCTTACGGTAATGGCTCGACATTAGTTATCCAGTTAGGGGAATTTCCGGTGACGAAAAAATGCAATTTTTATCGTCGGGTCTTACAAATGAAGCGATCCACGAATAAATTCGGCACGGCATTTGCGAATTTTGCTTTAATTCGTAGTTTCAAACGCGTTCCGGCGCCTTCATCATTTTAATGATTAAAAAAATTAATTTTCACGATGGCTGTTGCAGATTAACATGCAAATTGCGTTAATGTGATTGTCGTGACGAAACCATGAAACTGTTTTACATCATTCTCAACTTACGTAACAGCGGCGGTTTTGTAGGATTTATTCGTAAAAGTATTCCAGCGCATCCACCAATGCAGTAAAGGAAAAATCATTTTATGGTTATTATCGGAGAGAGCGACAGGTGGTTTTCTTCAGTGAATGCTTCATCATAAAATCCATAACACGTATTGCTTCAAATACATCTCATTTTTCCCGGCACCACCACCATATTTTATCAATAAATTACTTTTTAGGCTCCCTGAAAAAGGTAATTTTACGTACTCGTAATTTTACGGACTAAAAGTAACTCTTTTTTTCGGACACACTTTTTTGAACGCTGACCGTGGCGCCATCTGTTGATCTATGGTTAACAACGAAACCGACAAAACCGAGTAAACCGACTGGAAACAAATGAATATTTGACAGTTAAATTTGACAAAAGTATTTTATTTGCCCGGAAAAGTGTTGCATCGTTTATTTTGGTGCTTATTTGGTGCATAATAAGAAAAAGAACGTTCATATAATCGATAACAGTGATGAAGAAATGTCTAGTACAACAGCCAAAGTGATGAATAAAATGTCTAATATAATATGCCGCCGGCTGCGCCTGGGCTAGGAAACCCACTCAGATGAAAAAGATGCACTTTTTGGCCTTAATACACAAATAACTATTTTACAATGTTGGTGATGAAGATACGAACAGGTGAATTTCTTCATTCAAGATTTCATAACAAAAATTATAAAAGACACCCTTTAAATAATTCCCAGCTGATCCAACAGCGGAATTACTGTGGAATATATTTTAAAATATTTCCTGGCGCATCCACCAATTTAAAAAATATATCATTCCTGTCAGTATCGTAATTAAATGGAAAATTTTTTCTTTAATGGATTTGTCATCGCAAAATCCACAAAACACACCAACAAACATTCTCTCAGATTTATTAATAAAAGAGTATTTTTTCACTGCTGGTGTCAGAAATCGAAACACGTAAATTGTTTCAGTGAAATTTTCATATCAAAGACTGCAAACAATTTTTTTCACAACCCTCAATTTGCCTAAGGGTGGAGGTATTGTAGAATTGTTTAAAATATTTTCCGGCAATCTTGCAAAAAAAAAATTTCCACGGCTGGGATTAGAAATAGCGACAAGTGGTTTCTTCATTGGATTCTTCATTATAAAATCTGTAAAACACGCATCATGAAACACGACACGTGTTTTAAAACTGAGCATTTCGTTAGATTTATTTTAAATATTTCCGACACTCCTCCACCATATTTAATAAATAAAAGAATGTTTTTCCACTGTTGATGTTGGAGATACAAACACGTGAAATTCTGAATTATCACGACAAAGACTATAAAAGACACTTATTTTCAGCTTACCTAACAGCGACACTACCTTGGAACTTATTTAAAATATACAGGGTGTATCCGAATTCGACCGATAAACTTTCAGAGCAGATTCTATGATCAAAAATAAGCTTAAAACTTTTAATACATATGGGGTCAAAAATGCTTAGTTTGCGAGATAATCGACTAAAAATTCTACCAGCAACAAAAGAAATCAGGTGG
Source organism: Tenebrio molitor (assembly GCF_963966145.1). Lineage (NCBI taxonomy): Eukaryota > Metazoa > Arthropoda > Insecta > Coleoptera > Tenebrionidae > Tenebrio > Tenebrio molitor. The sequence goes on along the minus strand of NC_091052.1, from coordinate 14,078,553 downwards.
AATTTTTTGATGAAACGTACAAAAATAAAAAGAAGCTATGTACAATTTACAAAAAATTGTCAAAATTTCGCACAGATAACCCCATAAAATCCAAGGAATTCAGATCGTAATTGTTTTTATGTTTTTGTTGATTATCTCGCAAACTAAGCGTTTTTGACCCCATATGTATTAAGAGTTTTATGCTTATTTTTGATCGTAGAATCTGCCCTGAAAGTTTGTCGGTCGAATTCGGATACACCCTGTATATTTTCCTGCGAATTTACCAGAAAACTTTTCCATTGTTATAAATAACAGAAAGCAGTGGTCTTCAACGAATTATAAACGAATTTATAAACATCCATCTTGAAACACACCTAACTGTCATATAATAGCAGGAAACGATATTTGGGAAGGAATTATGCAGGTTTTTATAACGTACTAATACTTTTATGAGGGTTGGAACAGCCCATTGATGTAGGCCGTCATAAATTGCTCAGATTATAGAAGGTTCAGAAATGGGCCGTATTTAAACATTTCTTACTGGGGGGGTCTTCAACGCATTTTTACTCTGCAATTTTTGCGAAATAATAAAAAACAGAAAGGCCCGAAAAATTCAATAATCCATTTGTTATCGAAAAAGTACAAATTTCTGGTACACATCAAGCTTCAAACGTTCCAAGCGTGCCGAAGCGACCGAAATCAGGTATTATTTATGACATCTTTGCAGACAACCCATAAACAATGTAAGAGCCAATCGCGGCTCCTCCACCATTTTAATAATTAACCAAAAAATTTCCAAATTGGAATTGTTTGTAGAAAACATCCTAATTTTGTCCTTATGATTAAAAAAAAATCACTCTTGGTGTTCCGGAGATCTGTCATTTACTTCTTTGGGTACGCACCCAAACAGCAACTCTACCAGTGCCTTAAGACAATGTCCAACCCCATTCTCACTTACCTGCTGAAATATTTGTGATTTAACAGAACGTTAACATCTTCCACTAATGGCCCGCTGTTACTTACCTATCCATTAGGCTAAATTCCGCAAATTTAGTTCCTGACTCGATTTAATTTCATTAGACACTCATCATTTTATTAACCGTTGTCTGCGTCATTGTAGAATAGTTCGCTAACTAATTTAAATTCCATAAAATCATGGCTGGTTATGGCAACAGTACAACGACATTCGGAAGGCAACAGCAGCGCCACACCACCCTAGCTTCCAGGTGGTCGCCATTTCCTCCACTACTGACTCCATTTTTCCAACTGCTAGATTGTTTTATTGCCCCAAACTAACATTTCCCTTTCGGCCTGATATCAAGCGAATAATTTATTATTTTTTTGTGCCGCGAGCAACTATCGCATAGGTCACGCGACCACTAAAATAAATGACTGCAGTGGCAATAAAAACATCTGGAGAGAGATCGAAGAATGCACTCGCTGGGTCAATGCAATTCGACAAAGATCCGACAAACACAAAATTATGTAAATAATTACTGCGACACAACGTGCGGGGTTGATAAATGTGTGTCCGGATAATCGCCGCAGGATCTAAAATGTTGGCCTTGTAACCGGTTTCACCCCAAAGAAAATCGTTAAAAGCTCATGCACATTCAACCCTTAATTGGTTTAAGAGATTTCGCAAAATTGGATCGGACTGTATGGCTTCGCAACTGAAATAGTCCTGCGAGGTGCATGCGATTCCTGCAAGATTGATGACGCTCATTTCTGGAATAATTCACTGCTGGACCAGAAACAACTTGTAAATTTACTGGAACAACAGCGCATTAATTTCAAGCGTCTTTTGGAAAATTCATAGAGTTGTTGCGGTGGCAAAGATGTCTCTGGCGTGTTCAAGCTCTACAAATTACGCGCAGCTGGTCAGTCTGGATTGTTTCATATTCTCGAGACGTGGCCTGCAGGGTAATAAAATCACCAGTTTTTTTATAAAATGTCCTGGGTAGTTTCGAGGACCTGGGAAAAGAGCTTTATGAGTTTGGCCCGAAAAAACCCCAAAGGATAATTACGTGTCGAAGCTAATTCGCAACTGTTTAGTTTAAACTTGTGTCCCGGAGCTTTCTGGAGCTTTGCAACCAGATTGCAGTATTCAGTCTGATCGATGCAAATCAGTTCCTCATATTGCAACTCGAAACTGGGTGGAGTTATTTTAGGGTGGTGGCCATAAAAAGCTCTGATGATGAAGCTCCATCCCCCTAATCAATACTATAGCTTAAGGATTAAAACTTTGTCTCCGGTTATAAATAATCCGGAATTTTCAGATGTCATCCTCAGACGGCGACGTCCCTGCGGGAATTATATTTCAAACTCTTTATAAAGCAACCACGGAACGGTGTCGGGGGTGCAAACTGTGAAATTAACTGGACGAATTTACAACACTTTTCAACTTTTAATGGATATATTTCGCCCGAATTATGGACTCTCCCCCATTTAGTTTTTCTATTTACCAACACGTAATCCCAAGATGAATGAACTCCCGCTAATAGCGACTTAATTAAACTTCCGGGTCTAATGGTTTTGTTTAATTAAACGGGGAAATTTCCAATGGGAAGTCTAAAATCGGGATTACACGTATTAGGCGATTTTTCCGACCAGAAGAGCGAAACGGTAGGTTCACGTAAGACCGGCTGTCGCCCGACGAGGCGGATCTAATGCGATGCCAGATTCACGAGTCCGGATCTGGAGGGTAATTTGTCCGGAGCGGTGTTTGTTTTCATAAACCACCCGACGGACCCGCTCGACTGCAACCCGATAGAGGGATGTTTTCCCGACCCGCGCAAATTACCCCGGCAGGTACAACATCGACACACGGCAAAAATGAAAGGGCGAGCGAAAGGAGGGAAAGCTCTAGTGCAAAAAGCTTCTAAATTTAGCAAAGACTTAAACCTTGCAGGTGGCGAGGAATTCCGGGTCCCTCCAGCATTTCAACAACAAAATAAAAATCTTCAAGGTTTTGCGAATTAAACGATGAAGATATCGTAACATTTATTTCAAACAATTCCCGGCGCCTCCACCATTTAATAAAATTAAAACAATGTTTTTCAGGGTTGGCCTTAGAGACTCATGTATGACAAAGACTACAAAGAACGTTTTTACATAATTTTTTATTTAGCCGACGCGGAGGTATTATGGAATTTAAAAAAATATATTTCCCAGTGCGTCCAACAATTTTGTAAAAATGTAGAAATGGAGACAGAAAGGAAGTTTTCTTCATTACATTTCTCTTCATAAAGTCTTGAAATAGTTGCAAGTGTCTCAATATCGAGCTATCGTGAGATGTATTTTAAATATTTCCCGGCGCCTCCATCATTCTTAATAACTTAAAAAATCACGGTTGGTAATAAAGATACAAACATGGAGATTGTTATCATTAAAATTTTATGAGAAAATCTATAAAATACTGTTGGATAACTCTCCTAACAGAGAAGCTAAAATAAATGTTTTCATATATCCCGGCGCATACACCATTTTTGTAATTCAAATAAAAATATTCTTTTAAAAAATAGCGATTTGCAATTTTTTACGATGGATTCGTTACTGCAAAATCTATAAAATGCAGTTGGATTTAATTCAAATATCTCTCTCCATTCTAAAATTAAATTTAAAACATTTTCCGACGCATCCACCAATTTTGTAAAAGAAAAATATAATTTCTAATGATGCAGATAACGGAAATGGGTTTTCTTGATTGGATTCCTCGTCATAAACTCTATAAAACACACTTTTTCAAACCTAACATGTTATTAGATTTATTTTAAACATTTCCGGCGCCTCCACCATTCTCAGTCATTAAAAAATAACACAATAATTTCTCTATGCGGACCACAACAATGACACACCGGACTCGTCGCTTTCATTAAAGCGATAAATAAGCGCGGAAAAGCTTCGAAATTTAGTAAAAACTAAAACCGTGTAGGGCGAGATTTGTGGGGGAGCTTAGTTGGAGATTTAGTGAGCTCCGAATAGGCTAGATCGTGGGAATTTGTATGTGCTTTGTCTAAATTGGAGCTTTTTATCTTCCCCATAAAAGCTCCGATTTTAAAAATCTTGTAGGTACAATTTCGAAACGAATCACGAGCTCCGAATTACTAATTCTAACCCCTCTTGCGTTCCTCGAAGCGCTTTCGAGCTTTTCGTCGAAGCAAGTAGTGATTGCGTAAATCGTGACATTTCTCAAGGAATATTAATATTGCAGTGACAAACCTGCTCAACTAGACATTAACGTCGAGATGTGATTACGCAAATCACGAATTTCCTCTTTCGGTGGAATCTTACCAAATAAAATCCCGTTTCTTTTTGATTTCATGTGGTGACACATGTGGGCTTTTCGTATATTGAATTGTTTTATGTCCAATATTATTCAGCAATTTTTTAGCTTGACTCGTCTACATTCTGGGACACTTCCTTGAACCCGCACCGCCATAAATCGGTCCATTTTCTCAAATTCCCAAAAGCACACCAGCTTTCCCACAAATTGTAAAACTATCGATCGCTGCACTTAGCCTTCACCTGCTTTCATTTATTTGATCGCCTATCTCGACTCTTTCCACTTTTATTTCAGTCATGCAAGCATCAGCATTCAGGCGGTCCTGCTGCCGGTTTAGCATTCCTGCAGCGGCGCCGACACTGCAATTGCCACATTAGTACATTTGCATCTGCTTCGTAAAAACTTCCTCGCAATAAACACCCCACTCCGTTTCCAGGAGCCGTCACTGACAAATTTCCGCAGGACAAATTTCAAGTTCGTCCTTTGCGGAACAGGTGACCCAATTAGATCCTCCAACAGAACTTACATTACCCAGTTTCGCGCTTGTAAAATCAATCGGGACACATTTTTGATCCTTGTGTACAAAAGTGCAATAGTCGCTCCTGATTGGGAAAAAATACGGGTTTTAATTAAAACCTGAATTTGCGTTGCCACAAAACAGACAATTAAAACTGTTGTTAATCCTGCTGGAGCGAAATGGGCCCAAGTGGGACAAATGTGCTGTCGACAAAAACTGAAACTGCAAAGTGTTGTGACTCTTGAGCTTTTTTCGTTTGGTTAAAATTTCATCAGGGTCGACTTTTGGCGGCCAAAAACACAAAGAAAGACTCTTGACGTTAGTAAATCAGGTGGTGATAGGAGCATCGTTTCTCGCTTTGGAAGTCGTTACGAATTCAGTCGGCATAGTTCTTCTGGGAGCGAATTTTACGCGTCGGAGGTTCCCGATATGTTTTTGAATTTTATAATATCTCAATAAACATTCGACAAAGACGGTAATGGAAACGTCAAAAGCAGAATCCGACCGATTCCTCCGTCTCCGAACAAATAATTAAGCTAATTCGGTCGTCCTGAAAAGTACACAGACGAAACTTTCCTGATAAGTAAAGTTGCGATAACGGACACCGTGAAACTTCCAGGACTCAGTAATCCACGAACTGTGTAGTTTAACTGAAAATAAACGTTTCCACGGATATTGTTTCGAACTGACCGGAGCGGCCCTATCAAAACACACCGATGTGTATCCAGTGAAACTTTCCAAGTGCCCTCGAATATGCAACAAAATTAGTCGCAAAATAAAATTCGCGTCTGCGACGTGAAAAACCTTTATATTGTGTGGATTTCCCCTAAACACGTATAAATCTTTCAGGCAAGATATTCTTCCAAAGTGGCGTTATATTTCGCCGCCACATCCCCATTGTGTCCCGATTGTTTCTTTTTTGTACTTACAGGAAAATACTTAGCATCCCAAATCGGATGCTGCGATAAAGCTTGCACATAAGCGAGCTTCACCGAATACATAAAGGAAACGGCGAAACGCGAAAATATCGTTGTAACCCCTTTTAAACGCCGCCCCCGCACGAAAAACATGAATAATGTGACAGATCCACGAAGAGGTTGACCGATCCGGCAATAAATGTCTGTGGGGAGTATCGACCTGCGAGGGGTAATCCCGAATTCGCCCTTTGATGATATGCAGCTTGTGCCCGCGGGATAAAACACAAGTCGGAGCTTTCGAGCAATAAACCCTTAAATGTGGAATCTTGGCTGACTGGCTTATACTGTCAAATCGATAACGTATATACATTCCCGGTGACTTTATATGGGGGTGGGTGGTGGTGAGTTATGGACCGCAAGGAGTAATTAGGCTGGCGTAGGCGACTGTAATTATACAGAGGGTAATGAAAACGGAGAGAAAGAAGCCGCAGCCTATGATCTCACAACCCCCCGATAATTACAAAACCATATGGATTACGCCCCCGACGAGGGAGAGCACTCGAGAAGACGACGCAAAAAACTACAATATTTCCTGTCTGCTGGTTAATTTCTGATCTTTGTGCTGGGTCTTCACTCCTTTTAAATTCTTGTGTCACTTCCCTTTGTCATTTAGTCCAGCCGAGCAGCGTTTTCACCGTTTTCAATTTTACGCGCGTACTGACGTTTCCCTTATTTATTATTACAGTTTTCCGCCTGACTCCTCGAGAACTTTTCGATGACTCTTTAATATTTCACCAAAGGATTAAACATGAAGCACCATTCGACAGGAAAATACCGTTAAATAAATAACGGAAAAATTTAACGAGTGTTATTTTACTCTCCCAACGTTTATCCGTTCCGCAGAAATAATAATATGCCAGAGGCGAGCCTCACATGCGATCAAAGACGATCATACTGGAAGTGTTATTAATTTTCGGCGAGCTCAAAGCGCGTCACCGTCAGACAATTATCCAAGAAAAATCACGCTTGGGAAACTTGTTGATTAGATTTTAGTCGGGAAGTTTCACCTCTATTAAATATTTTTTCCACAGTTGAACAAAGATTGTCTCGGTGTTTGTTTGAAGCTTCAATCTTGCCTAATTGCATGGTAATGTGGGTCTATTGATAAGTTAATCCTTAAATGAACAGCGCCCCCGGCTCTAGATGATTACTTCCTTGCTGTTTCATTTCCTGCCTGTTATTAATTCTAAATTGGCTAATTCCAACTTAATGCAATCATAATATGTTACGAACGCCGAAAGCTATAAATCGGGATATCTTGACAAGGTCAACTCCTGCGAAAGCAAAATTCAATTCAATAAATACGTTTAATCAGCGTTGCCGCATTTAATTGCCGGTTGTCGAGTGGTTTTCTGGCGTGAAATGGCCTAAAGAATTCAGAAGCAGCTGAAAATATTATTTCGCAATGGAAAAATGGTGGATGCGCCCGGAGATTTTTTTTTTATTGTGACTTTGTGGCCAAGTTTTCTTTGGTAAAGAATTCATCATCGTAAATGCCAATAAGAAATATTCCAGCTTTAATAAATGCAAAAATGGTGGATGCGCCGATTGAATTATTTTTACCTTCAGATAATTTTAAAAAATAAAACGTATTAATAAACTGTCTTGTAAAAAATTCTAGCAAAAATTTTTCTTAGACAAATCTCAATTATTACTGTCGATTAAATTTTATTTGTGAAAAAAAATGGTGGATGCGCAGAAAAAATGTTTCTTCATTTATTTTTTAAAGACCACGACGTGGTCACGAACTTGTCTTTCGTAAAGGCTTCATCATGTAAAAATATTAATTTCTATCGTAAATCGTTCTGAGAGCCATTTGAAATAAGAAATATTCCAGTTTTAATAAATGCAAAAATGGTGGATGCGCCGAGTAGATTATTTTTACCTTCAGATCATTTTTAAAAATAAAACGTATTAATAAACTTATTTTGTATAAAATTCTAGCAAAAATTTCTTTTAGATAAATCTCAGTTTCTGTTGAGTAAATTTTATCAGTAAACAAATAAATGCTAGATGCACCAGAATAAATTTCTTCTTGATTTATTTTTTAAAGACGACGAAGTGAACAAGAACTTGTCTTTTGTAAAGAATCCATCATGGAAAAATATTAATTTCTATCGTAAATTATTCTGACAGCCATTGCAAACAAGAAATATTTCAGTCTTTATAAATGCAAAAATGGTGGATGCGCCGGGTGACTTATTTTTAGCTTCAGATCTTTTTACAAATAAAGCACATTAATAAACTTAATAAATTTGTCCTGTATAAAATTCTAGCAAAAATGTCTTTTAGATAGATCTCAGTTTCTGTTGAGTAAATTTTATCTGTGAATAAATGGTGGATGCGCCAGAAAAAAATGTTTCTTCATTTATTTTTTAAAAACGACGAAGTGGACAAGAACTTGTCTTTTGTAAAGAATCCATCATGGAAAAATATTAATTTCTATCCTAAATTATTGTGACAGCCTTTGCAAACAAGAAATATTCCAGTTTTTATAAATGCAAAAATGGTGGATGCGCCGGGTAACTTATTTTTAGCTCCAGATCATTTTAAATACAGGGTTATTATAAATGTTTGTAGTCCAAGTAGGCCATGAATTTGTGCCGCCTTGTTTCGATTCTGCACTGTATCTAGTGGAATATTGGCATGGTGAGCTCTTGACCAACTGAAACTGTAAAAGTCACTGTTAGTGTCAAATCACTGGTTGCCGCTTTTTATTGTTTGGTTTTTACTTTCGAATAAAAATCAATCTTTATTAAGAGCTGTGATTAAGAGTTAAGACCGTTATCTCTGTTAAGACCACAGACGACCATAGCAGACAACGACGAGTATACAACAGCGATCAAGGTTAGGTTAGTAAAATTTCGTAAGTTTCAAGTAAATTTATTTTCGGGTTAACCGTGTTCTGTTCTAAATTCTCTCTTCTAATTGTCAGTTTCTTTTAGACATTTTTTAGGATTGCAATGGGGTACACTGTGGAACAGAATACTTTTATTGTTATTTCATTTTATCGAAATGCTACAAGAGATGAAAATGGAGAATGGTCTTATAGTGTGCAAGCATGTAAAGATGAATATCTAGCAAAGTTTCCTAATTTAGACGTAGAGGAACAATCTTTAATGACCCACATTCGAAGGATTGTGGATAGATTTGACAAAACTGGAGATGTTTCGAAGGGAAAGTCGTCGGGAAGGCCTCAAGTTAGTGAAGATATTGTTGAAGATTTGAGACAGAGAGTGGAACAAAATCCCAGAACGTCATTGCCGAGACTGTCAGCGCAGTCAGGTGTACCAGTGAGCACATGTCAGAAAATTATGAAGAAAAGAATAAATTTGCACCCTTATAAAGTGTCATTGGTTCAAGAACTGAAACCAGCAGATTATCCACGTCGTGTTGCATATTGCAACTGGTTTTTGAACCACATGAATGACAACAGAACTTTGGATTTGTCATTCTTTTCAGACGAAGCATGGTTTCATCTTTCAGGGTATGTTAATTCACAGAACTGTAGAATTTGGAGTACAGAAAATCCTCATGTCTTCCAAGAAACACCTTTGCATCCCATAAAGGTTGATGGTTGGCTGTGTCTCGTCGAAGGGTGATTGGCCCAATTTTCTTCCATGACACAATAAATGGTGCGAGGTACAGGGAGCAAATATTGGAAGTTTTTATGAACCAGTTAGATGATGAGGAGCTGCAATTTGGTTATTTCCAACAGGATGGAGCTACAGCTCATACCACAAGAGCAAATTTAGCATATTTGGAAGGATTTTATGTGGACCGTATCATAAGTCGAGGACTTAATCCAGAATGGCCTCCTCGTTCTCCTGACCTGACGCCACTTGATTTTTCAATATTTGGATGGTTAAAAGATAACGTATATAAACAGCAGTTACATACTCGGGAGGAATTAATGGCTGAAATTACACATCATTGTCAAAATATTGATGCTCGCACATTAGAGAATATTTTTGAAAATAAAAAAAGACGAGTAGCTTTATGCCTACAACAGAATGGAGACCATTTCCAACATCTCTTGTAACTTAAAAGTGTGAAGTGTGTGTGAATAACTTAAGTGTGCAAACTGTGTGGGAATAACTTATAGTGTAGAGTGTGTGCGAATAATTTAAAAGTGCGAAGTGTGTGTGAACAACTTAAAAGTGCGAAGTGTGTGTGAATAACTTAACTGTAAAATGTGAAAAAATGATAAAAACCCAAATTTAAAATGAAGTGATATGTGGAAATTTTATTGTTAATATTGTTGGGAAGAATATTTTCGTATCACGCGCGCAATGCCGAAGTGGTACTGGAACTACTGGGTGGTAGTTTCCACTCGTTTACTCTCTAGTGTAGATCTAAAGCAGTAGTGCCCGATTCAAGGTTACATGGAACAGGTCCTCTTTGTTTATGTTATTGTTATAACCCGTATTTAACGTTATTGTTAACTCCCAGAGTGGCGAATGAGTATGTTGTTGAGTATTTGCAAGGTTTACATCCAGAGATGACCATTTCCAAGTGCCTGTTACAATGACCCACGAGGGCAGCTGTGGTGACGCAACGGCTTGCGTAGGGATACGCCACACTGCCAGAGTATAACATGAATTACCATGAGGCTGGTAGGTGCCAAACCTCCATTTGTCTACGCTGGATGCAGCGATCGTGAAGATAAAGCCTGAACCAGGGACTGATGGTCCTGTTGTAAGTTCATAACCTGATTGTATTCAACATTGGAACTAATAAGTATACCTCCTCTTCCATGTTTGTTGCTGATTTCGTTAACGACTATTCGAGATTGGATCAACGCATACACGGAACTTCTCTGATGTCTCCCATCTTGTGTATCCTGTCCCTCAACATTGTAACATTGGAAATCATTTAATGCACATCAACAATAAAACCTTGCTAGACAGTCAAATAGCTTTAATTTGTTGCCATATAACACATAAATAAAATGTCTTTATTCACAAAGATTTCATTCTTTCATTTTCCATCAACAGTTTTGGAATCTTGTGGTAACATTGATTCCTCAAAATTTATTAAAACAAAAATGATTTGAGTACCTATTGAATAATTTAACAGCAGCAATTCAGTTCTACACACATGTGGTTGAACACCAGAGGATAAGTTTACAAAACTGAAATAGAGAAAATTAAATTTTATTGTCTGTACGAGATGGATTGAACCATATGAACTTTAAAGTTCACTTTGATAACAAATCCCGTCTTGATGGATTTTAGTCACTGTTACTCACGGGATTAAAACGTTGGAACAACCTCTTTAAACGAATCTTCACTGTTGTGGTTAATAATTCAAAGAATTTTTTGAAGGTAAACATAACCTCCTAATGTCAAGAATAATAATCTACTTCGTATCACTTTCGTATGGAACTATGGAACGGCAAAGGAAAAAATTTCATTTGTTTTCATGGGCTCGTTGACTACAAACATTTATAATAACCCTGTATAAAGCACATTAATAAACACAATAAATTTGTCCTGTATAAAATTCTAGCAAAAATGTCTTTTAGACAGATCTCAGTTTCTGTTGATTAAATTTTATCTGTGAATAAATGGCGAATTCGCCAGAAAAAACGTTTCTTCATTTATTTTTTAAAGACGACGAAGTGGACCAGAACTTGTCTTTTGTAAATCATGGGAAAATATTAATTTCTCTCGTAAATCATTTTGACAGCTATTGTAAACAAAAACTATTTCAGTTTTGATAAATGCACAAATGGTGGATGTACCGGGTGAATTATTTTTACTTTCAGATCTTTTTAAAAAATAAAACACATTAATTAACTTGTCTCGTACAAAATTCTAGCAAAAAATTCTCTTAGATCTCAGTTTCTGTTAAATAAATTTTATCAGTGAACAAAAACTATAGATGCGCCAAACAAAAAATTTTCTTTATTTATTTTTTAAAGACGACGACGTGGACAGAACGCGTCTTTTGTAAAGAATTCATTATAGAAAAATATTATCTTCTATCGTAAATCGTTCTGACGACACCCATTGAAAACAAGAAATATTCCAGTTTTTATAAATGCAAAAATGGTGGATGCGCCAATTGAATTATTTTTTCTTCAAATTATATTAAAAGTAAAACACATTAATCAACTTCTTTTGTACAAAATTCTAGCACAAATTTTTCCTAGACAGATCTCAGGTTCTGTCGATTAAATTTTATTAGAAACAAATGGTGGATGCGCCAGAAAAAAAATTCTTGATTTATTCTTTAAAGACGACGAAGTGGTCAAGAAGTTGTCTTCTCTATAGAATTCATCATGGGAAATTATTAATTTCTATCGTAAATCATTTTGACATCCATTGCAAACAATATTTCAGGTTTTATAAATGCAAAAATGGTGAATGCGCCAGGTCAATTATTTTTACCTTTAGGATATTTAAAAAACAAAATAAATTAATAAATTGATAAACTCACTTTTTACAAAAGTCTCGCTAAAATATATCAGAACAATCCATTTCTGTTTGTTAAATTTTAGTAAATAAAAAATAATGGATGTGCCGGGTGAATTTTTTCACGATATTTATTTACATCGTTATTTATGATGATAAAAATCTTCACATAAACATTAAGAGTTATTTCTGTGATGTGAGTCGTTGCCCCCGGACATTTTCCAGTCACCTATTTATCGACCCGACTCTTCCAAAGAAAGGATGTGTGTTGCGCAATTCAATTACGTTTCTTTCCCGTCTTGAATATTTTTTGTTAAGCACCCTCCCACCCCTATTGTAAGCAATCCCATATAATCTGAATATATTTTCTGTATGAGATTCCATCCCGGCATAATCTGTAATATGTCGCATATTGGAAAACTTCTTGGTTGGCAACTTTGTCGAACTTGAAATATACGAAACCACCCCTAAACTTTTATATGCTCCTCAACTGAAACTTACACACGTCAAGCTACCCCTGCTGTATCATAAATTCATATGCAGGTGCCGTGTATCGACTGTTAAACCCGCTCACCCAGTTGTAAAATAGTCGTCAAGCCGTTTGTTCTCACCTCTCGCGCCGAATGATAAAGTTAAACAAACTTCGCACCGGTCTGATATTGTTTAGAGGAGTATTAAAAAACTTTCCTTGCTCAATCCAAACAGAGACAAAACGCTAACAAAGTGCTTTTTGTTCCAGGACCTTCCGAGGACGCCGCATCCACGCAGGTAATACACTCTGAATTATTAACACTCAGTACCTGGAGGACGAAATGATAATTAAAGTAATTTTAATCTCTGCTAAATTTACCAGAAGATTACCGCCCCGATTCGGAAGGGTTGTTCGGCACACCCTAATAACGCTTTTTGCGAGCGCAAAACCGTTATCTGAATTTTAAATTGTTCTGAATTATTGCAGGATGCGAGTGTCCGCGAACTCGAGAGTCTCAAACATTCGATAGGTGAGTAGCGACCCTCTGGAACTATTTGGTTTGCTAATTATTCCTTCCAGGGAAAACAATACAGATGATGAAGTCGCATTCGACTGTTTACACCGATAACAACGGCCAGAGGGAGGCGCACTCCGAAAGAAACGAACAAGGTAAGAGACTTTTCGCCCCAAACTAGACATTTTTCTCGGAGTAATGTTTTGAATAGCTCAAACCTTCATACAATATTTAAGCGATACAAACTGAAGCAGGAAATCGAACTGTCTCACTTGACGAAGGTTAACTTTCTCTATTTCCTTGTCAGTTTAGCGGGACCTAATCTGACGATCTAATCGTATATTAATTCAAAGAGAGTGAAAGGCGTCGACACCGATGACAGACTGACAAGCCGTCACCACATCTGGATCAATCAACCCCTAAAAATCACTTACCCCTACTTTGTATAGTCCAAACAGCGTTGGGCCGAGCGGAAACCTTGAGCGACCCTGCCGGTCCGAGCGGACACCTTGAGCGACCCCGCTTTTCCGCGAAGTAACAGTCTCTGTCAGACACCATTTTCACATTTCCTCCACTAGGATCTTCTTGAGTTGAATCAGAAGTCTCGAGTCCTCGGTACGACCTAATAAAAGACAGTTCGTATTTTAATTTGGACTTTCGTCAAAGATCGTTTATTGGCGGAGCGATTTAATGAAAAATTCCTCTTCTTCTTTTAGACTTTATCACGCACAACATAGTGATTAGAGCCTTAAACGCCCCATAAAGACGGCATTAATTTAAAAATACATCATTCGAGCCTCCTCAATATAGACCGCAGCCTCGTCGGATTATATTTTCAATGAAAATCTGCGCACATACATCATCCCCCATTTGAATAGATATTGGACTTAAATTTGTTTCCGTTCGGAAAGTGAGCCCCGAAAACCTGCTCCTACTAAATAACCTAAATGATTGATGCAAACGGGTCGGAGCTGAGATATCATTTTAAATCACGGCGCTACTACAAAGTGAACGGAATTAATTAGCGACCCTTTACGCACAATCCCCTGCAGATTATTTATTAATCGACGCACTACCGTTCGTCTTTAAGAAAGAAGAATATTCCCAGAACAATGTTGCTTTGTACGAACAGACACGCTTCCTCTGACGCCACAAAGCCCTTCTTGCCGTTGTTAGTTATCCGGCCCCATGTGTCACTCTGATAAGCGCTGAATAAATGTCGTCTGCAGCAAGTGTTAAATAAATTGTTCGGTGCATGTTTCGCTGTAAATTAGCCTTTATCTGCAGCGCATTTATGCACAACACGGGCTTTTATGTTTACTCGTGTAGGGATGCAGTTCGGGATCGAGCGAATAAATATCAGTTAGGGTGAAATATTGGAGGAGACACTTTACAGCTGTGACTTGTGATAAAAATAAAACGTGACGCCGGGGGATTAAACGTTCACATTCTAAAAGCAAAGTTTTTCTGCGGTCAGGATCAAAAATTCAAATTCATAGTTAAATAATGAACGAAAGGGAAAAGAAAGTAAAAAGTGGAAGAAAGAGAAAGCGGGCGAGACACGGGTGTCGAGCTGGTTCGAAGCTGTTCATGATATGGTTGATTTTGTAATATTTTTTGTAAGTGGTGGTGAGAGTAAAGCAAAGAAGAAAAGAGAACAAAAGAATGATAGGGCGATTAAAAAGGTTGGGTAGAACAGTGTACTGTGGGTTAAAGCATAAAGAAGAAGCAAGGAATGTAAGAAAAGTTTTGAAAACAGGTTTTAGAAGTAGAGAATGAGAAGAATTAAATGATGAGAACAAACGCAAGAAAGAATTTTTTAAAATAAATGTATTATGGGTTGCATTTTCAATTCCGTCGCGCTCATTATCACTTATGAAATAGTTAGGTACCCTGTAGTAATATACTGTGTTAACTGTTAATGAACACTATCTTATGAGACGTGGGCGTGTGTAAATAATAACAAGAGAATTTTTATTAACAACAATTCATTACCAAATTTACAATATAATACAATCTTACCTGTAACAAGAGAAACGACATTAAAGCTATTATTGCCTATTCTTTTATTTAGATTCACTTTAAAACAATCTTAAACACTGGGTACCACTATGTAATAACAGGCTATCAACAACATAACCTCCCCGCCATCTTTCTAAGTTTCTAATGTTTCTAGTAGTCACAGGGTATGTGCGGCAAATTCAAATTTAATTAACAGAAGTACAACCTCATTTAAAAGAAGTACGACGAACTTAATAAAGGGTGCTTTTTTTGCTCAACGGAAGAATCTGCCTCTGTCAGAAGTGTCGTTTTATTGGTCGCGGAAGATTCTCTCCGAGCATCTCTCTTTTCTGCCATCAAATTAGATGGCAGAGAAAGCAGCAAAGTTGCAAGGTCGCAAAGAGTCAATAGTGCAACCGAAACGACAAAAATGTTCATTTAGCCACATCCTCTGCGCAGAATCACAGCTACCTTTTGTTTAACATGTTGTATAATATCATATTGTTATTGTGATTATTCATGGCAAAAAAGTAAACACTTATTACTAATGAGGTTATGTGTGTCTGTGGACTGTCAAAGACAATGCAGGAAAAAAACGTCCGATTTAGTGACTGTGGGAAGTTTCTCTTCTGGAAGAATCTCCAACTTCTAGAACATTGCAAAAAAACGCACCCAACAGGTGACGTCGACTCTCTTTTACAATAATAGTAATAATAATAAGTGTACTTACATTAATTTGTTTTATTATATTTTTGTTATTGCAAACAGAAGATTGATAGAGCATATAAAAAAAGTTTTGGTAAAGCGCTGTACGAGTGGATTTATCCACGAAGTAGATACAAAAAGGCAAGAAAACTGTGGAGAATAGATTTTAGAAGTAACGCATAAAAGAATGAGAAGAATAAGATGATGGGAAAAAATAAAACGAGAGAGAACTACGAAATAAATTTATTATATTATTATTTCGAATTGAAAAATTGTAGGAACGCCAGCCATAACATGAATTAGGCGAGAAACAAGAGAATTTCAGGTGTGCCAACCGAAGCGAATAAATAGACGCAAGCTTTTAAATAAAATTCAAGAGATAAAGGAAACATCCCCATCCCTCGACGTATCCACAGCGAGAATAAATAAGTCGCCCTTTGAAAATTACATAAATGTTGTAGTTTTGGGAGAAGCAACCCCAACGTGAAATTCCATTCGGTAAACCATCACGAAAACAAACGACCTGTCGGTGAAATGTTTATCGCCATTTTGTTTCCCCTCACCTGAAAACGATACTTACCCCATCTGCCTCTTAAAAAACGACTCTATCGACCCGGAAGTCTAACAGTCAGATCCGGGTGGTGACATAATGCTTGAAAATTTTTAATCAAAAGAGCGAGATTACCCCGCTGACGTACTGTCATCTTGTACATTTTTGATGCGTCAGACCGTGCATATTTCATGAAGCTTGTTCTTCACTCGGGGAATTAATTTAACGTCTCGGGCTCTCTATCATCCTAAGCATTTCACTTCTCGGCAATTTAACCCGATGCAAAAACAAACAAGGCTGAAAATAATACGAGGAAGAATTCCGTTTAGTAGCTTGGCGAATTTATAGTTGGGGATAGAGCGGTTTGCAGTGGGACGACAGGAGCACGACTAAAATATTAAATTACGGCAACAATGAAAATGTAAATTTGAGTACAGTTCTAGCGTTGCTAACCCAACCCGAATCCGAAACAGGAGAGCGTTAAAGCGCTATTGTGAGACTTTACTTAAGTAATAATCAGGCGGTGTCGTGTTATTTTATTCGGCCCAAGTCGACTGAGCGCTGCACAAATGTATCCATCCAAGTTTATAAAACAGTCGAGTGAGCAGTACAAGAGTACATTCGGTAATTCGCTGCGACTTGGATACAGAGCAAAATAAAATTGATTATTGGGCCTTTGGAGGGACTCCTTTCGCGCACCGGTGTGCTCTTGCTGGGCTTCATTTTTTCCCAAAGCTCCGCGTTTTTGCCAATTTACCACGCACTAATGATTTTTCGACTGTCAAACGTTCTGGCCGACTGTTTTCGAGGTGCATGGAAATTAATCCAAAGTTAGAACGTCTTCCATAATTAAGTTTGCGAGACATAAGCGCGCGCTGAATAAAATCCAATTTCTCGGCGAGGCGTTAAAATGTGAGGCACGACTCCGCTGTCACATCACCAGTTTAATTTTTTACGCCGAAATTAGCCCGAAAGAATTAGCCGACCCCGGATTTCGCAATCGAATAAGGAGCGCTGTTAATGCGTAATTATTCCGCCGCCATTAATCTTCCTCCGACGTGCGTTACACCGATGGATGAGCCTATCAATCATGGTCGATCCGCTAAAAATGTTATGTTATGACGTTCTTCGAGGATGCGCCAGCTTTTATTTGTGTTCCAGTGAACGAGGACGGGAAACTGGTGGCGAGGGTGGACCAACGCATCGACGTCGACTCTAAGGGCGACAAACCCCTGGCCAAGATCCAGACGGAGGTCGACGTACCAGCCAAGGGAATCCACAAGAGCGTCGTCCAACAAGTTCCAGCGGAATATCAAACGCTCACGGAAAACGGGAACAGACGATCCTCCCCGGAGTCGCTCCCCGAATCCGGAAACAGCGTAAGTTGAGCTTTTATCATCCGTTATCATAAACCGGAGCAGACAAAAGTGTAATCGATCGACGTGTCCTGCTGCAGGTGGACAAGTACAACACTTTCGCGGGAATTCAATATTCCCCACTGGACATGGCGGAGTACGTGTTCTGGACCGGCGACGAGAAAGGGGTCACGCTGGCTATCGAGGAATTCCTCCAAGAGGGACTGGTGAGTATTGCAGGAATCGAGAGAGTGTTGCGAGTTGTTCTGTCGCAGATGACACGAGAGGAGGCCATCTCATTCCTGCAAGAAATCAAGTACAACTTGGACTATCTCAAGAACCATTACACTCAACTGGGCCTCAACGCCAAGGAGCGATCCAGGGTGAGCGCCCCATTAATTTAAGTGACCCATTCAACTCCACCGCTCCAACTTTCCGACTAATTGACGCTCAACACACTCAACTCCCGACACAAATTCCAATTTTTTTCAGTCTCCTACTGCAGGAAATGCAAACTCCAATTCCTGCAACTAATTACGGCCGACTGAAAGTTTCATACACTTGCAGAATGGAGTTGGCACGATGAGTATTCTTCGCGGCGTGCTTTATTACAAAACTTCCATTTTAACGTTATTAAAATACTTTTAAAAATGATTAAAAGCCTGGAAGTTTTGGTCGGAGCTGTTGTTCCAACTCGCCACCAAAATCTTCTCCGTTGCAGTTCCAGTTTTCCTGCGATTGAACTGCCGTGAGCTGATTAAAACGTTGCCTTTCAGACTCAGGAAACTCCGTCTAAGTACCCGGGCTACAGTAAAAGCGGACTCGCTGAAAAACCCGAGCTGAGGAGCTCCTTTGATTTAAACCAACTGAGACAAGAAGTGACGAAAAAACGAGAACCGGAAGCGCCGCGCTCTGCAGCCAAGCCCAACGGTGAGTAGCAGGAATTTTTGAATAGCAAATCTGCTGTATCCTGTTGTGCTCGCAAAACATAAAACAACAAAAATACAGTCGATAAATGCACTGTGGGATTTATTACAACGCGATGCATAATTCATAATCTGGTCCGAATCGAAATGGACATGTTTCGGTTGTATCGCTTGCAGCAGGAAAAAAATATTTCAATTAAATTTGTTCGCTCCGACAGTGGGAGTGTGTTGTGATTTAGAAATTTTCGTCCCGGGCCCAGATCGATGTAGCCCTCTAAAAACGCTAACATTATAACTTGTAGTAACACCAAACTACCAAAATTTAACGCTCGCAGTTACGACATCTCAGATTTACGACCAAATAACTGTGTGCCCTGTTAAGCGGCCGTAACATCGCTTAGAATCACTCTAAACCGCGTTTATCGACTCATTTTTTGGTAATTTTGTTTGGGCCGCGAACAATCCTAGTTCCATTGATCTCGTTAATTAATTTTAATGAAAAGGATGAAAAGCGGCGGCTCTGGGTGCGCCGCGCACATCCCCAAACACCAAATAGAGCGAAAATTAATTAATTAAAGTGCATGATTTTACGAGGAAGAGTTAACAATCGAAGAAAAGTGAGATTCGGAGGGCTAATAAGGAGGCGAAAAAATTACGGCGCTTTTAATTAAAAGTTCTCTCCCGAGTGAGATTAACAAGTGCTCTTCAGTCGCACCTCGCGACTGCATCCAGATAGTTGGCGATTCACTAACAAGATTAAAAAATTTAAAAAAGAGTGTGTGCTTAAGACCGCACGACAGAAGTGAAAACTTCTATGATGCTCGTTACTGATTTTCAGTAATATGTATTCTATAAATTATGTATGGATGACAGTACTTGGAGGAACAAGGAGCAAGGCATAAAAATAATTAATATTAATAAACATCACAAATCTGTATTTTTCAATAGAATCTGCAAATACGTCCGCTTTTAGAGGTGCATTCTGGCAAAATTTGTGAGGTTAGGTTTGGATGTTTAAGTTTTATTTTCTTGACGATGATATTGAACACAACACAAGTTTTCATAGCAATGCCTTGTATTATGATAATTTGTCCATTTTCCTCTTCAGTTCTTCACATTTTGCTACACAAATTTTTCCAATAGATGAATTGTTGAAGCCATATAATTGAGAATTACCTGCCTATTAAATCCTACATTCATATGTAAACTTACAATATTTGTCGTGTCTTTATCGTTTATGTGATATAAAACTATACAGGGTATTTCACGAGTGATAATGAGCCTGACGGAATAATAAATTAAACTCACAATACATTTTCAAAAAAAGCCGGACATTTTAATGACAGTAGCCAGCTTTTTTCGGAAATATAGTGTAGGTTGCATTTTAAATTACGTCAGGCTTATTATCACTCGTGAAATATCCTGTATATCTATACAGTTACTAGTTACTCCTCCAGCTCTGCAATGAGGTCAGTCAGGTCACAACACAACGTACAATGAAAATTTAAAATTGACAAGTGACGCACAGTTGATTGTTTTTCGCTCGCTCCGCTAAAAAACTCGACTCCCTTGATTTTAGCTTGCCGTGTCGTGCTGCGAACGATTTTCCGCTTTTAGCTTGTGCTGCGAACGATTTTACCGTGTCGCATGAAACTAATTCACTGCCCGGGAATAAAATGTATGTGGCGCGCCTAAAGAAGTTTTCACTTCAAAAGGTGCTGATCTGTACAGGCACGCCGTGCCGTTATCCTTCAACGGGAATATTTCGTCCTGGAGCTTTATTTTCTCATTCCGCAATGTCCGACCGGCTTTGAATTGAATTACGCCCGTCAGTCCTTCGAACAACATGTTTGAACTTGTTTTTCCTTGAAGCGAAAATATTCGTAAGGGTAAACGGGCACGAATTACCACTTGAGACAATAGTATCATGTCGTAACATTAACATCCAATCGTGTCTCGAGGAAACTCCAGGGAAATTGTAATATTGAACCTGATGTTGAACATAATTGAGTGGAAATTGGGGGAGACCGTAAATTTGTCATTTTCAATTAAACCGCCAAATAACACGGAAAATAACGGGCCGGCAGCTTTTAATTTTCCGCCTCCTGATAATCAAAACTAATAGAACCGACTTGGTGAAGAACGAAACGCGCAAGTGAGATTTCACTGTCGCTCCGTATGATTGATAATGTCGCGTTCAATTTAAAACGGCGAAATATCAGGCATCCGATGTCACCAGTAGGAATGTAATTTGAGCGTGGCACTTGAAAGCGACGAAAATTCACGACGCTCTGTCGACAATATTAAACAGACTGTTTACCCAGTTTTGTGTCGGTTTCAGAATTAAAAGTTGCGTCAGACGACAAGGACGAGGACTACGACGAGCTGCTGGAGAGGCTGAGAGTCGCGGACTTCTTGTACACGGAGTACTCGCTGGAAGAGGTGATCTATCAGTTGGCCAAAGTCATGTTTACACAGTCGCTGACGCGGGGGAGTGCCGAGGCTCAACAGGCCCTCCAGAAGTTCACCAACTTCCTGGAGGTGGAGGCCGAGCAAGGACACATCTCCAGAGCCCTCGAGAAGAAAGTTCTAGGTGAGCCACACCCGACAGGATTCTTTATGTAAATGTAAACACCACCGGAGAGTCCTCGCGCTTTCATTTTTGCCGACGTATTCCTCTGATGTCCTCAATCTAATTACACCCGTCGCCGCCTCCCAAATAAAAATTCTTCAGGCGGCGCTGCATTTGCAAGTCGAAATTGCGCGCCCGTATTGATTTGTACCAATTTGCTGCATCAGTTTTAATTGGCGTAATGTTCGACCCCTGATGGTTATGACACCTGTTACCGCTTCGTTTTTATCGCCGCCTCACAATAAAATCTTTATCGGAGACCAGTTTTAAAATCCTGTAAATACATTGCAAATTTTCGCATGATGTTCGAAACTCGTTAAAACTTGACTCCGGTATCTACAACCCGGAACAAGCACTGCATGAAATAGTTTGATCGGTCCATCAAGTGCGTTACAAGGAAAAATAAAAACTAGCGATAAACTAGTCGATCGAGCCGATTATGTCTTCCCGGACTACTTGTTTTTGCGAGCTCCGGAGAATAGATTCCAATTAATTATAATAGCTGAGGAAGTGGAGTTCAACCCCTGCTATGAACTAAACTTGCTGTCTAGATTCGAAATTAATACGCATAATTGGTGGGAGTTTATTGTGCTCGGCTGAGAGCGTCTATTTCGTTGAGAGGTTATTCTTTGTCTTAGATGTGTTGATCGCTTCGCTGTCGGACACACTCACCGAACATCCGGAACTTCTGTCGGTGGCCCGGGAAAGTTTAGGTCCGACGTCGACTAATGCAGATGGACAACACTTCCTAAGACAAATCCTGGAAATTAGTCCGGACGATAAAGCGGCAATGCGAGCGGCCCTGGCCCCCTACAAAGGACAGAACGAGAGGAATATTCACGAACAAATCAAGGAAATGAAGATTACCAACCACGTTCCTCTGGGTCTCGGCAAATACAAGAATCCATAAATGTGTGTATTTATATATTCATAAAGTGTACCTACATGTTACATATGGTAAATAAAAAAGCGGCGATTTGTCTATGCAATATGGCCACGATTTTATCAACTACGAGTGAGATATTTTTCTTGTTTCGAGTTTCTGGTTTTACAAATGAACGACAAATCAAACTTATTTATTTAAGTGCCACGTTGCATAGACAAGATTTATGGCGTAAAATGTTTTAAAGCTCATACTATGACATAGTACAAGAAATATGTTCTCTAATCCTGTTATTTCTTCTGCACTTTTAAAAATAACTAAGTACAGATGCTAGCTGACTGGTTTCCAAGTACCTACCTAAAACACAAATGCTAAAATAAGTTGGTTAAACAATAAAAAATTTAAACTAACGACAGTTTATTCTTCCAAATAAAGCATATCTTCCGTTCAAATGATAATTTGTGTTAGAGTTATTCGACCATACTAGCATCTTCAAGCTAAAAGTACTTTCTTCAAGACGTAATCACATTTCCACCTCACATGTTTCATGTTTGTCAACGCTCGAGCACATGTCCAGATTTTGTTTAAGTTTTTTACAGTTGGGCAAATCTTTTAATTTTTGAAAGGGGGTGGATATGTGGTGTCCTGCGGCATGTCTATCAGTTCAGTTCCATCTTTATCTATCAAATTATCTTCTATGAGAAAAAGAGCAAAGTCTGGGATATAGTGACTATAATCGTGTGAGTAGTTAAATAGAAGGAAGTTTGTTATAGTTTAGAATTAAGAAGAAAAATCATAATCATTTTCTTTCCAGATGTACCTATAAGGACCAAAAATATTGAAAGTGTATAAACACAGATCAGTTTTTCGCTATTTTTGTCACACATCTGTATGAAAGAAATGGGAAAACAGTGTTTTCCATGAACTGAAATGACTGTAGTTGCTACTACATTGTTTAGAGATTGTACATAAAAGTGAAATTTATGTAAGATATAAGAAATAAAGATATATATACAGTAACTTCTCAAGTTCTTCAGTGCCCTGAGACAAGTTTTGCGGAGTGATCAAAACTTTTACAAAAAAATACGCGCTCTGACAGTGAAGCTTGGCTCATTCCGGTTTATCCTCATACTGGAGTAAAGATATTCCGTCAATTCGTGGGATTATTATCATAAAGAAGAAATTTCAACACAAATTTTAAAAATGTCAATTTTCCGACATGGCGTCCGACCTCTAGCGGTCGGAAGATTAACTACGCACTTTACGCGTTCAAATTCAAATTAGTTGTAGTTGTACAGTTGCGGCCGTTGAAAACTCAGACACTTTGACAACGCCAAACTTTTAGCTTTGTAAATGGTATTGAAAGTGACGTTTCTCAAAATGTCACTCAAACATTATCCACATTAATTTCTCTCGCAATGGCTCTTATAACTCACACCGTCCCTTAGTCAACCACATTTTTGCAAATCAGATAATTGCGGCATTTCAAAAGTTACGCGCTATTCTGACCTAATATGTCAAATACTGACACTGACTTTATAATCCTTGATGAAAATCCTGTTTACGCTAATCAAATTTCGGAATTTATACAGTGTTTAAATCTTTCCTGTCTGAGTTTTCAACGGCCGCAACTGTACGTAAAACCGAGAGAAACATTTTCTTCCTGCGGAATGACCAGTCTTTTCCGATGTACTTACGAGAAGCAACAATATTGAAGGTGTGCAGACACAAGACCTTTTTTCGTTAATTTAGTCACCTGTAAAAACAAGCACAAAAACGTGTAAATCTGCTGAGGTTAAAAACAGTACAAATATGTATTATGTACAGTAATGCTTTTTATTTCTATGAGAATATCATATAACACAAATTTTTGTACAATAAATACGCTTGTTCTTCACTATTAAGAATGCTTTACTTATTTGGAACAATTTCACCAATCCATTTTAGATAGGGCTCATTCCCATTCTCAATAGGAAGGGAAATTACTTCACACACTGAATATGGATGGTTTGACTTGACATATTCAGTCAAAGCATCAACTTTGGTAGTTCTTGTCTTGATCATCATCAAAACTTCAGGATCTTCATTAATCTTATCTTCCCATTCATAAATCGACGTAATTCTCGGAATTATATTGACACAAGCGGCGAGTTTTTGCTTTACCAAGCCGTGAGCAATTTTTTTGGCAACTTCTTCATTCGGAGTTGTGACATAAGCGACTGAATGCGTACCGGCAACGTACGAACTATTCTGCGACGAGATTTCCCCAGACATGTCTTTGGCCAACGCCGAGTACCTTCTGCTAACCCTAAAAATCGAGAAATGTCAGATTTACGCCAACGAAACGGTGAAATTGCGAAAAGTTCTGCGGTTGACCCTAACCTAAAAGACGTCAGTAATCCCAGCTTACCCTAGAATTACCGTCGAAATTAACAGTTTTTCGGCGAAATACATTCGTATGTGAATCAATCTGAAAGAGAAATGTTGCTGTTGTAATTAAAGAAAATTGGCGCTTCAAAGATTGTTTATTGCCGCCGGAGTGGAAGAAATGTCAAAATTAAAAGCACTCTGGTGGCGAGATGGGAACTGAGATGTGTACGCGGTAAAATTCAAATTGTTCCCATCCTGGGTAAAATTTTTCCAAAATTGAATCAGCTGACAGGACACTATATAAAAGATATGTAAATAAATGTGCTACATGCGTAAATACTAACAGGCAATAAAAATGGTGTAAACAAAAAAATGTTTAGGGTTTAATATGTATATTATTGTATAACGTCATCATTCAGAGGTCATCAATGGTAGATAAAAAAAAACAGTGGCGTGGCCAATTACGTAAAATTCTGAATAAGTTTATGAACAATGAAAACAAGTTAGAAATACAAAAAGTTTGTTCATTTCCCAAATAGACAAATCCTTCAAAACGTGATGTTATAATCCTCATAAGTTAATTCCTGTCCTCTTCTTAAGCTTAGTTATAATCACATAACAGTTCTATCGAATTTTAATTGATCTAAGAGCATTTTACAATACCGGTCTTGCTTCAGTATGCTACAATTTTAATGAAAATTTCAATTGAACATTTTTGTGCAAAAGAAAATGTAAACTAACACGTGTTCAATTGAAAAATTCATCAAATTGGCTTTGATCTTCGTCGCTATCTTTGTCTAACAAACTTAATTTACGATGTTATTGTCTTTTAAAAAATAAAGACAAAGCCAACTTGATTAACATTTTAAGTGAACACTTTGTTATAATAACTAGTGATATGCAGGTTTTAGGTAACCATTCCATTTTTTTTTTTGCAACAATTATGATAAAATTTGAACGCACATGTATAAACAGCCAAAGAATCCAAGGTCGAGATTCATTTCAAGTGATATCCTCGACTGATTAACACCATGAAGCTCTGCCTATTATTGCTTGCGGTCACCTCTGTGTTGTTTACCGCTACAGCTTTACCATCTCGCCGTAAGTCGATAAGTTTATCAATAATATGTCGTTAATTAGCCTCGCATTCCTCGGTTTTCCTTCGTACTGAGAAATGGAACAAACAACAGTGACTCATTGTTCCCACAGGTTCGAATCCAATAAAATGCACTCGTCCTAATGAACATTACGAATGTGGAAGCGCTTGTCAGACCAAGTGTACTAATCTTGGAAAAACCTGCTCCATCGTCAACGTCAGATGCAACGACGCCTGTTACTGCAACGAAGGGTACGCCAGGAATGGTCAAGACGAAGACACTTGCATTCCCGTAAGTGAGTGTAAGAAGTAACAATTCAAGCACAAAGTCATGAAAATAATACTGTTTTTTAATTTAAAAAAAAAAACAACAGTAAAATCAATTATTAAACAAGATATCTACAGTTTTTTTTATCTTAGTGTAAAACCCATCACAGTGGCAGTATTTTCTTAAAATCGGATCGGTGACGCAAGCGCTGGTATTCCCATATCTGTCAACTCTGCTAATTATACCTTGCAGAGTAAACAACGGTATGAAGTTCTGGTAGGAGATGCTAACGGTAGCCTCAAACACCGCTTTGGGAAACGTCTCAAACACTATTAGCAAATAATTGACAGATTCATGTTTCTTGTTGTAAAAAGTCTCAGTTATCCCTGAAGATATGATGTGCTTCAAATCGTAAGTGGCACACATCCTAGGCCCATCAAAAAAAGAGTTAACGGTGCTGCGTAACTTGTCAAGTGCGAAATACGTCGCCTTCTTCACGATCCTCGAGTTGGGATCGATGTAGAAGTGTCCCATGCAAGTGCACAAGTGTTGCGAGATGGCCGCATCGTCGCAGGATCTATCCTCGTCGATCCTTTGAAAGAGCGACTTACACTTGGGACACGCCAAGCTCGGTTGTATCTTGTAAGAGTTGTCCGACCGGTAGAGAATGTCTTGTAGAGTCATGTAGAGATCGTACGGTGTGGTCAGTCTCTCAGAGTTCAGCTTCAGATTGTTGTAACTCTCTGGATATCTGTTGCGGAAAGATTTGGGAACCCAGATGTAGATAAAAGGAAGTCTCTCTTCCAACCAGCCGCTGTAGGTGTACCGAATCTTGCCAAATCTGAATCCGTGGTCGCTGAAGAAAACGATGATCGTATTGTCCGAAGCTCTGCTGGTCATGACGTCCTCGAGAAAGTCCTCGAAGACGTCGTCCATCCCCGACGCGGTGTTGATGTTGTTGTGACTGAAAGTGTTCATCCAGAAGAGACCGAATTTGAGCTTGTCGACGAACACTTCGCAGAAATCTTTGATCAGGCCGAGGATGCGTTCGCCTGAAGTTTCGGGACCGGTGCAGTAAGAAGCCAAGTATTGCGTAACCACCGTCAAGGTTTCAGCCGCGAGGAAGTAGGGTCTGAAGTAGAAATCTGTGGGAGTATTGTTGAAACCCTTCATCAAGTAACTGAATGTATTCAGCTGGCTCTCGTCCTCAGCGTACGACGTTACATAATCGAACTGTCTGAACCGGTTCCAGATGATGTCGCAGCTGTCCAAAAAGTTTTTCTCCGGGTTACAGATGGTGTGGACCTGGGACAAGTTCATCCCGCTCAAAATCGCCATCAAGTTGGGGAAAGTGTTGTCGTCGATTTTGTTGTAGCCGCGCAGGTTCACCCAGTTGTTCTTCTCGAGGAAGCGGTAGGTTTTTGGCATCGTCCGCATCAGATTCAACTGGGACATGGTGTCGATGCCTATTAATAGAACGCTGTAATCCTTGTCGGCCTCCCGTTTTATTTTGGTTTCTTCATTTTCTCGCACGATGCCGTGAACGTTGGAGTACACCTCGCCGTATTCGGTCCCGCAGGTGACTTTGATCAAGTCGGAGGTCACTTCGGTGCTGTCTTCGAAGAATTCGCATTCTGAAAAACTGGAGAACGTTGCACTCATCTTAATTCGACCAATTGTACTTACCTTATGGTGTCATCGGCGTCGCTCCCTTTCCCTCTGGTCACGTTGGAGTAACAGCAAGACACAGGGTAGGCGCTGTAAGCGTCGATCACAGAGTAGTTGATTTTCAAAAAAATATAATCGTCGACTCTGTCGACGTAGGTTAGCAGATCTAAATTCCTGCAGTGGACGTAGTCTTGTTTCTTGTAGTAGGGCCAGACGTCGCTGTTAAGCGGGTCGATGTCGGGGATTCTGCAGTTCTTCGTGTCCACCAAATACTTTGTCAAATCTGAAAACCACCACAACAGATGTTGACATATCGAGATGTTCAGCCCCCATCTTGGGTGTCGAAGCGGACCTACCTGTATAAGCAGATTCAGCTCCATCTACTTTCTTGAAAAGGATAATTCCGTTCTCATCTTTTATGTAGTTATCGTAATAACCAAACAAAATCATAATATTTGGTATGACGCATATTAGTAAATATTTGTACCTGGAGAGAAAATGCGGTTCCATTTAATGTTGTAAAAAAATTTCGAATAGCACATTTATTGTTAGGCCTTAAATTGAGAAATTACTTCAAAGTTGATTTCACCAGCCCATTAATATCACAAGTGCGGTGGCGAAACGCAAGTTCTACTAAAAAAATGTGTAATAATCAAAAAACTTTGAAATCGATAACAGATATCTTATCAGTTGTCATTAGCTCGCGCCTGCGCTAATTATGGACTGAGAGCAACTTGTCAGGACAATTGTGAATCCCTAAGCAAGTCACTTAAGTCTTGACAGATTAAGAAAGCCGTATTGCTCAAAAATGATTGGCACAAATTTTATACTTCTGAATTAAACCGATATTGACGTGTTGAATCACTAACAGTAGTTGAATACAACGTTTTTTTTATTTGACGAGCCCCTTAAAGGCTCCAAATCGATAAAATCTTTAAAATTAGTTTGACGTTTCGTTTTGATAACTTGTGACATTTATCAAAATCCGTGCGAATAGGAGAAAATTCTCAAATTCTGATAGTATCGAACAAAAAACAATACTCCTATTATCTATTTCATTAGTCATATATTGGTATTTTTACAACAGCAGTACTTCAGAACATGATATAACCAGTAACTGGAATTTGTATTACGTTTTTTCATCTTAATAGAGAGATAGTGCATTCAACCTTTATATAATAGGTTAATAAATGCATGCGCTATGAAATAACGCTACGCTTTAACGGCATAGGGCCGGTTCACCAACGTGAGTTAAATTTAACTACAGATTAAAATATACGAAAACATTGTTACCAAAGGTAACCAAAGTAACGAAGCATTTTAACCTACAGTTAACTTTAACTGGCGTTGATGCAACCGGCCCATAGTGATTTAAAGTTACTGCAATTTATCAAGGAGTTAACGTTATTAAAATGCAAAGTTGACAGGTAGTGTTAAAAATGAACGAAATGTTAGAAACTGCAATTTTAGGTGGTGGAATTGACGATGATATTGAAGAATCAGTTCATCACTTTATTTCTTACTTATTTCGATCAAATCGCACTCGAACTTTTTTGAATTGTCAAACTGTTGACATATGAGAAATGTCAAAAATAACGTTAACGTCTTGCGGTATGGGTACGTTCGCAATTTACGTAAAGCGCAATCGTTATTACCGTCTACGCGCTAAAAATTGATGCTTAGATGTCAAAATAACGTCTTTCTAAATACTGCTAACCGTTATATCAACATATCTTGACATATTCCACGTACAGTTATTTAAAAGAACAATCAAGTTGAAAATTATGTCAAAGTTTACAGATTAGTGCGCACCTGTACTTTTATTTTTTCTTTCTTTTTATTTACTGATATAAGTGATATATATTGTATTCGCTCGATATTATAATATAGATAGTATTTTTTATCTCGTCGTAGGATAAGTTTTGGGAGATTTAAAAAGCGAGTTTGTTAAAATATAAAACAAATTTATTAACCGTTTAAAATATAATTTTTTATTCCTTTTGTATAATAAAGTCAACAAATATAAAATTAAACACAATTTAAAAAATTACATATGGCACTTGTAATAGAAGTGAAGAGCCCATCACAGTAGCAATATTTTTTCAAAGAATTTTGAATACATTTGCTATTGTCACGATACCTATTTGTACGACTAATATCACCTAACAAACGAAAACTAGGCAACTTGTGATGCTGCACCGCAACTTCCACAGTTGCTTCAAACATTGCCGGCGGTCTGGTCTCCAGCATGATGAGAAAGAAGTTGACGGTGTGGTTGAGTTCGTTTAAGTAACTCTCCGACATTCCCGAAGACACTATCTTCTTCAGGTAGTAATAAGCGCACTTGTGTCCCTCTTCGTCAGCCTTGACAAGCGCGTTTATCTGCGAAACAATGAACTCCGCCGAATCCACAACAATCTTCTTGGCGGGGTTGACGTAAGAGTGACCGGAACACATACACCAGTGCTGTTCGATGGCGCAGTCTTTGCAGGTCCGAGCTTCGTCGATTTCTTTGAACAAAGAATGACATTTAGGACATGCGAGACTCGGCCGGACCGAGTAGGTCTGGTTGGCGGAGAGTAAAACGTCTTGCAGAGTCATGTGGACGTCGAAAGGGTTCGAAAGTCTTTTGGTGTTTGTTAGGAAATTGTTGAATTCAGCGGGGTGGCGCTCCTTGAATCTCTTCGGTAAATGGATGTAGATGTAGGGCAGGCGTTCTTCAAGCCATCCGGTGTGAGTGTAGCGGATTTCCCCGAATCTGAATCCGTGGTCGCTGAAGAATACAAAAATGGTGTTGTTCAGATGGTCGTAGATTCCTCTCAAAAACTGTTCGACTTTTGCATCCATCGAGGACGGCAGATTCAAGTTGTCGTGACTGAACGTGTTCATCCAGAAGAGTCCGAATTTTGGATGGTGCGGAAAGGTGACCGCGAAGTCCTTGGCGAGATTCATGATCCTCTCTCCGCTACTCTCCGGTCCTGAACAAGTGTGCATCCCGAATTTCTTGATGGAAGGCAATTGTTCAGTCGCTATCACGTACGGTCTCATGTAGAAATCTGTTGGAGGACTGGCGAATCCTTTGCGGTTGTAGTTGAAAGTCCCTATGCTCGATTCGTCTTCCGCGTACGCCGTTATGTATCCTAAATCACTAAATTTATCCCATATCATATCACAGTTATTCATCTTATTCTTTTTGGGGTCACAGTGTTCGTAGACTTGGGTCCAAGTCTTACCAGTCAATATCGCCATTAAATTAGGAAATGTATTGTCGCCGATCTTGGTGTACCCTTTCAGATCGTAAAAGTCTCGTCCCCGCAAGAACTCGTACGTTTTTGGCATCGTGCGGACCAGATTCATCTTGGAAATGCTGTCGATTCCCACAAATAAAACACCGAAAGGGGTCGTTTCTGAGGTCCAGTTGCGTTTCATCTTGCTTTCGGGGACATGTCGGGAGCTGATGGCCGCGTGCACGTTCGAGTAGACCACACCGAGTGAGGTTTTGCACTTGACCATCACCACCAAATCCGTTATGTTCACGCTGCTCTCGAACGGAACACATTCTGAAAAGCTGCAAAGAATCAAGTTTTGCTAAGCTGTCACACCACGTCTCACCTCACTTCATCGTCGGATTTGTTGGCGTGGACGATTCTCGTCACGGACGAGTGGCAACAAGAAATTTTGAAGAGGCTGTAAGTACCGAGAAGACTCCGATTCACGTGCAACGTCGATACCGAGTCTGTCGTCTCGACGTACGTCAAAAGCGGCTTCTTGGAACATGTGACGTACTCCTCCCGATGGAAAAACTTCTTTACGTCTTCGTTGAACGGATCGTCGTTGGGTATCCGACATTTTGACGTGTGGATCAGGTATTTGGGTGGACCACTTAAACTCTTGGATTTGGAATCTACAAAGGCGACACCGTCAACGTGTGCATTTCCATCATGAAGGTTAATTACAATTTAGATTCACTACAATTTCTTCTTCTAAGTTGTGAATATTGAATTGGGTATAATAGAAAAAGATTATTACGAAAGTTAGGACCATACACGTAATCAGGCATTTTCGCAAGTTTCCACTCGTTTTGACGGGCCAATCCTGCAAAAAAAATAAAATAGATTGACACAAACACGACTGCAACAGTGGGTTAAGTACTCTGAATTTCCACCGACTCATCTTCCAACTAATTTATTCAAGTTTGTGTCGATTTCTCTTAACGCTGCCGATAAAACCATTTCTCAGAACTATAACAATCACTAGAACGTCCCGGGGTTCAATGACTAGATATTTGCACCGAAATTAAAAGACATGTGTGCGGAGCTGTGCTCCTTCGAGAAATGAAAAATCCAACACGCCGAAACTCGATGAGAAAAATTGATCCGACGAAGGTTAAAATAATAGTCGCCGATCTAAATTTAACTCGACGCTACTGCAATGTTTTATATAACCTACGTGTTAAAAAGATTTCTTTTTATGCTTCATTTCAAGTCGTGTGGTTAAATTAAGAAAACCAATTCCAAATGTTATTGAAATAAACAATTTTTCTCTCGTTTTTCCATCTAAATTTGTATTGAGACGTCGACAACAGGCTTAAATAATTCCACTAAAATTATGTTGCGACGAACCCGCTTGTTAGCGGTTGGTAATTCAAAACTACCGATATAACAGCCATCAAAACAATCTACATTAACTCAATTACTTCGACGTCTGTCGCTCTTAATTTCCCTCAAACGTTGTGTTCGATCGGTTGCCTATTTTTAACACATTTGCGTCATCTGAATAAAAAATTATTAATTAACGCCAGACCAGCCAAAAAATGCCTAAAATGGGATTTGCGTGCGGCCACAACACGTGCCATGACCCAATTACTGCACTGTGCAGGTGTGGCGCTTGTAATGTAGACCGGAAGGACGTCTCCCAAGTGACTTAACTCAATTGACTTAAGTGGATCAACGACTTTGCGTCCTTTCGCGTCTCGTCGACGAGCGGTATCGAAACAAATTAAAGCTTCCACCATACGGTACTACGAGTTCCTCAAATGTTGGTTGAACCTACACACGACCTCCAATCGTTGTTATAAAAACGTGGCAGTGAAATTTAAATTGAAGGTCTGTAATAATGGACTCTGGTCATTTTGGTATTTTACGTCGCATCAACAAAGTACTCCAGTACTGTAGTTGATGTAATTGTGGCAATTCAATAGGACAAATAAGGTGGAGGACTGGGCACTCAATCAATTCAAGCAGTAGGTTAAACGTTATCAGGTACCTACTGATTTTTTTTGTCGATGATGGTGTCAGTAAATTTGCCGGAAATATAATCTAATCAAATGGCACGTAATAACTACGATAATGTTTACTTCATTATTTTTTGTAATGAGGCTGTTTATCGAGAAGTGCATTTAACTCAAGATGAGACAATTTTAGGCGAGAGGAACCGGTTTTACTTCGCATACTCTGCAGTATGGAGTTGCGCTCAAGCATACCCAAAAGTCAATTATGGATTAATGGATTTTATCTCTTCAGCATTGCGTGTCAAAGCAAAGCTCTTGAAGCGAACCCGCGTGTTAAAAATGATGGTTCTACGAGTGAAACCTCATAGACAAATTATTCCAATTTTATCAATTGAAATATTTTAACATTTCCAAAAGCAGGCAACACGAATAAAAACTCTGGATTGGCAAACAAAAGAACCACATTTACATTTATAATTTATGACCAAACCTTAATCCCATTTTTAGAACCAACAGACATTGACCAACCTTGAAGACTTCCTCGCTTGATTCCGTAAGTTAAAATCAAGAGTGTAATTTCAAAATTTTAACACATGATGTGTAATGCTCAAGTTGGTGGCTTTGAAGGCTTCAGATTTGCATTGCATATAAATTCTTTGTATGACCTCGTCGGTTTTGTTCGTGTATTATCAAAAATACCGAAAACAAATCACTGACGCTATAATTCCGCAAACATGCATTATCTTGGTAGCTAAGTAAATGACTTGAGTAAATCACGCTTGGGAAACGGGTAAATATTGGTGTAGGAAATTTTGTGTTAAAAGGAAAGTGCGGCAACACTTCCACCCTTGCGAATACAGTCGCGAGCCACCCCTGTCGGCGATTATCCGGGGGATAAGGCGAGGGCTGTCACGAATGTCAAGGGTGAACGTACAGCTCGCACGAACTGCCGCAAAAGAGAAACAAGGGGTGCAGCTGACGTCATAATGTAAGCAAAGATTCGCCAGTAACCGCATTGTTGCCACGCGGGTCGATACTTAAGACGTGTTACTTAGGTGGGTCTCCCACCTTGTCGACACCCGGGTAAGTACCGGCGCCCCTGATCCTGTTGGGATTTTTCCGCAGGTTTGTTCGCATTCCTGCTGAGCGCTCCTGCACCGGAACGAACCGCTTCTTTCGCCTAACACTACCGGAAAGCAATCATACTCACGAGCAGGGTTGGGTGGTGTTTGAGA
The DNA here is from genome assembly GCF_963966145.1 of Tenebrio molitor. Lineage (NCBI taxonomy): Eukaryota > Metazoa > Arthropoda > Insecta > Coleoptera > Tenebrionidae > Tenebrio > Tenebrio molitor. The sequence goes on along the minus strand of NC_091052.1, from coordinate 14,044,471 downwards.
GTAGCTCCCATTTTCGCCCAGAACACATTTCTACCGGGCGATCATCGTCGTGTGCCGCACAAGCGTTGGTGTCTATTTTGGCTGAAGGCACTTTGTCTCGTTCGGATGTCTGTGCTGTTCTAACCTAGAGCCAGTTACACCAACTCCCCCCGACTGACGCCAACCGCTGAAAGAGGCGGGAGAATACATATCGATCAACTCTACGCTCAACAATTCCGATGGACCATTCGAGGACTCACCCGAGCGGGGTCATTACGGGGGCCACTGTCATCGCAGGTTTATTGTCCGCGATCGGGGTTATTCGTGGGCAAGATTGTGGCGGCGTCGTGAGGCCCCTTTAATCACGACGCCCCCCAGGGAGATAACACCGGAGGACACTCGACCCGCACGACGTCTTAATATAGACTCATTCGGGTTTTAATCGATAGCGCGATTCAAAACGCACTTTGTTCTTAGACTTGTCGCAGAAATTGTGCCAAATATGGCGAAAGGATAAGGTTTTGCATCGATCTTCTGTCACTTTTCACGTACCAGGGCGCAAAATTGCACCGATGTGGGGTGGTGCCAAAGGCAGTAAGGGTCGCGCAAAAGCGAACATTTTGTCAAATTATTTCCAAAGAAAAAAGAAGTTTGCGTCAATGTATTAAGTTATTTTTAAAAAAGTCAATTTTATTATATTTTTTAAAATTGAAATTCAAGGACTTTTTTGTTGGAGTTTGGCAATTTTACCCTTTGGTGTTGCCATGTGTTGTATTACATAGTAGGCATATAATAACAAACAATTGTACTTTTGAGTTGTCATAATAAAGAATTTCGTGTTCGCTGATCCTGTATTGCTGATTCATTGAAACTCTCACAGGTTATGGGCCCAGTACAAACAGGTTCACGATTAATTGAAATTTGAAGACTGCTATCGCGCAAAATCTAACGCAATTTAGTGGAAATGAGTTTCACAAATTCGACAAGATTTGAAATGTTAAATAAAAGCAATTATGATACATGGAAGATCCAGGTAGAAGCCCTTCTTATCAAGAATGATACTTGGTCGTATGTATCCGGCGAAAAGCCTAAACCCGAAATTACCGGTGAAGGTGAAGCTCGTGCTGTCACGGAAGAGGAGCAAAAGAAATGGATCGCCGCCGATCGCAAGGCAAAATCAGACTTAATCCTCGCCATGAACGCATCGGAACTTAGGCAGATTCGCAGTTGTGAGACTTCGCGGGAGATATGGATGAAACTAGAATCCATATATGAATCCAAAGGACCGGCACGCAAGGCAACGTTATTAAAGCAATTGATACAACACAAGATGCGCGAAGATGACGACGTTCGTGAACACGTAGCCAGATTTATGGACACAGTCGATAAATTACAAGGAATGAACATCGAGATAAATGGTGATCTGTTGTCCATCATGTTGCTATATAGTTTACCTAGTAGTTTTGAGAATTTTCGATGCGCTATCGAGTCCAGAGATAGCTTACCTAACGTGGAAAATCTAAAGGTGAAGATTGTCGAGGAGAATGACGCACGGAATCAGAAACTTGACGGAAGTTCAACCGGCGGTGTCATGTTCTCCAAACACTTCTCAAGGGATTTGAACACATCAAAAGACAACTACAAGAAACAAGACGAAAAATCTTCGAAGCCCAAAATTACCTACAAGTGTAATTACTGCGGTAAACGTGGTCACAAGGCTGCTGATTGCTTCAAAAAGAAGAGAGAAGAAAACCAAAAGGCTGGACTTGTTCATGAAGCTTATTTTTCGGGGAAAACTAACAATAAATGGTGTTTGGACAGCGGATGTACATCACACATTTGCAACGACAAGGAGTTGTTCATCAATTCAGAAAAAGCTCAATGCCAGCTGAAATTGGCAAGTAACGCAACAACTCAGGCAATTGCGAAAGGAAGCGTGAACATACTAACCTCCGTCGGAAATCAAGCAAAGAAGATTGAATTGAAAAATACTCTGTATGCTCCTGATTTCAGAACAAATTTGTTGTCAATTGCGAAGATCGTGGACAAGAATCGTGAAGTTCTTTTTACGAAGAATCGGGCATTCATCCAAGATCGTCGTGGACGTGTCAAGATGATAGCAGATCGAGATGGAGACCTATTCTATCTTCGAGAAAACCACCAAGAAGCGTGTGCTACATCTGTCACTATGACATGTGACATTTTTAGCAATTGGCATCGACGTTTTGGTCATTTAAATTTCAAAGATTTGGAAGTAATGATGAAGGAAAATCTCGTTACTGGTGCGAAATTAAAAGGCGCTGTGAGTACCAATAACCCATGCAAAATTTGTATCGCTGGCAAGTTTGCTACCGCCCCGTTTCCAAGACGCCCTAATCGATCCTCAAACTTGCTGGACATCGTACATACAGATGTATGCGGGCCTATGAGAATTGAGTCTAAGGGTGGTGCTCGTTATTTTGTTACTTTTACAGACGATTACAGTCGCTGGACTCAAACGTATCTGATTCGGAAGAAATCCGAAGTAGCATCAAAATTCAGAGAGTACAAGAACTTTGTGGAAACACAATTGGAAAGAAAAATCAAAGCAGTTCAATCAGATAATGGAAAAGAATATTGCAACAAGGAAATGGACAAGTTTTTCCGAGACTTTGGTATTCAACGTCGTTTGACTACGGTCTACAGTCCTCAACAGAACGGTTTGGCAGAACGGAAGAATAGAACGCTGGTAGAAGCTGCCAGATGTATGTTATTAGAATCTGGTCTTCCTGCATCATTTTGGGGAGAAGCCATAATGACAGCAAATCACGTTCGAAACAGATGCATCTCCAAAAGTATTGACGGAGATATTCCCTATGAACGTTGGACTGGGAAGTCTCCAGATGTTAGTCATCTACAAATATTTGGTTGCAAAGCTTATGTTTTGGATAAATCAACTAATCGAGGGAAGTTTGACTCGAAAACTGTTGAAGGAATATTTGTCGGTTATTCAGATTATCCAAAAGGGTATCGAGTGTGGATACCGTCAGAGCAAAAAATTAGAATTTCGAGAGATGTCAAATTCTTCGAAGAATTCGAAAGCAATGAGTACGAAGATATAATCTCAAGTGAAACTTTAAATGGAAGGTTTAAGCTCTCCGATCTATTGGACAATACGGATCCTAACGGAAGAGTTGATATTGACATTTGTGGGGGGGGAAACAGTCTAGAAGAGACGAAGGCTCCAACTGTCAATATGCAAGAAATTCCATTGATGCAAGAAGATTTCGAAGAAGACGAAATCACAGGTGAGATAGTCACTCCAGACGAAGAGATCGAGAAAATGGATGACGCAATCAAAACCAAGAGGGGTCCGGGAAGACCTCGCAAGATTTTAACTGGAAAAGTTGGAAGACCGAAGAAACAGTATCACATGATCTACAATCAAAATCTTCCTGTTGTAGTCGACAGATCGAACACTGAATCAACTTCGGGAGAAGATCTGCGATACGAAGAGATAGATTTTGTCATGGCAGCATCTGAAATTCCTTTTTCAGAAGCTATCCACGGTGCAGATAAGGACGAATGGAAGGATGCCATCCTATCTGAGATTAAGAGTCTAGTCATCAACGACACATGGGATGTCGTCGACAAGCCAGATCACGCCAAAGTAGTGGGTTGCAGGACAGTTCTCCGCAACAAGTATGCAGCTGATGGAACCTTAGACCGACGTAAGGCGAGAGTAGTGGCTAAGGGATTTACTCAGAGACCCGGGATTGACTTCCATGACACGTTTGCGCCAGTTGCTCGTTTAAGCTCATTGAGGTTGTTGGTGGCCCTAGCAGCTAAATACAATTTGAAAATATCGCAGCTAGATGTAACAAGCGCATATTTAAACGGCAAAATAGACACGGAAGTTTTTATGGAAAAACCCGCATTGCTCCAAGAAATGCTCCAACGAATCATCAATGAAGAAGAAGATGATCATACACTTGTAAAAAAAGCTAGAGTTATGTTGAGAGATCTTCAAGGTGAAAATAAAATCTGCAGACTTCGTAAGGCTCTGTACGGGTTGCGACAGGCAGGTCGACAATGGAACTACGAAATAGATAAAACGATGAAAAGAGCAGGACTTGTTCCAACAAATGCAGATCCGTGTGTATACGTTGACAAAAACACGAGAACATTTGTTTTGATCTATGTGGACGATATATTAATTATCTCCGGAAATCAGGAAAGAGAAAGGCAAATCAAAGACGTTCTTTCCAAAACTTTTCGTATCAAAGATTTTGGTTTAGCAAAATACTGTTTGGGCATTCAAATAGAGCAAAATGAAAATGAAATATGCCTGTCTCAAGCAGGATATATCCGGGAAATCTTGAAGAGATATCGCATGGAAGATTGTAAGCCCGTTTTGACACCGCTTGCAGTTGGATCTAAACTTTCTGAACTTCATTCTGAAGATGACAACGAAGATACAAATTTTCCTTTTAGAGAGCTAATAGGAGCGCTTATGTATGTTGCAGTGGGGATTCGTCCAGATGTATCACATGCTGTGAGCGTCCTGAGTCAATTCAGCAATTGTTACCGCAAGAAACATTGCACAGCGGCTAAGAGAGTTCTTAGATATCTGAAAGGAACCATCGACAAGAAACTCATCTACAGGAAGAATCAGGATAATTTAACCTGCTACGTAGACGCAGACTGGGCGAACTGCGAGATTGACAGAAGATCTTACACGGGATCAACTTTCATACTCTCCGGCGCTGCTTTCTCCTGGGAATCCAGAAAGCAACGAACCGTCGCATTATCGTCTACCGAAGCCGAATATATGGCACTCAGTGATGCATCCAAGGAAGCAGTTTTTCTAATTGGTTACCTCAAGGAATTGGGATTTCAATCACTAGCAAACGTTGTGGTTTTTAACGATAATCAAGGTGCTGGAAAATTAACCGAAAATTCCGTCTATCATGCAAGATCGAAACATATTGATGTTAGATACCGTTTTATTCGCGACGCAGTGAAGAAACATCCCATCAAGATCCTATACCTACCGACCGAGAAAATGATAGCGGATGTACTAACGAAAGCCTTACCCAAAGAAAATCATGACAGATGTATTCTTGGATTGGGACTTCAATCCGACAACACCTCAGTTGTAACTTGAGGGGGGGTGTTGGAGTTTGGCAATTTTACCCTTTGGTGTTGCCATGTGTTGTATTACATAGTAGGCATATAATAACAAACAATTGTACTTTTGAGTTGTCATAATAAAGAATTTCGTGTTCGCTGATCCTGTATTGCTGATTCATTGAAACTCTCACATTTTTTTTTAAGTTTGCAATTGAAATTTTACTTAACTCGGACTGAGCATTTGGAGGTAATTATTTAAGACTGTCATCCTTGTCACATTGTATTTTTTAATTTAATTTTAATTCCCTCCTGGTAAACTTATCTCTATCTGAGAAAGAATTGTGCCTAACGAAAAGTAATAGTAGTTTATTTAACGAGTTCGTGTGTAAATTGGCCTTTTTTGGTATGAGTGGGCTAGTTTAAAACGCGTTATAAAGGCCCACGAGTGCCAAAAAAGCCCAATTTACACAAAACGAGTTGAATACGTTTTTTTGTTCAACGAGCCCCTCAAAGGCTCCAAAATGCTTAAAATCTGTAAAATTAGCTTGACGTTTCATTTTGACAAGTTGTGACATTTATCAAAATCCGTGCACACAGGAGAAAATTCTCAAATTCTGACAGTGTCGAACAAAAAAAAATATTTAACTTTGGGAACTACATTCCAAAATTATAAAATCAGGTTTACTAATTAAAGGGCTTACTGCTATACAGAACTATTTACCGTAGAGTTCCCGCGGAAATTTTATATTATGCAACACAAAATACCAAAAGCTCAAATTGCTAGACACCATGTTTAACGTTTTACAAATAAGGAATCAAAATAGTTTCGTTTAAAAATCAAAATGGCATTGATTATAAATTATAATAAATTTAAACTGTATTTTGTGTTGCATAACATTAAATTTTCGTGAGAACTCTATGACGGTAATAATCCTGTATAATAATAAGCCATGGTAGTCAATTTAGCTCATAACACATTAAGCAATATGATCGTGATATATTTTTTTCTTGGTAACCACGTCTCACATAGAAATAAGGAGACAAACCAGCAATAAATAATTTGCCTTAATTTCCGATTTCAGTTAATTTTAAGATGATCAAAATGTCATTTTGTAAATTATCATTACGTAATCATCCCTTCAATCTCTTTTTACTCGCTGAACAATTCTTTTTATCACTCTTGCAGTGAAAACGAATTTATTTAAAAAAGTGTTATCTCATTATTCAGGAAATAAAATGTCTGATTAACCCTATTAGTGATTTGAACCATGTCATCAGCATAATCACTCCACGTATGGAACTATGCAGGAAAAATCTTTCAAACGTATCGAACGAGAAGTTCAGGGCGATATTATCGAGATCATTTTATGGCGTCGGGAAGGCGCCTGGGAGAAGACATGCAGGCACCTCTATCACCCTGGCTAAGGCTTCAAGGACAGGTTTCGATCAATTTTTATGGTTTGGAACTGGGTTTAGTATGGTTATTTCGGTTCTGTGGAAACTATGAACCGATTAAAAATATGATAAACTTACCTATCATTTTTTCCACGAGAGATCGCCTCGATTGTTCCTCATTGAAGGACGGACGACGTGTAGCTTTTTAAAATATTAAACAAAGAAAGCGTGGGTGACAGTTATGGAATCAATAATCAATTGAATTGATGAAACATGCGTGCGGTGTTTCATAGCAAATGTAGCACAGAGGAAGATAATCACTTACTTTTTCCCGTTGATTCCAATAATTACAGCTCGTAACAGAATAGTTGTAGTGTTTGTAAATCCAGTTGTGAAATAAATCATTCGATTTATCTGTCAATCACTGCTGTACTATGATAAGAATAATCATAGATTCGTGGAGTACTTGTTATTTGATCGTGTACGGTATAAACGAAATGCAAATAAAAGGAAAAGAAATGAAAATAAAAAAAGAAGAAATTATAAGTATTAAAACTATCAGTCTACATTTTTATTCATTGCACAAAACACTGATAATAAAATAGGATAACACAAAGTCAAAATTTGAAATAAAATATACAAAGACTAATTTAGAAAATACTAAAAATAAATTTCCATTTGTACTGAACAATATGATAAAACACAGTAAGTGTAGTAAATAATAATCCCCATAAAATACTAGAACGTAAATAGAAAAACAAGAAGTCAATTATGCGTAGACATAATATTTCCTTAAACGAATGTACAATATATTTACAGTAATTAGCAAAATTCATATTACACAGGTCTTGTTTTCTACAGAATAATTTAGATCTAGATCATCATAAGAAACGAATATAAAATTGCCAATAATCCACCTTGCTTTAAAAATAATTGCATCGTGTCTCGTTATAAAATTGACAATCTTATTTAAGTTTAGCGAGCTAATAGAAATTTATTCGAGAAATGAAAAAATATCTTACAATATTGGTCCAAATCGGCGACGAAAAAAAGAGTGTACAAAAAATGAAACGTCCAAAATGATATGTTAAACATTGGTCTAAAAGATGGAATTATCACCTTCAGAAAAGAACATTACGTGTGAGAGTTCGTGTTACAAAAATTGGTCCATCGTCGAAAAGAAAATCGAATTTAGTAGTAGTAGGTTGAACTCCTTTTCTGAAAATGAAAATGGAAGAAAATAACGTGCCGAAGATGTATAATTAATTAATAGTTGATGTGTAAAACAACGAATGAGAAAACAATAAATTATTGGCAAAGTTTATACTGGAGTTATTAAAAGTTTACAGCGCTCTGATTTGTTTTGAGTTTGAATGTGGTGTGTAAACTTTCAATAATTTGATAAAAATTATCTACTTTGGCTAGGTACATACAACTTATTGACATCTATTCTGCCTACCTTTAGAATGAGTTATTCTTGGCGATAATGCAATTCTAGTGAACCTGATATAATTTCGTATCGATACAAAGTGAATACATTTTTGCTTAGGAACTTGGACCCTACTTCAAAATCAATACAAAATGTAATGCGAACGACAAACACGTATAAGGATCTGGGAATAAAACTCTTTATTGTATTTAACCAAAATATATTTTGTATCACATCAAATTAACTTTAGTGAAAATACACACAAACAGCAGCCACACTATAACATAATATTTTTGTTTAATACAAAATTCAAATGATGCTAAAGAACCACGATTATAAATATACAATTATCAAATATGTTAAAATTACTTATAATTAAAGTTTTATCACAGTCTCAGAGTTCTCAATTAATAATATTATATGTGGATGCTTGTGCTGAATTTACGCCTGAAACAAATAATACAGTCAACAGAAATACAATTTGAAATTTTTCTACTGTCATGTAGTGATATTGCTCGCATTGTGTGGAATCGTTACACGTGTTGTCTGCTGTTATATTAGGTTCACTGAATCGAATACAGCAGATAATACTTGAAGCCTATGCACATCGAGATGCAAAAAGACCGCCAACACGGCCGTTCTAGAAGTACTAGATCGTTTGGTTCCAACTTCTATACTATAATAAGTATATTTATGTAGTTAATAATACTATGCTAAACTGGCCGTCACGAGTTTCTTTTTATTCCACTGGTTACTCATATTATACAATATATTACGATAAAATTTTGGCATAAAAATCAAAATATATGTTCAATAATTTAATATAGGTATCTCAATATATTTCTCTAACCAATGAAATAAAAGCTTATGCCATAAATTTAAGTAGTTATGTACAAATAATACAGTGAAAATAGTTTTGATTTAGACCTTTAATTCATTATTTAACACGATAAAAGTTTTATCACACTTGTTCACTCACATGTCCACCACAAAATGTGGTCGTGAGCTCAGGAACTCATCTTATTCGAACAGAGCAAGGAGGTCATCACTAGCAGACGTGTTGGCGTGCCCTGCACTGCTACCACTAGATGGGGGCGTATTCAGGTCAGGGGGGTCCAGGTAGGACAGCAACTCCATTGGGTCCACGCTGTCCGGTAGCAACTGAAAAAGACACCCAAAGTCAAACCACCGGTTCACTGTCACCCCCTTCGACCACGGTGTTTTTCATTCTTGACACCGGTGTGAACGCGGCTTAATTCTTGAAATCGATACAAATTTAGTAATTTACTATGTAGGAATACATCACGATCCTTTCATCACCGTCACCACTACAATTTTCGTAACGATTGCCACCCGATCTGATAATCAACAGTTTGATTGATTTCGTTATTGTTACTTTAGCTCCCTTCGACGTTTCGTGTAAACCTAGCTTTAGCTGCACACGTCAATTTTAAAAGCGGAAAACAATTCATCGAAACTACCGTGGCAAATTTGCAAAATGGATTTTTTTAGGTCACACTAACTACTTTTCACTCGTGCAACTTGTGTCACCCTCGCCGATTAATTTAAATAATTTCGCAAATTGTTACCTTCGGCGTCGTCAATCCGTAGCTTCAACCACACATGTCGATTTCAATTGTTTCCGCGCAATTAACCGTAAAACAGGTTCTAAAAAACACTTTATTCAGATATTACCACTTAAAAATGCGGAATTCTACAAACTGAACGAACGTAGGTTTAATCTTCTACCCGTTGGTTAAATTACATTAATTTAATAAATATGTACACAATGTTATTTTTGCCACCGGTAATTTCTAGTACGGATGTAACTTTAATCGCAACGTCATTTTCAAATGTTTCGAAAAGTGTGAAGCGTAGCAGAAATGGTGGTAAGAAAATTCAGTTTATTTTTCAATTACATTATGCTAAATAGTGTGCAGTTATGGGAAAAGAGAGCAACAATGGTAATGGTAGTGATGAATCATTGCGAAAAGTTTCCTATCGTTGAAAATTAATCGTGCACCCAGAAAAAAAAAATCCAAATAAACCAAGATGGCAGCGTAGATTCTACGCAAGGTTGATTTTCAAATTTGATTTTTACAAGTCCTCAAAAATGAATCAAAAGATTTATTTGCCAAAACAGTCAAGATCGTAACAGCTCAAAAGTTAAATATATTCTAGTTTTCGAGCCCACGGTAATTATCCTTGAATTGTGTAAGTTTTACGAGTTAGTACGCACCACGTGTAAAAAATAGCTCTTTTTATTATAATTAACAAAACGTTTAATTGGCATTCGACGTTACATATGAAAATAAATTTTTTCGATTGTTCAAAGGCTACCAATTAAATTTTCAATTAAAGTTGTGAAGCAATTAAAGTCAATAACAAACGACATTTATAGCGATCGTAACACTAAACACCGATATCAACAACAAGAGGAAAAACTTACGTTGAGTGCTTCCTGGCCTGTACCTTCACCATCAATAACAGCGGCCGGATCGAAGTTCAGATCCGAGGGTATTTCAGGAACTGTATTTTCAGTGTTGTTCCCACTGTTGTTGTTGCTATTACTACTATTTGAACTATTACTGTTATTGTGGTGATCCGAAGCTGGGGGAACGCTAGGTGGGCCGTTACCTCCCGGTGTGTGGGCCGATCCCGGCGTCCCTCCGGGGGTATGGGGCGTGTGAGGGGTGTGCGGTGTGTGAGGCGTATGGGGCATCTGCAACAAAACAGTCTCGGTGTCCACCCGAATCCTAGATCGAAGGATCGATCCTGACTCACCTGCTCGTTCAAACTCTTCTCCATCGCGTTCAGTGGATCAAGTGAGTTTACAGATTCGCTCAGGTGGGACAACGGTCCGTTCCCTGCTGAATACTCATTGTTTCCTGAGTTGGTCGATGATCCGAAGTCGTACTGATTGCTTCTGGAGTTGTTGTAGGAAGGAGGGCCGTTCATCATCGACCCGCTTGCAATACTGTTCATGTCTGGAGGTATATAAGGTGACATAGCTTGGGACATGTCCCAATTGTTCATGGTTGGCAGCGTCATGCTGCCGGGAGACATTGCTTTGTTTAATCGTTTGGCTCCACAGGAGTCATTGTCGTCCTCCATCTGACAAAAAAAAAAAACGCCGTTACAGGGGCACGATCGATTGTTATTCTAACTCACCTTTATTGTTGTACCTAGACCTTTGGCTGCCTTCCAGTTGGCCGAGCTGTCGATCGTAACCTCGTCCACCTCGCTGCTGCTCAGAGTGTTCAAGATACCCCACATGTACTGGTCCACCTCCAAGCCTTCCAACTGTGCCGGTTTGCTGCAATCAGATCTATCAGATTAGGTCGTTCTTGATTGCTCTGGTTCAGACTTACTTGCAGACCGGACACCTCCAAGAACCCCTCTCGCAGTTCATCTGGAGGTACGATTCCAAGTCGAAGCACTGGATGTGTTTGCAGTCGTGTCCCCTCGCTGGCAGTGTTATCCTCTTGTACGTGATGGGACACTTGAGGGAGACCTTGAGGGCCGTCTGTTCGACCGCGTCTCGGTCCCTCTCCATGTTGGGGCCGCTGCCGGTGTTGCTGAAGTTCCTCTTGATCTTCGCTATACAATGGTCGGCCGTGAGCAGCCTCTTCCTCAGTAGGCCTTGAAGCACCGACCTCACGCTCGGCCTGTGCACCAGTTGCAAGACGAACAAGTGCGACTGCAAGAAACGGATTAGTTTGTTTCGCGGGGAGAGAGCGTCGGGACTCACGCAACAGCACGCCGAGACCGTGATCTGTATGGTGTTGCGACCCGGCTGGCAGACATCTTTAAGGTAGAGGGGTTTGTGTGATGTCTTGTTCTCGCCCCGATCGATGATGAGTGGTGTCGCGTTAACGGAGACTTGTACGGAAGCCGGCCAGTTCGTGTTCATCTGTCGATCTTCGTGATGGAAGCACTTGAGTTGTAATTCTAGGTCTGAACGCCACATCAGCGTCTGGTGTACGGTGGGTTTCAGTTGGAACACGTGATTGCTAACGGCCAGGTTGTGCTCCAACCGAAAGGGGGGAAGGATTATGCCGTCCCTGACGGGGAAGGTCAGCCGGAGTTCGTCATCTTCTGCAACACAAATTTTAGAGATCGCGGGACTCGACCGGTCGAAGGACTTACTCTGACTGGGGATGGGGGGTTTCATCTCGTTGAAATTTGGTTTGACGTCGGGGTTGGGACTGATGTAGGGGGGCATGCTGCTGGCGGGGGTGAGCGGAGGCGTGGGGTTCCCCGGTATGGGGCTGTGCTGGTAGTTCATGTTGTTCCTCATGGCCACGTCCTGCTGGAACTGGCTGGTATTGCCGTATTGCCCGTTCACGTTTCGATTGATGTACTGAGAATCGTTGGAGAATTGGTTCATGGGACCGTTCGGAAAGTACTGGCTCTGATTGGTGTAGGGCGGCGTCGTCTGCCTCAGCGTCCCCGACCCCCTCACCACCGGCCCCATCCCCCCAGGTCCGAAGTTCCCGCTGGGACCGAGCGTCTGTTGCGTCGGGTACTGGTTGAAGGTCGGCTGTCGCGTCCCGTAGGCGGGGTACTGGCCGTTGGGGTTGAAATTGGGGTTCATGTTGGGGTTCATCGTGGGGCAGGGACCGTTGCTGGGGTACGATTGTTGGCCCCGTTTCTGCGTTATGTGCATCGCGGGGGAGGGGTAGGGGGCCATCCGTCTCGGATACATCGAGTTGTTGGTCGGTCCCGGACTCTGCATGCCCATCTTGGGACCCATCGTTCCGGCCATGTTGCCCATCATGGTGTTGTGCATGTTGCCCATTCCCATGTTGGCCATGTTCGACATGGGGTTCATGGTGTTCATGCCGTTCATGCTGCTCATGCCGTTCATGGGCATCATCCTCTGCTGATAACCCTGAGAATACTGCTGGCTGTTGAACTGACCGTTGTCCTGGAGTGCCACCACGCTGGCGGTGGCGGTGGCCGTTGCTGTCGCAGCCGCTACCATCGCAGCCGTTGACAATGCATTACCGCCTCCGTACCCTCCTTCGGTGCCGTTCATGCCATTGCCAGCTCCATAAGTGCCAACCCTGCAATTTTCAAAAACTCTCTCACAAATCGGCGATATTTTCTCTCCCAAATTACTACATTACTATCAAACTTGCAAATGACGAAACAAGATAAATATTTATTTTGTCGTGTTACTGGTTGCATAATCCAGTCCAACCAATCAATGCTCGAACATTAAGTAAACCGAATGACTTGTTCCGATTCATTTAACCGTTCTATTGTTTAGACGAAATGATTATTAAACTGTATCGAAATTTACAGGTTTTTATTCCTCCATAGAAAAAAATCTCTACAAAATTTCTCCGACTTAAAATAATACTCATTTCATTCGATTTTTCACATAACAAAATAAATGTTATCCCATTAATCCACATGAAAAACCAAAGTCTCGATGATTGGAAAATTATAAAAACCATTTAAAGAAAATTGGTCAATAATTCGTAACATTATTCATTATGTCTTTATCGTTTCAAACATGTGTTATATTCGCGAATTGTATAAATTGCAGATAAAATTTATTTGCATTGTAAACATGTGGTAAAACAGCAGGTGATCGCATCAGTTTTATGATGATAAGATTAGAGCAAGAAGCGGCTTTAATCTTCCCATAGCTGCTAAAAGTTAAAATTTTGTGTTGACTAAACCATAGAATTTTTGTTTTTGCATGCGCAGTTCAGAATTGATTGAATTTTAAGAAATCGCAGAAAAGTGAAGAGAAGCATTGTTGTAGTTTCACCGAAGTCAAGTTATCAATGAAACAAAAATAAACCTGTATGAATCAGAATTAAATTTCGTTTCCTTGTTTTACATTTTTATCTCGGTTCCGATAATCTCCTCTAGATTTTTTCGCAATGTGAAATTATTTCAAATACGTGAATTAACCGACAAATCAATCGAGAAGTTATATTTTGCACGACTAACCTTCATCGGCTATCACAAAAATAAAAAACAAAGTTTTTTCAACTACACGTGCATGCTGATTAAGTGCCTTGCCTCGTGTGTTGCATAATTTACAAAATTGCGTTTTTTAATTACCATTATCTAGACAAAAACGTTATCTCCAGTGTCGCCACACGCGTTTTGTGCTTTCTTTTATTATAAAACGGGGCACGAGAATTTTACATTTTTACTTATAGAACAGACCGGTCGGGAGAGCCCCCTGGGTTGAATTGTATCTCTCTCCCAAGTTACCCCACCCTGACGATCACCTGACAGTTTGGGATAAAAAAATAACGATCTAGCTCTAACGCTATTTGTCCAGATTTGTTATAAAACAACCCTTATTTTTTGCAAACGTCTCGTTGCACAACCACTTAACGAACCCCTGAACGAGAACGTGACTACCGTCTACGATTTTTTATTCGTTCCAGATTTTTCCACGAGTTTATTTTCGATTAGTGAATTAAATAAAACAGTACCCCCTATCGCGACCCTTCATCTAGACCCCTCGATACGTATTTGGGGACATAATTGGGCTGAAATTGTGGTGTGTTTCAACGAATACTCTCAGCGACGAGGCTAAACGTGTAAAGTGCTGCATAAGCCAGTCGAGGACCTTTCAATAAGGGCGAGTCAGCAGTACCCAAACTATTTCGATTAGAGTCATCGGATTAAAAAGTGAACGTAAAATAAACTCTGAAATGGGGTTGCTCGAGTATTGATTCGACAGTTCTTCAAATATTTAGTTTCACAAAACTGGATTTTTTTTTAAATATGGTTAATGCGACAAACGCTCGGCGAAAATTTTACAAATTACATTTCTGACGACAAAAACATAATTTTCTTATCTAGAACTGTGGCTCAAAAATACTGTAATTGTTTAGGCTAGAGCGATAAAAATTATCAAAATGAGCTGTGCATTTTACAAATTTCAACGTTTGGTAACTGTTTTTTTTGCAAGTAATGCAGTGGTAGGGATGGTCGATTTGCGTTATGTTTTCTGGGGTCGGTAAGACTTGTTGGAGGCAGTAAAAGATCGCAGACAATAACATAATTAATGACCATAACACAATCATAAAGTAGACGTGATAATCCACGCTCATCTGCATGAGGCGAAAGCAGTGGGAGTGGCCTACGGACTTAATTTAATCAACATTAACATTCAAAGACATAATAATCGCGTCGTAATCCGTTCGTGCCGGGTTTTTTTCGAACAATTTACAATTTGCAGCCGAAAGGAAATCCGTTGGCGAAGAGGCGAGATCAGCGCATTAGAGTTGTTTTCTATAAAAACACATTACACGAGCCTAATCAACAATCGCACCTGTAAAGATAACATCAGCGGAGATGACTCGATAAAATTTCACACCCCGTTCGAGATATTTTCGTTCCATCAGCGTCGGTTATTTTTGGGCTCGGGGAAATATGGCCGGGGTGGAAAAAAGCTGTACATTTAACCGGTGGGTAAAGCTGGCGAACAATGCACCAGAAGGGAGATCGCCGATTGTCCGGGGTTAGAACGGGCGGGGAGTTACGATGTGACAAACAATGCCCGGAGTATTGGCAATGCAGGGTGGGTTTTGTGTTCGCACAGTATCGGTGGTTGATGATCGGTCTTGTGAAATATCGAACGCGTCTCACCCCGTCCCGTTAATTAATTTAATATCTAATACATTAATGAGGTTCGAGTGTCGGCGGAGGGTGGAACAGTTTTGGGGCGTCTGGAGCGCTACGTCGATTCCACCCTCCTCGGACGGCACTCGTACCTGGCGAGCACAAAATATTTCTCGTAGCGTAAATCTGAAAGTTTGCTCTTTTACAATCTCGGGGGTCGTAAATTAGGCAGGTAGAGCAACCAACCCAGTCGACACGTGCGCGCGGATAACGTAAACAAAATGCGAAAAATCGTTCGTGCCCATAAAAAACGGTTTCTTAATTGTCGCAATTAGTGTAGACGTAAATTCGTCGATAAGCACGTTGCGTTGCGTAATTTTCCGGTGCGATTTGGGTTTTTTAACGGTTCGAGAACGAGGGGTGGTCCGTGGGGTTGGGTGAGATAGAGGGGGGACACTCACCCAGGCCCCGTCTGCCTGTAGGCCGTCTGGTAGGAAGGCTGTCCTTGTTTGAGAGCGTTTCCGTAGTTTGGATTTCCTGCAGGTGTCGGGCCACCCGAGAAGCCTCCGTGGGGGCCCGACTGAGTAGACGTGGTGACTCCCCACACCGTGGTCACGACTGACAACTGCTGCTGGGCCGTGGCGCCCGCTGGCGACCAGTCCCTGAAACAGGCCATGCTGGTTACATCGAAGGCCTCGTCCACGTGGTGATTAGTCAATCTGCAGAGCGCTTATGCGTCGCACGCTGCATAATTTCGTGTTTATCACGCACGTCAATCGAGGTTTAATTGTCAAGCGGGGACGACGTCGACCAAAAGATGATGACCACATTCGTACCACTGTCCGCCAAAACTCGCTCCCGATTGTCGCACTAGTGCGGTACGAAATTCACCTCCCCAAACCGTTCGCACTCAAAAAGCCATCCACTGGGTTTTTTTCGAATCCATGGTTTGAGGTGCCGTCAAAAAATCCCAACGGTCGCACTCGAAATCACCATCACTGATTCGCGTTTTGGTTTTTTTTTTCCAGAGAGATCACAATTTTTCACACAGTTTTCGTTTCAGCACTGCACTTCACACCGCGGTGGTACTCCTGTGGTCGTGAAAAATTTCGACGGCGGCCCCAAAAAATATTCTGCAAGAGAAAGACAATTTCGGGGTGAAAATGTGGTGTACCTGTAGGAAGTATATCCCAGCATTTGAGGGTAAACATAAAGGTGGTGAATGTTTGAGACACTTTTACACGACCATAATAATTCAGTTAACACACTTGTACGGAGCGAGCGTTTGGACGCGCGCGTACAACACAACCGGAACGCAACGTTCGACTGTCTGCCTGCGAGAGAAACAACGGCACGTAGTCAGCTATGGAGGGGTTCAGGGGAAGTTGACCCGAGCTCATTCTCCTCCATTCCATGCGGCCACAATATCGGTTATAGCGGGCGGCGTTGCCAGCTCACTGCGACCGATACCGTGGGTGGATAGTTTTCTGTCTCGCTTTATGCACGCAACTCGAGGACAGGACCGGAACCGGAACGTTTTTCACACGCAGTCGACGAGATAACTGTGCCAATGTCGCACAGCGGCAACGTCGCTCTAGGCGTCCCGCACCGGACAGATTTTGTTCTATTGATTTCTTTTGGGACGAGCGTTCTTTGGATTTTTCCAAAATTTCCTTCGCCAGCTCGTTCGATAAACCACACGAACACATTTTTCAACCTCCAACAGTCCGGATTGGCGAATTTTTCTTTGACGAACTTGGTGCACAGAGGTCACGTGCTCGAAATGCCACCTTGACACACATCGCACTAGAGAATTTGCAAATTGTGCAACGCCAACGAAGAATTAAACAATCGTCCTATTGATTTTATTAATTTTTCACAACCTTAATTTCAACAACGAATCGAGTGCACTCACAAGAATATTGTTTTTGAACTGCTTTTGTTGTTATTGTCTTGTTAAATCCTCATTTAATTTTTGAAGATTTTTACCAAATTACATAATTTCAAATATGGAATTTCTTTGCATTTTTTAGATTCTTTTGACTTCTGTTTTGTTAACGAACGAGTTAGAATGTTCATTCAGACGATGTAAAAAAGTGAAGAGATCTTCAGAAACATTATTTGAGTTAACGATTTTATTACCTGGACCTTTATCCATTTTCAATTGTGGTCTAACGACTATCCTTCTTGCAGTTTAGGGGAAATTCCAACCACAACGATCATCTTAAAACCCCAAACAAGAAGAATTTAAAATGCTACGTGAGGTGAACATCCCCAGGAACTACTTTTTGGAAATTTTCAAATATGTGTGTACATACTCAAAATATATTTCAATTTTTCCAGTAAACGAAAGAATACATGCACCATATACAGTGTTCGCGTTTTCTGAATTCCTCAAAAACCAAATGAGTCGAACAAATTTATTTACGTCTTTAACTGACTCAATTTTTGAAAATCGATTTCGGAAATTATACAGAGTGCGCATGTTTGAACGTTTTTGTCTTGTTCCAGGTCCCCTCCGCCCTCACTTGTGGTGTGTCGTCCAATTCGATGCTCTCCTCTTCGTCACTAATATACAGTGTGTCTCGTGATTTGATGATGGAGCAATAACGAACGAGTGGCGAGTCCGGCCCTGTCGCCCAGTGGCTCACCGTGTTCTCTCGCCACGCATCGAGACAAGGAGTTAGTTTGATAGCGTCGATGGATTGGTGTGTTGTGTGCTCGCGCTGCGTCCTGCTTCGGATTCACATGTACTTTTTCTGAATTTGTCTGGTTTGCAGGTCGGTGGGAGAGGTGGGCGAGGGGCGTCCGCCCTTCTTGAGCGGGAGGAGAGGGATGAAAAAAAAAAAAGAAGTTTGAAGATCGCGCGCGTATACAGCGTGTTCGGATAAGCGTAGTCGCCGTTTGTGATTTGTCGCCGATCTGGCGCAATAGTGGAAATTGGCGGTGTCGGGTGGAGTCGCATCTGTCCGCTCCCGTTCGGTGCACGTTCAATTACTCCGCCTAATTATCGGCTAAACAGCAAACGTACGCTACCCGCTGGCACTCTCGCCCATCTCTAACCTGGCACCCGTCATTGTTTACCTCTTTATCTAAAGCGACCGACGCACGCACACCCAACGGTCGACGGTTGTGACCACGTGTAAGAGTTATCTGCGGGACGAGTCGTAATCATGCATTAATAACATTTTACTCGGCGAGGTTTAACAGCCTAAATGTCAATCTTCTCGAAACCTACTCTGCGTAATTGTTGCAGAAACAAGTCGGCAGAGTCGCGCACACCGACACCGAACGAATATTGTTGCGCCTTTGCATAATTCAAATCGCCCTCTAAACGCCACCGACATAATTGCATTGGCAATTGCGTGAGCATCGACAGATCGGGGTGGATCGAACCGACCCCCGGGTCCTGGCCGAATTTGTTGCCTCATTTTTCGAACCGTTCGGATCGATGGTCGAAACGTAATTTCGTTAATTAAAAAGTCCCCACTGTGATGCAGCGGAATTTTGAACGATGACACTCGACAATGAAAACACGGATTTTCCGCTACTTTTCACGTTCCGGAATTTCTACTCTTGCGCAACCGGAAAACCGGCGACGATTGTCAAAATGTGTCCATTTGACGCCAGTTCGAATCGTAGGCGTCGAACAAATCATGTCTTTCGAGTTGTTTCTTCGGCGTTTACAACCGACTGAAAAGTACGTCCAGAATACGTTTATATCGAGAAGTACATGGGCGGTCCTGCGATTTACATGACAACCGACCAGGCGGGATACCACGTGATGTGTACTTTTCCGTTCAAGCGAACTCTGATTTGTACGCTACGTGCGGAACAGTAAAGGCCAACCCTTAAATACTTTCTTTTGAAATAGTCGATTTTATTGCGTGGCTGCAAAATTGTGACGTTTCCAAGAAGCCAATAAATCTTCCGCGTCAATAATTTGTGGTCCTTTGTACCTGAATGTTTAAATTTAACTCCATCTTCTTGGAAACGAAAGGAAAGGGACGCATTTTTTCCTTTAACACCTCAAGAACGATCCTGTAGGATTTGTTGAAATAAGAGCATACCCTAGACGAGAAATAATCCTATGGTGTTTATTCTATTTTATTTTCGAGACCCTCTGTACGAGCAGTCGTTTTTATTTTGACGAATAAAAAATAATTTTATTTAACGATTTCATTACCAGCATACTTTGATATACCTTCGGTTGAGCTCTAGTGACTACCCCTCTCGAAATTTTACGGGAAATTCCGACCTGTGTGACGACCCTAAAACCGGAAGTAACAGAATTTAAAATTAGAGAAAAGATGGACATTCCTAGAGAGTGAAATTTCTATTTTATGGCTCAGAACTGGCCAGACAACGTTACTTTGCCAATATGATCAACCTTGTACGAAGAAAATCTAATCCGATCGTATCAATTTTTCGTTTTGGTATTTGCTAATTTTGTCTTTTGACCTTTTTCTGATAGGTCGCATGATTTCTAAAAATTGTTCTGGTCGCTAGACGGTGTCGGTAATAGAGAATCGAACTGGATGATCAATTAGAACAGAATGTGCTGTAACACAACACTGAACCAGTTCTACTCAAGTGAGATTAAATGAAAAACCGCACTCACCTGTATATTTCCTTAACCTATATAATTTATAGTGTATATTGCATTACGGAAATAAATCATTTATAAATACGAACGGGAGCGACGCTAGCTACTGTCACGTCCACGTAAATTCATTGTTTGCGTTAATCGTCGTATTTTTATTATTTGCTGTTTTATTTTTAACATTCGCAATAAATTTTTTCATATTTATTGCGCCACACTTTCTAGGTAATTTATGTACGTATTGATTATTCTTGTACCGATATCTCAGACTACGAAAAATGTTCAAGATCGCAACAAAAGTACTAACTCCAGTAATTTGGTACCACATACTTGAATCAATTTTTGCATGACATTGTCGTGTACTTGATCATCCGATGCAAAAAGACTTTTGGACTCGTCTACATAGAGGATTAGCTACTATCATCAGAATCGTATCTGAAATTTTTCGAATAATCATTGATAAATTTTCATTAATCGTATCGTCTACGTGATTTTGTTAATTCCTAAAATATTTACCTTTCATAAAACAACAACGTAAACACGGATTTAGATAAGTTGAGCTTTCATTTGCCACAATTTAGATTTTTTAAATCGATAACTCTCGCCCCTAATCTCGTCCAGATCTAATCGCGTTTGTTTTCGACAACGTCCCTACTCCAAAATAGTATACCGGAGTGGTACTCGTGACGGGAAAATTCGAGAAAAAATGGTACTACTTCCTGTGTAGAACGACAGGTGAAACTGTGGCCACTCAACAAATCAAATGTAATACCAATTGACTCCGGTGGATTAACAAAAACAGTACTGTTTCGCAACGTTAGGCGGTGACGTAGAGAATCAGTGCAGAGCTGGTGAAATGACACGATTGTTTAACTCCGTTATAAGGAACAGAATTACGATGCCGTTAAGAGCAAAGTCATCGACTCACCTCACAAGCTCATCTAAACGATATTATTAATATTTTTCGGTTTACGCATAGTTCTTCGTGTGACAGGTGGAACGACGCGGATTCCGCGCTTTTCTCCTCTGAACGACTCCGAACTCCCGAAGAAAAGGGTACTTCATAATGCCGACGAGTTGATAATACCACGTTGGCAATTTTTCGTCCGGTTTTGGCATTATTTATTGCTCCATTGTTGCTACCCGTTCTTTTCAAAGTTATTGCCGAGATAAGAAAAACATTAAAAAGTAAAGCGGCAGGACGAAACTAGGTGAGAGGCAGAGGTCGACGCGAATTTTCCGAAATATCGGAACGAATCTCTCGTTATTTCGCCCAGTCGCAGAAACAGAAAATCATTAGAGGACTAAAATAAAAATAATAACACCTTCGAGCTAATCCACGAGTACATAGTACAAATTGATTATTGGTTTATCAGTGATAATAGTCAAGGACGAAAATATTTTGTTAATATCACTTTGTGCAATATTAATGTTTAGGTAAAGTCGTGTTTGCTTTAGTTTTACAATATTTGATTATTAAATTTAGGCTACTACGTCTTACGTAATGCTGAAGGATTCGATCGTAACACCTGGAACGGTTATCATTTCGGACATTTTTCGATATTACTTTTTGATAATGCTAATGTCATTAATGGATTAAACTGTTTCAAGGTGAAATTGGCAGGCACGTATTGATAGCGATGTTGAATTTTTAAGGGTTCGGGTCAGGGCCGGTTCAGGGGTTCCCAACCAACAACTAACGATGTTTTTCGATAGCTCTACAAAATTTCACCTTTTAATTGGTCTAATTTTCAGCTGAAATGACCAAATCATTTTGGATAAAAATTTTGGTTTTTCTCATTCAGAAAATACTATTCATTGTCGAATGAAACTCCTATAAACCATATTGTAGAGTCCAGGAGTTTATGAAAAGGCATTTCAAATTATTCGATGATGAATTGTATAATTAATTATTTTACAAATATTTTTATTGTCTTTAAAACATTTTTTGTTCACTGTCAGAATTTGAGAATTTTCTCCTGTGTGAACGGATTTTGATAAATTTGACAACTTGTCAAAACGAAACGTCAAGCTAATTTTAAAGATTTTAAGCGATTTAAAGCTTTTAAGGGGCTCGTCGGACAAAAAAAGTTGTATTCAACTCGTTCTTGTGTAAATTGGCTTTTTTTTTGGCACTCGTGGGTCTTTAAAACGCTCGTTTCACTCGCGTTTTAAACTGGCCCACTCATGCCAAAAAAGGCCAATTTACACACGAACTCGTTAAATAAACTACTATTTTTGTTCGACACTGTCAGAATTTGAGAATTTTCTCCTATGTCAACGGATTTTGATAAATGTCACAACTTGTCAAAATGAAACGTCAAGCTAATTTTAAAGGTTTTAAGCGATTTGGAGCCTTTAAAGGGCTCGTCGAACAAAAAAACGTTGTATTCAACTCGTTCGTGTGTAAATTGGGCCTTTTTTGGCACTCGTCAAATAAACTACTATTTTAAAAAGCTCGGTTGAAATATTTCTACTAAAAATATTCCAAGACGAGCTCTGATTTCATTTCTTGGGGCCTAGAGCCGACCCTGCTCGGCTCAAATATTGATACCGATAATTGTCTGTTTCTCGAGTTTACAACGGAAGGTTTTTCCTTAGCATCGTGTTATTTAAAGTTTCAATCGATAAAAAATGTCGGACGCTTCTCAACTAACTAGAATAATTATTCAAACTAAGAAAACCAAGTAAAATGGTATTTTGGTCGAGGTAAAAATATCTAACGTCATGCTTTAATTTTTTAAATTGCTCTCTTAACAGAAAAACGTAATCTATCTATTTAGTTAAAAGTAAAAGCATTTTGAAAGTTGAGATTTGCTTCGAATTAGAAACTGTTGGTGTGATTTTTTTGCATCTCTGTCACTTTATGGTAAAATCTAATCTCCGGTTTTGCAAAATTATTAACTTCCAGTTTCCTGGAGTCGTGCCCGGATTAATTAAACGCACTTTACTCGCCAATTGCAAATCTTGGGTGTTATTTTGATTAAAAAAAAAACAAATTTCCATTTCGAATTCGCTCTGAACCAAGATTAGACAAATAGGAAACCTGTTTTTGGACAATTTAATTGTTTTTCAAGGTACTTGACTTGGCAACAAGGTTCCACTGCAAGTTAACGTAATAACACATCAATAATTCTTATCATACTTCTAACACTACATATGCATTATACCAATAATTATTGAAACTAATTATGATGTCGTTTTTACACTTTTCCAAGGTTATAAACAAATAATGTCGATTTTATGGCCTGTTCTGGTGGGGCAATAATTTCGAAAAGTGCATTGAAAAATGTGTTTTTGGCAACAACGCATGAATATTTTTGGGGGAATCGTTGAGCGATCGATCGTCGTTATCGGAGCGTTTAAAGATCGGTACAAAGCGAATCTGGATCCTCCGGTTAAATCCCTTTCTAATTAATCATTTTTGTCAGCGTACGTTTTACGTCGCATTTTTTCTAGGCCGTCCGAATACGTCATCGTGTCATTGCTAACCCTCGCCGGAATTATTTATCAATGCAGCTCGTGCCCCCGGAATCGATCGACCCTACATAATGTCATGTTGACTCGATGACATTAATTAGTGTTTAAATTATTGACTCGGGGGTTGTCGATTAATTTTTTCTTTCGCCGTCAAAAGAGAAGGCGGCAATCGAACGCGACTGTTGACACAAGAATCCGGTTGCGTAACCAGTCAATCCTGCAACAGTGCCGGACTTTGATAGTTTTGCGCGCACACAAAAAAAAAACTGTCAGTATTTAAATGTCGGATCGTAACAATAAACGTATACGCGAACATGCGGCGAGCGATAATGATAGCAAAGCAACAGCTTTTTAATTATTCATAGCCTTATCAAGGCTTAATTGAAATGAACTTTAATTGCTAATAAAACCTTAACAAAATGAGTTATTGCTCTTATCAAGTGTTATCGACAATTCAGTTATATCGCCGCAAGATTCGTCTTTTATGGTGAATTTGCATTGTACTCGCAGCCAGAAGCAATGGTTAACGATTCTGCAGCAATTTATTACTGTTATATTTAGTAGTAAAACCGTTTTAAAATAATGTAAAAAGTTATGGGTGGCGAAATTGCCAAACCAGCTTAAATAATTGCCAAGCAGGATTGCTGTGCTTGGTTAATATTTTTTTAGAAAACACCACTGATATGACATCTATTTTGTTGCACTTTCGCTGTTAAAACAAACATTTTTTTCGTAGTGTGCGACCGCGAAAAAGTGTGTCAATGAGATAACCTCATTTGACATTTCTTACTTTGTACAATTGCGTTCTTCAATGGTTGCTTGTGTGCACACACTCACGACTTTTGTTTGATTTCCTGTTCCTATCGTTTCCTCTTTTATCGCTCGCCCGACAATCGCCAAAGGATTTATGTTTGTTCGCGTTATTCATTTAAAAATATTTATTTTGTGATTTATTCACCGACTTCGTTAGCATCTCGTCGCAATTTTTCCCCCAACAAGATGATCATTCCCAACCGTTTTGTAAATAATTCTAAATGGACATAGCGAAAAACATTTGGACCACCGCCAGATTCACTAAATGAGAATTTGTTTTATTTTGAACCACGACCTACCATAGAAAAAATTCTCAAGACAAAATATTGGACCGAGTTGAACGGCCTCCAATTGGGAAACAGGCGAAAATATTTTTTTGAATCTCGTGAAATGTGCGATCAAGTCGGTTTTGGTTTAAACTTTTACCGCTACATAAAATATTTTATTGTTTATTTAAGAACAACAACGAACAACACGAATTTCATTTTAGCAAAATATTCAAATTAGTACTAGAAACTGAACAGATGTCTTTGTTTCCACATTGTTGAACAGAGCAAACAGTACTGAAGACGTTGGTCCAGATGGTCCACGAAGAGGTCCACTACTACAACCAAAACCGTTGCAAACATTCCACTACGACAATTCTGGACCTACTTAGACCCCCGTACTCTCCAGATTCGCGTCCAACAGACAAGGTACGTATGCTTGTTTGCAGAGTAGACTTTGATTTTTTTTTGTTCGAACGAACATAGTACGCCGATGCGTGGGCGTTGTTGTTACTTGCGTCAAGAGCAAAGTTTCAGCTTGAGTGACATCAAACCACCCTCCAATTTGTGTAAATAAGCAAAATTTGACACTAACGATCGCGTTAATAGCGCATTTTACAATAATAACGTCCGCGGTAATCGCTTATAAAAATATTTAATTAGCGATTAAATCCTTGTTTAGTTTCTAATAATAAGAGGAAGTTTAGTTCGTGATAACAAAGCGAGATTGCATAATTTTACACTGCACACATCACTCCCATAACTACGTGCAGGCGGTTTTGTTCTTTTCCACAAAACCGAGATTTGAGGTTTTTTCTCTATTGATGAGATAATCAACACATTTGAGCATTTGACACAAGAACGAGCAATTACAAATTCTTGAGATGTGCGTCACAGTGGGTGTCATTGTCGAAACGATTTTCCGGTCAGGTAGGGACAGCGATTTTTCCCGGAAAATGGGTTATTCTGGATCACCCGGTCATTGCAGGAATTTCCGAAAAATGTCACCGATAAAGCAGGGAGTGACTAATTTTGATCTTTCTGTATCAGTGACGCGTCCGCGTTCCAAGAAACATTATCACCAGTGTTGATTTTTCCAGCGCTGGTGATTTTCAGTACGAAATTTATATTATGAAGGATTCGCATCGGAACAGAGATCGATAAGATGATTTTGACGCAATACTAGGCGGACTAGATTAGATTAAAACACCTCGTTTCCCCCCGCTTTTCAAACAGTTACAATTTCATTGCACGCAACCATCATCGTGCAGCAAAATAAAATACGTCATGCATTTTCTAAACACAACCTTGATTTATTTTTATAATAATAACAATATTTTTTAGCTAATTGCGTTTTCTAGCTGCTTCCCTACCGAAGTTTTGTGCTAATATTACGTGTCAAGGTTGGTCACGTGTTTCCGTTAACAGTGCGTCCTGATTTACAAGTGTTCACACGGAACTACAAATTCGATAAATTTTCGATAATCCTGGTTTTTTCTTAATAAACAAAAACTTCCTGTTTATCCTATCTATACTCGAATAAACCTTGCGGCAAGAATTGACTCCGCATATTGCAATATTCTTCTGAATTCTTTTTTACGTTGCTTTAATTATTATTGTTAAAACTCCTCCCTCACCTTGGCTCCAGTACAAATCTTAGAGTTCATTTTTTTTTGGTTTCCGGGGTACGTGGCCAACTAGTATTTAATTAGGCAACAATTTGCATATTATCTTTTGGTTGTTAACATCGCTGGTGCAATTTCGCACGTCTTTTTTTCCCTATCTATTATTATAACATATTACAATGTCAGTGAGCACAACTTGTAAATATTATATAAACTTCCCACAATAGCATATTGTTGTCTGATGTTACCATTTAGTTTGCAGCTATTGATTAATAGTTTTCGCCATTCAAGCGCTCTGAGGATACCCTTATTCTGGCCGAAACCGGAATATAAATAGAAATATTTGTTCAAACTTGAAACATATTCGAGTTAATCGAGTGAAACAGTTTAGTTACGCAATCTTATCAAAAATTTCACTTTTTGAATTACGGTTAATTAAATTGATTTAGTCGAATTTTTATACGCGCACAAAATACATACATGGACGAACAGAAATAGAAATGTTGGCGCTTTGAATTGAGCAATTAGAAAGAAAACACGAAAAAATCGATAATTGGAGTTGAGTAAAGACCTTTTAATGCTTGTTTATTAAATAATTTTGCGCTAATTACGTCAAGTTACGTGGACGGGCTTGCTTGGGCACTTTTTATTTCTTTTGCCCACACACCACGCACGTTATTTTTGTAGAGATCTAGAAAGAAACAAAAAAATCTCGTCCCTCATAAATAGACGACAAGACCGTTTTTGGTTAATTAGAGCGTTTATCGATTGGTACGTATTTTTAGATTTTTTCTTTTTCCCCTTCATTGACATTTGTTAATTCTCTTAATTTTGGTCGAGCCCTCCAAAATTCCTCAATGAAAACACCTATAGTGTAAAAAGCAGCCAACGTCCGAGACCCGCGTCACGAATAACAATATCTCCGACGTTTCGTCGTTGCGGTGGGCCCCATCACGGACGCAACGTCTAAATCCGTCGCGCGTCACCAACTGGTCTTATAAATTAATAGAAATGTTTACTGTTCAGATGGTCCAGAGTCGATCACGTGAGTGCATCACTGCATCACCAGATCGTTAACCTGTCGGGTGAATTATTAGAAAATGCAGTGCCCAAATTCCATCTTGTCTATTTTCGTACCGATACCGCACACAAGTTTATTGTGCACTAACCCGGGGCATTTGTTAACAAAAGTATTTACATTCGATTTGTCCCGGTTTAGTATCTCATTTATGGCCGAACCATTAGTTTGTGGTTATTTATGTAGATATTATTGGGGTCCTTATTTATGTCGAAAATAACTCATAAAATCGAAAATTTAAGGACATTTAAAATAGTTTTATTATGCCATTCCACTATTTTTAACGGCCGATTCTAATTAAACTAAGATTTACTCACGTGCCGTACGTGCAACCGTCAAACTAATAAGCTCCATTACGTAAAATTTTTCGAAATTTTCGTTTTGTTGTCGACTCCGGTAATCCGCGAACATAATCTTCTCACCGTAAATATTTATTATCGGTAGCGCTGATAACTAATAAAATTTGCTGACTAGCTATTATTTTTTATTGAGGATTGTCATTGTTTTTATCACGAATGTGATTGTTGTCGTCGTGGGGTAATTTGTTTAATACCGGACGATTAAGACGCTTCTTGTTATTATCGTCGAGGGGAGACCGAATTTAGTTTTGCTTTATTTTTGGCGTGACCTCCGATATCAGGATATGCTCAGCTTTGGCTCGGTGCCCCACTGCAGCCAATTTATTTTCAATCAATAATTATAAATCTTGTTCTCTTTCCGCGACTTTGCTTATGATTTATGATCCCCGCGAACAAATCTACCAAGAAAAAAATCACCGTCATCAATAAGTGCCAGAAGTGATAGGTTTGTCTAGTTTCGTGTTCGTTTAATAAATGATTTACCCGTTTCGTCTGGAGCGTTTTAATTGATTTTTTCAAGCTCATTCCAATTAAATTGTCAAAGAGTGTAATGAATACTTTTTAATTTTGCCAGGAAGCGAATATTTTTCCTTTCACTTGTCTATTCGCAGAACAATCACAGTTTGGTGAGCGAGCCGACCGGTCAAAGAGGTTTTCTTCGATACCGTCACACTTATCCTGTTAAGAAGAGCATGAAAATGAACACATTTTTCATTGTGGACTATCAGATCGGACGCTTTCCATTTGCAGATGACATACGCGCTGTTACAATTTCACCTGCACTTTCCTGTTCGATTTCTAGTAATTTCTCTTGTATTGTGAGCGCGACAAGGGTACTGCGAGTATTTTAATTTTCGACGATTGCACAACCGAAACGTCGTCGTCGTTGCATAACGCAAAATCAAAATGGAGGCGCTAAACTTCGACAATTACGCCCACGCAGGATCTTGATCTAGAAACATTTTGTTGGAATTTTTGTCCGTTAATGAAACACGTCGATAGCTTGTGGATTGTTAACATTTTTGCTATCGCTCCGATCTCGGTTGTATAATCGGTGAAAATAGGAGTGCAGGTCCGTACCACCGTAAAAAAGGTAAAATGTGCCGTCGATGTGTAGAAAAGTCGATTCCATTATTTAAATCGACCACTCCGAATCGATTCCTCTTGATTCATTTATCTGAAATCGAATGATTAATCGATTCGATCTGATTTTTTGTCGAATAAATTGGATTCATTGGCTGTTAAATGGCGCGATCCTTTGATTGTAACAACATTGTTACGAATTTTTCTGTAGGATTTTAATTACGTGCAAGAATTTTTGTCGACCATCGAGGAACAAGGGACTGTATCGAAAGCTGTGAATCACATTTGCACACTATAACTCGTATAAAATTACCTACTCGAAGACGACATGTTTTATATCAATAATAATTATTTTTATGATGTCATTTATGGTGTGCATCAGACGCGACTCGATGGTCGTAACCATCGCTGAGCTACTAGCTGGTAACAAAAAGTTGAAAAGAACCAGTGAATGGGTTAGCGCTTGAATGGACAAAGGCGACAAAAGCTCCAATTCTGCTTTTATTGCCCCTTTAATATAATTTGCTGGGCACTCGTCGCGCGCCGAATTATTTGACAGGTCGTGGGGCTTTTGGATTTCAATTTTGCCAAAGTGTGTCAGAAACCCGGCGATTATTCGTTGTTTACCCTCGATCCGCGGAGAAATTAAAACAGAGATACTAGTACTATCGTGGAACTGTAATTACGTACGGTTCGAAATCACGAGCCGTAGAAAATTCGTGGGATTTCTCACAATGCACGTCTTCCACTAATCATATTAAGTCTGAGAAACGTCGTTAGAAAATGTAAAAAATTTAAATACAATTTGCGAAACATCCAAACAACATCTTCGACTAATAGCGAGCGTTTGGCGCGACCAACTACAAAATAACAATTTGTTTGTGCTTGTCAGGTTTGTTTCTGCAACAAGCCTCTCTCTGCACGATGGCCCCCGTTTTCGCACCGATGTTTATCGCCTTATTTTTGACTGCAGCTATTCTCGATCGTGCTTGACAATTTCCGAAATTATCGTTCGATTTGTTTGTTGTTGTCGTCGCCGTGAACTCGACATTTTTGCCATGAATGAAGCGACCGTTCCGCGCTCTCATGATATTGTATCAGTGCTTATGTTAAAAGCGACTTCAAAGACACATTTTAATTTCAAATGACATGGGCGTAATGTATGCCTGTTTGGTCGTTTAAATGTATTCCACACGCAAAAACTCAGCCTTGGGCGAGGTGAAAATTTCCTGACGTTTTCCGTTTCGGGGGACCCTTTGGAAGCTCGTTTTGGAAGAAATGTCGTTGGAATCGAGGTGAGAATAAACGGTGCGAGCTGCAAGTGAGTTTGTGGTGAGACGCGACATTTGTTTAGATTTTCTGGTCTGGTCGCGGCGGAGACGCCAAATTTAACGCCGAAGCTGCTGCGCCCTTCCATCGACTGAAATAGCTGCCTGAAAGAGGGCACTCGCCAGGAATAGTATATCTCACGGTTGCAGCACGCGATCCTTCGCGCGTCTCGTCCTTTTCCCGAGCGTTCGCCTCCGTCGTTCGGTCCTTTACGCGGCGCACTCCTTCATAATTGTTTAAACTACAATTTCAGTAAGCATTTCTTGATTGGTGCGCCACGGTTGATATTTTTAGGACAACTCCGCGTTCCTGTCGCTACTTAATTTTATACATCGTGATCCTACGTTTATGTTGTTGGCGTCAAGATGATACCTTCCTCTTTTGATTTGTGGACGTCGCTAATAAACCGGACGACGTGCAGAGACTTTCGCCAAAAGTGATAAATAGCGTTCTATTCCGGTTCGTTTCTTGTTTACAAATTATTATTAAAATGGATTTATTGCGCTGAAATCTATTTAATACTGGATTCACAACTAAACTTTTATGTTCGGGACTGTTTTACATCTGAATTAATTTATTCAAGTGTATCGTTTCTTACAAACGACACACTCTTCTGTTCATATTTCACACCAATAAATCTTCCACCCGGCATCATCTTATTAATTAATAACTTGTTAAATTCACATTCATCACCGAGATCCATATTTTTTTCTCTCGATAATGTACACACTCACCTTTGATTCACAGCTACCGAGATATTTTTTTTACCTATTTATCATTCATGTGTCTTCGGTAACGATTAATACTTGTATCCTAATCCCGCTTAATTATTCACCAATGAAAATCCCAAAAATAGTCAGATTTATTGAATGAAGGAAACCTACTAACCTATTCTGACCCTCAAAGAAGGATAATAAAACAAATATTAATTTATTTTCCCATGTGCGATTTCAATATCTTATATTTATGAGTACATTTTCTTGATCTTTTTTTTCCTTCACACTCTGATGTAATTGTTACGTCGAAACAGCTTGTTGAATTTTTAATGTTTGCTTTCTATATTTTTCTGATTGTGTTATCGATTACTACGAAACGACTATCGTTCTCCGTATATTGTAGTATTATCGCAGTTGGAACTGTAAAGGTCAATCGAAGATTCTTCAGATTTGAAGAAATTACTGTCGACTAACTGGTTTCGTTTACTATAAGAGAAAGATGACATTTATTGGTGATTCTGCAATGATTAGAGACAACACGTTTGTAAAATTCTTGAAGTCGTTAACTCTTGGTTACTGTTTTTTTTTTGACAGTCGGTTAATTCACAAACAAGAAGCAGAATATTTTTTTCTCCTCAGGTCGGAACAAATTTGTAAAAATCTTAGAACGAACCCCATTGCCTTACAAACCTCACCAGCAAACTGCTTTTCTCTGTAAATACCTAAATTTTTCAAAGATTGGTACGTTTTGATTCCGTTTAGAAAAAAAAATCTGAATTCGATATTTTAAGTCATGAGTTGTTCTACTCTTGCACAATTGTGTTTCCCGCAATCCACAAATTTTTCAAAAATGTATAGAATTTTGGTTGGTTCAAGGTAAAAAATGTTTTCAAAATTAGACATTTGAGTGATGTAAGTTGCTTCGTTACAAATAAATTACTGCAGCATCGTGTTTGTCTCACTCAAGTGCATTTTTGAGTCAACAAGAATTTTGACTCTCAAAATCAAAATACATTTTTGAAAATTTGAATTTCCAGTGACCAGAACTAATTTTGCGAGTGAGACGTTATCATTGGCAGCAGTAATTGTTTTGAAAATTTAATTTCCCCTCCTATATAACAAATTTTTGAAAATTTGATTTCCAAAACACCATATGTAATTTGTTTTGCGAGTTAGATGGAAATCTTTTTCTTAAATATGTATGTATGTATATTTTTTTCTTTATTTTCCAATGAGACATTGTAGGATAGAATTTCACTTTACATTTTTTGACGAATATATTTTTTTTTATTTTAGTCCTTTTAAAGACAATAAATATTTTCAAATTTAACGTTTAAATTATTCTAATTGGCCTTACGAGAAAGATACACAATTTAGTCTGCCGTCGCCATTTTTTACATTTTTCAAAAATATGTACAGTTGCGGCCGTTGAAATCTCAGACAGGAAAGATTTAAACACTCTGTATAAATTCTGAAATTTGATTAGCGTAAACAGGATTTTCATGAAGGATTATAAAGTCAGTGTCAGTATTTGACATATTAGGTCAGAATCGAGAGTAACTTTTGAAATGCCGCAATTATCTGATTTGCAAAAATGTGTTTGACTGAGGGACGGTGTGACTATAAGAGCCATTGCGAGAGAAATTAATGTG
This sequence comes from Tenebrio molitor, assembly GCF_963966145.1. Lineage (NCBI taxonomy): Eukaryota > Metazoa > Arthropoda > Insecta > Coleoptera > Tenebrionidae > Tenebrio > Tenebrio molitor. The sequence continues at coordinate 14,011,950 of NC_091052.1, read as the reverse complement.
GATAATGTTTGAGTGACATTTTGAGAAACGTCACTTTCAATACCATTTACAAAGCTAAAAGTTTGGCGTTGTCAAAGTGTCTGAGTTTTCAACGGCCGCAACTGTACCTATATACAATTTTTTAAATTAAAAATTGTATTGATAACATAATTAAATAACATTTTTGATTTACAATGCAAAAATTTCCGATAATAATGCGGAATCTGGAAAAGTGCCCCGAATGCTTGCAGCGTTTCCACGTTGAATAGCAAGGGAAATCCTCTCGAAAAGGAATTTCTTTGATTTTGAATCGCCTGATTCCGCAATAAGTCGGTTTCCGACGATATTAATGAAATCGATGGCTTCTTTGCACCAGGGGCCTAAGTTCCAAAAGCTAAACCTTTAAATATGTAATTTGACGAAATATGTAATTAAATATTAAATTTATATTTTTTTCGGATGAAATCTTTTGTTGAAAAAGTCTTTTTTACTTTGCAATTGTTTTCTTAAATGTCGGCAAATTCCCTAAAATACCCCAAATGTGAGTATACATCTTTCTTAAAAATCTTGCGTCCTTTCATCACCTCCAAATTCTTCAAAATTCTTCCTATTCTTGCACCGTTCGGATCCAGTGATTTTTATTCCCCTCGAGCCAGCGAATTTTTCTTTTCTTTCGCATCTCCGTTTGGAAGAAGGATGAGCCGCGGAAAGCACGTGAAAAATCGTCTAATCGTTATGTTGTGACAAAGTAGTGGTCGTTCGGGCAAGTTCGCGACGTCGTAAATCATTGCCTATTTATTCAGTTTGAACATTGTTATGAAAAACATGATAAGTAGAGCTTTACATAAAAGCGGTTCTAATTCGAAATAGATTGTGGCTGAGCAGTCTGCCGACATCGAACGCGTCTGGATCTGGAATGGATGTGTCCCTATTAATAGTTTGACAGGCGCATAAAAATACACCGCCGCCGCCGCCTTCCACGTTTCACCGCGCCGTCACTTAATTACACTTACTGATAACTCGAAGCTGTAAAGAAAGGGCGCGCGAGGGGGACGCCGGCTCGCTGTTCCTTTACCATTTCAACCCCTTCGCTACCCAAGACGGAATTAATTACTTACAACTGTTCTTCATTTGTTTTCGTCGAGATGAGGAGTGGCCCGAAAGACGAGCGTCGACGACGGTCTTATTGTTGTCTGGGTCAAAAAAACATCCTTATCAGTCCGAGGCGTATTATTGTTGGGTTTTTTCTTCTCTTTTCTTTCTTTATTTCTTCTGTCATCGCGAGACCGTACGGTGTAAACGTGAAGTAAATTGGGTAAGGTCAACTGATACAAATGAACTTTACATCCTGCTCGGTCGCCTCGTTAAGATAAAGTGGATTATTGATTTCATCATAAGAAAGCTCAAAGACAATACTGCGATTGGGTTTTTTTTCAGCGGGAAATATGTAAGACGTACCGCTTTCTCGACGACTCCATTTTCGTTTCAGTCTACCGCACAGAATTGACACATTATTATGTAACAGGTTAACAGGTAGTACCATAAGAGGACGACGCATCCATCTCGTTAGATCTTCTCCTTTTCGCATCTTTCAGAACTTACTTTTCAGCTTCCAACTAACTAACTTGGTACTTACACTTAGTAGTTTTATTTGCGTGGTAAAAATTGTGGCCTCGTTTGTGGTGTTGTACCCAATTAAAATTATTTTGTTCGGTGTGTTTTGCTAGTCGAGGAAGAGCTGTTGACTGACGGTTCTAAATCGGTGAGCAAAACACATTTGAAGATTTTGGAATCAACACCGGATATATATTCGTCACTGGGTCCATATATCACTCTTCCAAGAAAATCATAAACTCTTTTAGACTCAATTCTGGATGTCAGATCCGGATTTGAATAAAAATGTTTGTTTCTGGGATAATAACGTATCGAAGAAGGATGAGGAGGAGGAGGAGGAGGAGGAGAGTGCACAACGTCAACGTTTAGAAACCGATCTTGGTTTTATGCATCTCGCTTGCAGTTCGCCTAGCGATGGTACGAAGGTAAATGATTCCCAGGGAATGTGTGTAGGTACTTTGGTCGCATTAGCCGTGGAAGTCAACAGTTGAACATCGATTTATAATAGTGACAATTGATTTACGGCGCCGCCTGGGATTGGCTGTTAGATACGATACAAATAGTCGACCGGTACAACAAGTTTTGAACGTTCACGAGGTTTAAAATCTAAATATTATTGCACATGCGTGTTATGTTTTCATATGGAATCCCAGTAATATTTCACTTTACGACTGGATCATATTTTACGGCCTAGGTGTTGCGCTACGGTTGCGAAAAGGACATAGAGGCGAACCGGGCGAATCGGGTGAGAGCAAGTGGAGCGATCGGCGTTTATTTTGAGTAATCAACCAATTAGCGAGCGGTATTCGGAGAGTGTTTAACGCGAGTCATTAGCGACTAACGACTTACTAGCCGCAGATAACAGACAGCTTGAAATAATAAGCTCGCGTTATCGCCTGTCAGATACATCAACAAAATATTATGTCTCTTGTGCTTGACAAATTATCGACGCAACAAGATGCACGCGCGCACACGATGCATTCGCCAGTTTCTTTTTTCTCCGCTGGAATTATCCGCTGACCCGATACAGTTCTCTGTTGTTTACTGGTCACTTGCCGTAATCGGATTTTTTATGAGCTGAAAGCTCCACCGAAAATAGTTCACGGAGGCAAGGTGGCATCCTTGTATTATATCATAATCATCTACAAAAACACGAAACTAGGTTAAAAATGTAAAACAACATTGCCAAACAATTATTGCTCAAACAGTTTAACGGCAAACTAGTCTTACGATGTCGTACAATATGCGAAGAATTTGCAACTACCTTGGTGAAGTTTACAGCCAATAAAACGGATGAGGCTAGACGCGTTTTTCACATTTTTTTCAATTTATTTTTGGAATTTTCAACTGGTGCTTCTTGCATTACAAATTTTTGACTTGAAATAAAAATATCCTCTTGTTTTGTTTAACTGTCAAATCCTTGAACCCAACTAAATTTATTTGAAAAATTTGTTGACTTTTAGAAAGATCACATTTATATGTACATATTTTTGAATTTTGAAAAAGTAAATCCTCTACAACACGACAAATATTTATTTTGAAATTTGTTAGAATTTTGTCTTAACTTAAACACTTACTCCTTATCAGGCGATTCAAAATCAAAGAAATTTCTTTTCGAGAGGATTTCCCTTGCCATTCAACGTGGAAACGCTGCAAGCATTCGGGGCACTTTTCCAGATTCCGCAATATTATCGGAAATTTTTGTATTATAAAACAAAAATGTTATGTAATTATGTTATTAATGTATTGGGTGGTTCAAAATGATTGTGGCCAAGTGTGGCAACTATGTATGAAAATTTATGTGGCAACTGTGTGGATGAGGTAGAGTTGTCATTTGTATGACATTTCATAAGCGTGCATTTGATTTTTTTGATATCATTACACATTGATTTGACAGTTTTCAAAATTGCGCGACTATGAACTGTCAAAAAAACATCAACTCTAGCCTACCTACACAGTTGCCAGATGAATTTTCGTACACAGTTGCCATACTTGGCCACAATCATTTTGAATCACCCAATATGTATTCTTACTCCTTATCGTTTTTTGCTCATTTTTAGAATCCCCAAGTCCTGTACTGTTTTTTTTTTATTTATCTACTCCTGACAAACACATCTTAACTTTTTCCTTCGATAAATGACAGAATCATAATTTTTTAAATAATTTTTAATATTTTAAGGAATTTTGGTCTTCTCAAATGAGCAAATATTTAGCACGATTTCTCATCGAATTACGAGTATATTTTCGAAAATTTTATCGAGTTCCTGTAACTAATTTTGTTTTAAATTAAACTGCTCTTGACAAATGCATGTCCACACTCTCTTTTTCCACAAATGATATACAGTAGAGTCTCGATATAGTGAACTAATTAATGAACGGCTTTGTCACTTCATCGGGGTTGTTCACTATTCAGAGGTTAGGTAAAAATACTCAACATTGTGTTTATTACATTAAAACAATTTAATATTTCAAGCTATAAAGTATGTACAGTAATTATAGAATAAAAGGTTATTTTTAGTTTAGCAGAAAACTCTCTTCAGAATCTTTGCTGAAGCTGAACTGTGGATACTGTGAAATTAACACTTAAGTACGCATGATGTCATTACGCAATGTGCGAGTCCCTTAGAATTTTTGCTGAATTCTGAATTGTGGATATTATGAAATAAGCACTCAATGCAATCATGACGTCATTGCAGCACGCATTGGGTGAAGTCCCTGTGTACGTTTTATGCAATTCACTCTAGCGAGGCACAATTTGTTCACTATTTAGAGGTTAATGTTAATACTTTTGTGTTTATTGCAGTGGATAGTTCACTATATGGTATGTTCACTATATCGAGACTCTACTGTATTTTCATTTTAGCCAGGTACAGTTGCGGAATTAAAATTTCGGACACTATTGTCAATGTCATGATATAAACTCTAAAACAACCTTTACGTTAATAACCTTATTTTTTACTCTTGTCATGTTTTTGTCTTTTTGGCATTCAAAAATTGTCATTTGTGGCTAGTAGCGGGTAGACAACATGTCAAAGCGATGATTTAATTACACTCACTGCAACTAACTGAAATCTCAAAATTCAAAATTGATGACACAGAAAAGTTTAATTTTTGAGTGTCAGTCATGATGACAGTAGAAGGTGCTTTACAGAGATTTTGTGAAGTGCCAGAAAAATAGTGCCCGAATTTTTAATTCCGCAACTGTACTCGTACTAAAAAACGATATTTTAAAAATGTTCTCATTTACTGCATTTTTGAATTTTTTTTTTAGGTTTTCATCCCAATTTCAGGATGACGCCATCGAAACTATTCACTAAAAATTCTACTGTTGCTTATTGCTAAACGTATATCATTTATTATTTTGTTCTATTCTTTTTATTATCAAGTTTTTAAAATATTAACTAGAAAAATATTTTCTTCTTCGATTTCACTATTTTTTAGAAAAATGGTCGAACTGAGATTCCTCCTAACAAAACAAATTTGAAACTTAATGGACAATCTTCAAAATACTGCATCAATTTTCCTTGACCCTCTCTTTGTTTTCATGTCCTTGAATATCAATACTGTATACATATTTATGTACCACTTTTAAATATTGAAATTTCACATTCATTTAACAAATTAAAGCTGATACAGATGCAAAAATTTGCGGTTGATTAGCAACCTGACAAAAATGTATTAAATTATTTTGCCGATCATTGTCATTATTTCTACACTGATAGCAAGAGAAACAACCTATACGTAACTCTTCTGTTTTTCAATTTTAATTTTCAATCTTTGCGCTGTATTAGCATTTATTCAAAACCCCATCTTCCCGTTGTCATCACTTCGACAAACACATGTTTAATTTATTTTTGCTAATTCCGAGTAGTTTGCTCATGGTTGTTGTTTTTAGAAGAAGAATGGCTACGTTGCACCACATTTTCTCGCGTATTTTTTGAACACATTCCTCGCAAATCTGTGACACTTTTTACGAAAATGCCAGATTTGGGTGAAAATGTCGACCTGCCCCTAGCATCGAACAACAAACAACAACACATTCGAAATCGTGAACTCGACAATACACTACTTATAGTGAAAGTTCCACTCGAGATATTACAAACACCGAATTCTATTCACGACGCTTCTAGAACGGAATGCTTATTATGTGCACTTATTGATAATTTTTTGCCGACGTTGAATACCAACCTCATGTACTGTTACCAAAAGTGAAGAGTTACAATAGCGCCAACTTTCAATGTTATGGGATGTTGCAAATGTTATGTAAGCATCACTTGACCCACATTTTTTCGCGTCGGATGGTAATCGAAATATGAGCAAAAGAGTTTGCAATTTGAAGTGGTCTGTGCCTACATGGGCCGCCGCTCGAATTTTAGACACAATGTATAGTGTGTCAATGACAGCTCCCACTCCATCGCTATAGTATAGTAGTCCAATCGACCTTGACCTGCCCTAGTGTGCGGCTCTCTTGAGCAACTCGATCGTTCACTCGTGGCGTTATTTGGACGAAATTTTCGCGATACAGGGTGACACAATTTGTTGTACAGCACACGTAGTAGTACTCTTGCCCTCAAGAAACGCTGGGAATGAAGCCCACGCTCCGTCTGCGTCTACTCCTACAATGTTGTTACGTCGATGAATTATTACCTTACGCTTTACATTTCTATTCACACCACACGTTTCGTATTGGGGATCATATTTACAATAATCGCTTTATTGATCACCTCGCGCTCCAACAAAATCGCACCAATGAGACCGTCGTCGTCGTAAAAACGACAACTCGGAGGTCGACACATTTTCTTGGTCTTTTTGGTCCAGCAAAGTGGGGTACGGATTCGTTTTCACATATTCCAATTTGTTAATTACCGATAATAAGTGTGTCGCCCCAGTTTTGATCAGTTTTTATTTTGATCGCAAAATCCTCATATCTCACCGGTACATTTCGAAAAGTGGAACGTACTAGAGCGCTTTCTCTAGGCTTGTCGCTAGTTAGCGGAGTGCCTCAAGGTTCCACTCTTGGACTAACTTCTTTTTAATTTATGTGCCACTTCATCTGATACCTTTCGTATTGTACAGTTTTGTAACGCGAGCGTGATGTCACAAGGAAATACGATCACAATCGTAATAACGTTTTCTTTTAATTATAAATTATTTATAATCAGAAGAAAGATATTGTCAAATGTCAAAAGCGCAATCGTAATTTTTCATAAAGCCTTGTAGCGATCTCCTGGTGGAAAAGTCCAACGTGCCAATTATTATTATATGCTAATGTAACATTTCCATCGATAAAATCGTTTTTTCGACTTTCACAATTTGTAATAATTAAACTTGATCGGTCCGAGATGCGTACGATGCGATCCAGTGGACGCTCGCCCTTAGCGCTCCTTCTTTCCAACTGTTCTATTTATCTTTCAATTAATTTTCATGAATTTTTTTGCCCTTCCTTCGACTCCATTGTGCCATTTCATTTGAATATGAGTACGTTCGCTGCTGCTTTTCCTTGGATGTTCACACAAATGTAAAGATGGTGGTCAACATTAAAATGCAAATGGTGTTGGCAAGTAAGGGTCTAGACGGTCGTAAAGAAATGCACTGACTCAATTCAGAATTTCCTTTAAGACTGTTTTCTTTTGTGTGTTGCAAAATTTTGGACCGTCTGCCGTTCACCGACGTCATCATCATCTGAATCGAAACGCCTCGAGCTGTCCAACTTACGGTATCAAATAAGTAACGCAACCGTAACTTAAGCCGCACTTACACATTAGTGGTTTTTAATAAAATCGAGTGCGGTCGTACAAATGGAGATCGTTTGATCCGAAGTAAAAGGAGGAATTACACGGAGAAAGAATCGATGATATAAAAATGTCCTTATTGAAAGTAGCGTGTACTGTTCGGATTGTAGTTGGATGTAAATAGTGTTGAAGTAAGTGGCGGTAAGGTAACCTCTATAACTGACCGTGTCAGGCGTGACTGCTCTGCTCGTTAGACCGGATATGCATTCTAGAAGTCTCGACAGGCGCATACCTATTCTTTACGACATGCCTATTTATTCAAAATAGCCGAGCGAGTCGGTAATCTCGAGTGTTTGGCTCGCAGGAGCTGCTTATTGGTAAACAAAATCTCTATCTCCGCAGATAACGCCTTCGTCAGCCGATAACTCGCACAATCTGAAGAGAAAGAAGTTGTCAATCCGAGAGGGGCGCTACTGGTGGCGCACATTCGAAGCGAACGGCGTGACGTCACGTCCAGGACTGTCAGCGAGCATTTTCCCGCTGGCGGCAGCGAATTATGGATAATTGGCGGCGGAAAATTCGTCCCGCTCTCCCGTGAGAGCCGCCAAACAAACGCAAAAAGGCCGAGGAAGAGAACAATGGGATTCCGCGTAGTGACATCTCCCGATATAGGTTGAGGTGAAGGCCGTTACTAAGGGGAAGGCGTTCGCTGGTGTCGATGGGCGTCAATATTTCGTTGCATTAGGTTGGTACGGCGATTTTCTCGGGGCAACAAAAAAAAATTTCAGCGGCATTAATCACGCGGTGTTAATAACACTTTAACGATAACCGTTCTCGGAAAGATTAAATAGCACGAATACCGAACGATAATGCTCACTGCGTAAACAAAATTAAAACGAGGATTGATGGTCAAGGATCAAGATGCGTTTGGTTGTTTGGAAAATTGCAAATGGTGGGATTGGAGGTAAGAAGGAATTTTGACGGTGGAGCTTGGTGGGTGGCGATTTTTTCGGGAGATAAATGGAAAAAGGCGTGTGGGAAGCTGTGTTGACATTTATTTATCTGTTTGCGCACAATGTTAGTCGTCTCAGTTGAGTTAATTGAAATGATAGCAAAAAGACAAAGAAAATTTCCAAAGTATGTATGGAAAAACAAACAGACTTAATCGAATCTAATAGCGTTAATGCGCAAACCGGATTTTTCAACAATTCCCACTCCCACTCCGCCTCCGCTCCAAAAGTCCCAAATGGCAATACATCATACGTGGGCTGACATTTTAAAGATTTTTAAAGCGCTTCTCACTTAGCATTAAATACTGGTAATTCGAGAAAATCGCATTGTTTTAGTGGGGGAATTAAATGAGTTTACACCGGGGTAGCATTCATATTTCTCTATCCCAGCACCTCCACCATTTTCAACCGACGAAAAATTTTTAGTTGGGGAAATTTATTTCAACATTAATTGTTCCAAAAGTCAACAAAAGTCAAAGACGAAACATTTCGAATCTCAGGTCCAAATTATGTCTGTTCTGTTGGAACGTTCAAGAGGAAAAAAAACTTGACAGAAGATGATTTGAAATTAACAGATTTTTTGAAAAATTAACTTACTTTGACAAATTAAAATTTACACTTTTTATTTTTGACAAATTGTGATACATATTGTAATGATATTAAAAATTTTCTAAAAAATTCAGTCATCCTGGACATAAGAAAACATTTTTAAAATGTGTACTTTTAATTCCTAGTCCATCGCGAAACAATATTTTTTACGTTAAAAGTTTAACGAAGTTTGGAAACTTTTTTTGAAAATTTTGAAAGACCACCTCTAAACTAAACCATCAGATAAAAATGATGTTATCAGTTCGATCCGAATAATTTATTTAGTGGGAACGTTAAAAAAATTAATTTGACACAAGACGAATAGGAATGAACTAATTTTTTTGAAAAATTAACTGATATTGACAAATTTAAGTTCATACTTTTTATTTTAGACGAATTGTAGATTTGTAATAATTTTTATAATTTTCCAAAAAATCTAGTCCCGAACAAAAACAAAAAAAATTTTATCTTCAAACGGTCGAAAATCGCGCCTTTGTGTATCTCTATAGAAGGGGTTCAAGTGGCTTTTTTTTAACCGGACTTGAAACACTTCAAATCTTAGGAGTTGAAATGTCGACCGAGACAAATGTAATAATTACACGAAATATTTAATAATTGAATTATTCCTACTGAAAAAAGTCTCTAAAAAAGCGAAATAACCAAATTACACATTACCCAATATTTAACCGGTGCCACTGTGGTGTAACACGAGTCGCCCATGTGCATGGATGGACAGATGTCAAAATTAAAAATAGGAAGATGGCCGTTCAACGTTAAAAAGTAAACTTTATAGACTTTAGTAGACTTTACTAATATTATTGAACCTTGAAGTATGTACTAATAATATTGCAACAAGAGAACATTTCGACTTCGTCTCGGTCTTCAATCTCTGGGGTTAGCACAAAAAGGCTCACTTCTACTCTTAATGGTGTAATCTACTATTGTACAAACTCAACTAAATCGTCAGCTAAAAATGATATTATCAGTCCCATCTCAATATGTAATTTGTTTGTTTGGAACTTTAAAAGAAACTTGACAAGTGTCGGATAAAAATAGTAGTAAAGCGTGATCAACAATGACTGAGTCTGTTGGCAATGTAACAATTGAAAAGTACTGGTGTTTTTTATCTGGTAAGTGGCACTGATCGGATTTTTTAACTGGAGACGTTTATGTTATGTTTATGCTATTACAAAAATGAACCTTTGATGGTAAATTTCAAATTTTCCAAATTTTATTGTTACCAACAGATTCGGTCATTCTTGATCACACCGTACAATGGTATAATGGGAGTTTTTTTTTTATTTGATGAGACCACTAAATATTTAGTATGTTTTGTTTCTTCTTTTTATTTATCGTTCCCCGAAGAAAGACAAATATTTTGAAACATTTTACATTTTTTCAACGCCAAAATAACAAAATTTTAGTATTTAGTAGTTAATCACAATATTAAAAAAAAAATCATCATCGAATTCCTCATGGAGCTACATTTTTTTGGTAAAATTTTTGTTTAAATTACGTGTAAAAAAATGATGTTAGTTTCAGCGGAATAATTCGTGTGGATGTAACCTTCAAAGGAGTTAAATTTGACAGACGAAGAGTTGCATAAAAATAATAATCGTACAACATCGAGTTTTTTAAAGTGATTGGGAAATAGTGAAGGTTTCCTCCGAGGTGTTCCTGGTGCACTGCAAACAGTTTAACTAATACCACCCGTCATATTTTAGATTCTTGCATTTTATTTGTTTTCCGACTTAATCAAATTAATTTTTTATGTGCGGCGTTTCTTGTTTACGATTTAATATCCTTGATAACATTCTTTAGGAGCGTTTTTTATCGAGTACGCACGCTAGTTAGTAGCTTTCCTGTCTAGATTTGCTCCGGCATCGAAAATCATTGTCTCTATCCCGAAAAAAAAAACTTTCCCAATTCACCGTTAAGTCAAATTGGTTAATTAACTTTATTAAGCGTTTAAAATTGTATTAACCCATGAACCGGTCGACCGACTGTTATTTGCATTAATTGACGTCTTAATTGTAAATTTACACGTTAGTCATCGGGTAATTGAATTTGTTGTTATTAATTAGGCTCGGGTCGCATCGATCCGAATTTTTCGGTGGAGGATAAACAGCACGAGACCTCGTTTAAAGTTGTGCAATTAAAAATTCAGCTCGGCCGGCCTCGGGCATTGATCAAAAACGAAATAAAATAATTAGACCCGATAATATAATATTCAAAGATGAGCGACCGAATAGAGTTGGAACTGTTGCTTTATTAATAATTTTTTTAAAAGCGACTAAGCCGCGATCGAATCGGCCGGGCTATAATTAAAAACGAATCTATTTTCGTAGATTCCCATCACGATTTTTGTTGTCGGTATGTGAACCCGATTGTTGAAAAATTAATTCTTCAGTTATGCTCTGTTAGATGTAGTAATAGAAAAACCATCCGAGAATACCACCTACAAGAAGTACAAGAGGTTATTGTATCTTGGTTGGCGTGAAAACGTGAAGCTATACCTAGTATAAATATGTATCTTGACTCGTAATTTACTATTATAGTTCTGTATAATTCCAGACAAGTATGTATGGTTATTTGTTTTATATTTATCTTATGACTAAAAATGCCGTACCGGGAACGATAACCGAGCATAAATACAGGTTTAAAGTGTCACTAATTGTTGGTATTCACTGTTTTGGCCGCCGTTCTGTTTATAAAGCCTGCTCACTCTCCATTTGTTAGACGGATGTGCATTCAACTTAAATCAACGACACTCGTTCGATTTTTTTTTCCACCTAATTAACTCTTTTCGATCGAACCTTGACGTTTTCATTCGAAGAAAGCCAACAACAACACTCTTCACATTTTCGCCAGGACCAAAAATCTTGATTTCTCTACGTTCCATTCACGTAACAACAACAAGTCCCGGTCGATATCGTTGCGGTTACGTGTACCAATACGTGCAGAATTTGACCTTTGCGAAGGCACATGTCCTAGTCCCATGCAATTTGTTTAGATAGGTTTGTGACAGTGTGGAAGAAACGTGATCCGAGATTACGCACACCTACAACAGTGTCGCATGGTCCTTGAGTTTCACTATCCTGTCTCCTCCCTCACTTTTATCTATTCAGATATCCTACGCACGAAATCGACGATTATTTTAATTCCACCGGCCCAATTCGCATCAAAACGTTTCGATACTTTTACTTTCACCGGCTCGAGGAATGCGAAATGTACCTAGACGAAATCCTCGACTTTTATCCTTTAGCAGCGCGTCAGGATTGAAAATTTGCCGAGTGTGAATTATGTACGCGAGCGAGAAATGACATGGTGACATTGACATGCCCTAACATTTAGACGATTCTAGAAAAATTTTAAGTCTATTTTATTGATGCATTTTTTAATTCATCAGGGTCGACCACAATGCGGTAAATGTTATTGGTGAACGAACTAGAACTTGTTAGTATTGAAAGCGTGTAGTGGCGGTAAAATTTCAAAATGACTCAATATTTTTTGGGATGTAAGAATCGCGTCTCTCCTTCTGTTCAAGGTGAGAAAACGTTGCAAAAACGAACATATTAGAAACGTACCGGTGGCTTTTAAAGCTGAAATCAATTAAAAAATTAGCAAGTTGACAAAGATATTTCGAAAAATGTCCAAAAACTTTTAAATTTTGTGTAAATTATTTTTAAGCAACAACAAAGTTTTGATATCAATTTTGGAATTTTAGACATACTCAATATGTAGATTTTGTTTTTTGTCATAAAAAAATTAAAAACTACTTGAAAAATTTATCTGAATCGCGTTTTGTTTTTATATTGTTTTTAGGTTAGTGTTTTGGACAAAGAACAATCCATTGCTACATTTTTCTCGCCTTCTTGAGAATATTTTCTTCTTCAGGAACATGCATTTTATTTTATTTCTTGAAAACGTAATTTTTTGAATTCCAATATTCTGACTTGCAGAAACGAAAATGTCTGATTTCAAGTCATGGTGGCAAATAGGTGGTACAGCGCAAATGTGTAGCTATCTTTGTCCTACACATTAATTACCAATATGCGTCATCTTTCTCTCTTGCGCCGTTACCATGACAACAACAAGTGCGACATTCGCAAGTCAACTTGAAATCGGCCTCTAACACGCAGAATGTTATCTTCTTATTCGACTAACAAGGTGAATTTAAAAAATTATCAAGAAGTATTTTTCTGAAAAACACATTATTTTTATTGATATGACGAATTTGTGTAGGCAACATTTTTCCAGAGCAAAAACTAAAAAATTCTGAACGAAAAATGAATCACGTCCAGATTTGTCGCACCATTCCAAGAACATCCTCTGCGAAAATATGCATTTCTAGGAACCCAACACGTTAAAAAACACACCGTGTCTTCTTGAAATGTCTTTGGGGTCTAAATTTGTTGTATTTTGTATTTTTTCATTTTCAAGTCTTAACCCAAGAAAGACTTAAGAGGAGACAGCAGAAAAAATCTAAAACCCACTCTTCGACAGTAATTGGAAGATTGTTTTCTCGGTCGTGACTAGCACATTTCTTGCAGATTGTCTTCTTTTCGTCGTTAGCTCATTTCACAATTTTTCTTTTCCAATCTCTTCTCAGCCTTTTTGTTTGTCCACAAGATCTAGGTATATGTGCCAGCCATTTCCTAGTTCATCGCAAATTATTTATTGCATGTGTTTAAACTGTCTTTGATAATTTTCCTCGTGATTTACTTCTCTTCTGTTTGTTCTATTTCTGACCGTTCACAGTTCCCGTTAAAATACGCAGGAATGACGATAAAAACTAATAAATAAATACCATTTGTGTGATCGATTTCGGATACCGATAGGTTTGAATTCTTCAAATCGACGAGATGTTTTGGATCTCGCTCGAATTCTAACAGAAGAGGAAATCTCTTTTGACATTTGTATATTTGTGGTGACAACGGAGCAGTCATATTCGCTGATGAACTTTTATTTTTAGGCGGACATTACAAATGTGAAGTTTTCACAATACTGTTCACACTTTTAATAGGTTAATGGAGCAGTTTATGCATTTGTTGTCATCAAGCTACCCGTGCAATCCACGTGTTTGGTAAGAGTGGATACAATAATATTATTAGTGGACGAACGCTAGATTGGCTAATTTAAAAACAACGTTATTTAGAGTTAACGTGATAATTGATATGTTTTGTAATTTAAATGAGCAATCATAATTTATTATGTCACACGTGCTACGGACGGATCTGGACGGTAAGGTGTAGAAGCAGAAGAAAATTGCAAGGGGGATAAGTAAGTGGTGAGAGGCGAAGAAAGGCGCACATCGTGTATCGGCCTATTAATTGATGACATGGAGAATTGGAACGTTTCATAGAGAAACGGTTAAGAAAGGCGGAAGAGCGTCGGTTGCGCAAGAACGAGTCCGATTGTTGCGAACCGGAGCAGAGTCGGGGGAAGAAACAGAAGGAGGAAGAGTAGGAGTAGGAGGAGAAGGAGGAGGAAAAGGAGAAGAAGAAGAAGAAGAAGAAGAGTCAAGTTGTGCGTTTTGTTTTGCTTGGCCTCTGGCCGGCGAGTCAGCGACCTCTGTGAGAACGCAACTTGTATCAGTACAAGTGTGACAAAGACGCGACCAGCAATTCCACAATCTGGCGAAGAGAGACGGCGTTCTGGAAGCATCCAGGAGTGACGAGGAAGTAAGAACAAAAGCAGACACGAGACACGGTAAAGCTGAGCAAAGCGATCGAATCCAACAAGAGCGAGAAAAGAATAAAAGAATGCACCGGCGAGTAGTATCTGAGCTGTGGGACGTTCTCTTTCTCGCCCGTTCTAACCGAATTCGTGCGACAAAGCTGGAGTTTGTGGCGTATTACTAATGAATGCGTAAACTGTTTGTTGCTGGCAACACTGGTTGGAATGCGGTCGCAGGCGGCGGGGGTAGACTTCAACTGTTCGGTGTCGTCTCTTGTTCTGTTCTGGCGCGGACCCATTGAATCAATCGACGGCTCCGACCTAGACAAAGAGGACGGAGGACGTCGCGCTCGATGACGAGATCGCATCGTGCGAGACAATTAGAGGGGCGGCGGAGGCGGCAGGACCATCTTTGACCCGCACGCATCGATCGCGCTCACACCCACCGCCGCCCCGGGACGCACAACTTTCGAACGTCCGAACAATTACAGAATCGCCCGGAGGCGGAATTCCTCAGGAGCTCCAAGAAACGAACAGTCCGTAAGTCATCTCGGACGGAACACGTGCCCACGGAGCACTCGGGGTCGACAGACAAGAGGGAATTTTCCTCCAGGATTCCAAACCGACATGTCCAAGACTCACAGAGGCTACGGCGGAGTTGTCGATCGCGTAATGGAGAACATCTAGGTAAAGAGGTTAGACGGCGAAAATTCGCGTGTACCACAAGACAACAACGCTCGCCGAAGATCGTACAGAAGAGTGGCCTGAAGACGTCATTAGCGCTGGCCTATTAGAAATAGATCCGCAATCGTCACTGCCCTCTTATTGAACGACGGTGAAAGCTAAAAAATATTTCGCACAGCAAAAACCAATTTCCCTCAAGAAGTACCAATTACTCCACGAGGTGGAGAACTGGAAGATTTTCGTATTCTCTCCGGACGAATCGACTCGACTCTTCCAAGTGGAAACGGATAAATATTAGCATTCCTATCCTTTACAACCTGTCTAGGATTAGTCCTTAGGCTCAGCACGTGTCGTCGAGAATCCGGTCTTACAAATGACAGTCCAAACATTTTTTTCTTGTATCTACGACGATACCTCTGTGAAGACAACAACCACGACACGGCTCGTCCACCGAGTGATTGGTTGAAATCGAAGTAAATTCGTCCGGTGGTCGAAAGTTGATTGCAGCGACGGTTGTTTTCGAGACGGGAGTTTAGGGCTACGGTAAATGTGTTTTGTTGGTTGTGAGCGATTGCAATACAGTCGAGGCTAATCTGGTCACTTCGACGCAATTCCAGATAAGATAGGAAAAAAAATAATTTTGAAATCTGTCACCGAAATCGAACGGATGTCTAAATTATTTTGTACTGAGTACACAGGAAACACGAAAATGTAAACAGATAAGACAGTTCGACTGCAAGAGTACCAAGAAAGAATTACGAAAAAGTCGAACAATAGAACATTTACATTTTGATACAAACTGATATAATATGTATAATATGTGTAAAGTGTTCCAAAATGATTGTGGTATCGTAGCGTGCTTGAATCGGAAAAAATAGTTTGCCACCTTTCGACGATAAGGTCCCGCACTACATACTCGTACACTACACCAAACATAACCTCCAAGTTGCTGCCAACTGTCAAATATCATTTCTGTAATTCATTGCTTGTTGTCAATATTCAAAAATTCACAAGAAAGTGGAATGATGCCTCGGGTTCATCCAACGAAAACTAGTCAAAACATTTTATTATTCTAAGGAATTGTAATTGGTTTAAAACCATTACAAACTGATTTAGTTAATTTTGTTTGGTTGATAAATCTAACCTCTCTTATGTCATTTTGACGGTTCTTGATAGTTGGTATCACTTTTCTAGTATGCGTCAAAATGCAAAACATTCAAATTGCCAAGACCTACTACGATACCACAATCATTTTGGAACACTTTGTATGCCAGAGATAATTTATATTTAGTTTTCGCTCTTTTCTCCTTTTTCGGGTGAAATAATTACAATTGAAATTTCGTGTGTGTGTCCATTATTTTCTAATTTATAATAAATAAATTCTTTTGTTCGACACTGTCAGAATTTGAGAAATTTCTCCTGTATGAGCGGATTTTGATAAATGTCACAACTTGTCAAAATGAAACGTCAAGTTAATTTTAAAGATTTTAAGCGATTTGGAGCCTTTAAGGGGCTCGTCGAACAAAAAAACGTTGTATTCAACTCGTTTGTGTGTAAATTGGGCCTTTTTTGGCACTCGTGCTCCTCTTCAACATGACCTGGAGATGAGTAGCTTTGGACCGTCGAAGCAGTTTACATTGAAAAATGTAAATTGGTGTCGAGCGAAGGAAAGAAAAATGTGACGATGGAAATGGTTGTTTTTAATTTTTCGAGATGGTAATGAAATCTGGGGTAACGTTCTCGTTTCGAAGATTGAAAGATACGAAGAGTGTATTTGTTCGATGGCAGAATGTGGAGAGTCCGGTGCGAACCGGAGCACTTCTTCCTCGTCGTCCAATAACGCACGAAATAACTGGTCGCGTTTGAATGAGATGCTGCGACGAAGATCTAGAATGAGCGGTCGAGTGGGCTATCTGGACGCGGGTCACCACACATCTCAAGTCAAGTTCACTCCACTGACAAGTAACGGACATCAGCCAGTCTTCACTCACGAATTCCATTGTATCTTCATGTGAAATCTCTATTTGTGTTTGCTTTTCTAAGCATTCCAGCTATAAATACCTTTTAAAATCCGTATGTTAACAACGTGTTTTGGCTTAATTATACAGCCTCTGTTTTGAAAGTTTACAAATTATATTTACAAACAATATTTACGTAACGTATCGGTAACAGAACGAAAATCTTGAAAAACGCACCGATTTCTCTAACAGATTCTCTCCTAATTTATTGGCCTTTCAAGTTGTCGACTATCTCGTAAAATCGTAAAAGCCGCTAACAAACACACTATTAGTCCAGAATTTACATTTATGTTATGGTTTTCGTTGTCAATATAAGAGCTGGTTCTAATTAAATTTATTGCGGAGGTGAATCTCGCAGAGTAGGATTTTGTCGACGGAACTGGCGTACCCCCGGGCGTCACGCCTAGTTCCTGTCTTCCCTTCGGAAACCATTTCAGACGGCACAGGTCCATCGATGGTTGTTTCGCCCACAGCGTGTCGTCTTCGACAGGACCCCGAACGAGAGAATCAGTCAGCGCGACCAGACCTTCATTGGGCGTTATCTCACCCGTCAAGGCCGCGGAATATTAATTAACGACAGATTAATACAAAGTACTCGTTCCGAATTTTAATATTCATTCGAATCCGAAATTGTCCATTGTCAGAATCTCGCAAAAAACTTGCACAACCTTCGACGGTCTCCAACTCGTCGTTTCTAATCCGGATTGCATCATCGTCACCGTCGAGAGATGCGTCTCCATTGATGATCGCTTCGAGAAAGTGGCAAAGACGGCACCGCCGTCGGTCACGGTTTGGCGCACTCCGGTGCCGCACCAAGAGGTGGAGGAGCGGTCCGGTTGCGCTTTAATCGCGTTATTTCCATATCCATATCGGGCAGGTCTCGTCGAGAGTGAGGTCAAGCGCCCCCCACCAGAGTACTTGTTGTAGCAGCCTTGTCACGGCCGCCTCTGACACCCCGCAAGCCCCACGAGCCGGTGCCGGTCTTTGCCCGTTCAGAGAGCATGTCTCATTCATCCTCGCGACCATTGTGTTCGCCTTTTTATACCCCGCTAATAAGGACTCGAGCTTGTACACTATTATTTACTTAGAACATTACACGTTTTAACAACTAACGTAAATAATACACTTTTAATCTCTTCGGAAATATTACGCGCTCTAATGAATAACGCTCTTATCGTCACCATAAATGACACCCAAATCAAACTGCCAAGATGCACCTAATGTGGCTAATGCGATCATCGCGATCATTTGCAATTGTTCCGGATGGTTTTTTCTTGCGCTGGTTTTTCTCATGAACAACTAAACATCCAAACGTCAATAAGAGGAGGACCCCGTTTACGACGCGTTCCGGTCATGTCATTTGTATAAATGTACAGTTCTTTATGTAAAATTGCCGGTATTTGGACTGACATGTAAGATGGAATAACGATTCCGCTTCCAGGAAAACGTCGATGGGAACAGTTAGCGGAATCTAATTGATTTTTGCCGACTAGAACAGCGTGGGATTCAGAACAATTGAAAATTGGACAGTTTTGGGTCGACCCAAGGATCCACTTTGGGACCTATGCTATTCAGCTTTCGTCCAAAACACCGATTCGATCCGGATAACATCTCTAGGTCAACGTTCCCGTCCAATAAGAGATAAGAAATACGTTCTTCTTTGAGATCGAGACGAAATGATTCTTACAGAGACGACAAGAACCACTGAATGCTCAAACTGCAATTTAGCCAAACGAGAATTGATATTTTGTTTAATTGTTGTTTGGGGCAACGTGGGAAAGATGTTGTAGTGGTTGATGCATCTCGAGCGAGCAGAAGGAAATAAAATAAGAAGACCGGCAGGAATTTTGAAGAAAGAAGTTGCTTGGTAACAGTGCAAAACTGTTAAAATTAATTCAGAATGGGGTTTGAGAAATGGGAAGATTTGCAATTTTTAAAAATGTTGTGTTGCATTAGGAGCTGATAAATTTTCATGAGGCATAATTCGCCCCCGGCGCAAATAAAATTATTGCCCATCAGGAGCGATTCAGATGAACAAGTTTTGTGCAAATTAGGCTAACAAATTGTGTTGTAAAAAATCCCAATATTGCGAACTCCCGGTGGTGGATTTAGGCGTCTCGTGACCTATCGGAATGAAGAAATAGTGAAGATGTTGTATCGGTCTAGTGACATCTCGTCTCTTGCTTAATCTCCCTCGAGTTGTTACACAACAAATAGATGAGTCCAAGTTGTGGAACGATTTTAATTTCTGTTTATCGTCGACAAACAAAAACGTGTTTGTTTTCGGAATTTTTTGTTCTGACTCGATGAGATATTTCCATAAAAGCATTACGGTCCGAGGCAAACGTAATACCGAGTGATTCAACATCCGATCGCTCATTCCCCGGACCAAATACGCCGCAAATAACACCCAAGCAAGCATCCAGGGTTACTTTGGTTCACTTCCATTATTTTAAGGCCCGCTCTGGCTCCCACCCAATCCCGATAAATACCTGTTTTTGCCCGTCGGATTTTTGCTACGTGACGTCACGACGATACAGGATGTTCGAGTGAAGAGTAACGGAGCAACGATTTGGCATATTGATTTATGGGCCCCCGGTGGGGGCCACGCGCTCTCCCAATCCGGTATTTTACAGTGGTCGAGTCGTAAACTCAGTCAGCACCGTTTGTAGTTGGGAATCCGCTAGATAGATGAATGCGCAATCCTGCTAAGCAAATAGAGTTATTTTTCGCTTTTTGCGGAGGTCCTGAAAAAGGCAATGGCGGGTCCGGTGCGCCGCCAGAGATAGAAACTGTGCGGATGCCATATTAAATGTAAATATGTGGTCTGCAGCAGGTGATGTGTGGTGGTCTATAATCAGCCATCAGTCTCGATATGCCGGCCGACAAACGACTGTAAAAAAACCGATCGGCCTCACTTATATGCACAGGCGCAGGCCACCGACCACATCTGCCCCAAAACACGACCGCCTCCGATAATTCTTTCTTAGTATTTCTTTCAAACCGTACAGAATCAAATCAAAAGATGCACCGAAATATTTTACCTGGATTTTGAGAGAATCTGTCCTTGGGTTCGTAAATCGATGCCAGCCAACAATAAAACATTAATGTTCCCCTATCAACACGGGGCGGGGGGCGAGGGGATGCGCCGGAGACGATGTCCTTTTAACACACCACCTTGACTACCAAAAAATTATTCTCACCGGAGAATACGTAAATGTTCTTAATAGTAAGTATTTCAGGATCAGTGAATGAAACGAATCGATCTGGTTGGATATCAAGAATCTGAATTAAAATTTAGGACCCGCTGGTATTCAGTGTTTGCACAGTCTCCACCATGCCGTCCAGATTTGCCACCAATTGAATATGCGTGGAACAGACACGGAATCCATTGCTCTGTGCATGCAAGACACCGTACTGGCACATAACATTTAAATAAGGAGAAAACGTTTTGTTCTTGATAAGAGAGTGTTCACGTCGGTTTTTCTTCTTATAATAAATAAAAAAGAACACACCGGATTTCTCGTAAATCTCTTTCAATGATGATTTTGTGTGGATTATGATGATGCTCCAGTTCTTTTTCCTCGATTCTAAAGGGTGCACAAACTGTCTGTAACAGAGGGGTTCTCGAGACAATTTGAAGCTGTTTTAGTGTTCAGATTACAGAGTATTTATTTTTATATATTTATACAGCAAATCTGGAAGATAACAAACTATTCTCTATCCAGGGAGGTGTCCGAAAGAAGCATGCGTCAATAACAAGATTTGTTAGCTTATTTTATTTTATCTGAAATTAAACAAAAGATATTTTATTTTAATCTTATGAGTAGTAGGTACATTTGCAGCAACTTTTTACTGTTCACATCATGGAGTGTCCGCATTAGAGCTTTTATGTTTAAAGCAAAATGAAAATCTCCTTTACTTCAATCCTACTGGAAAAGAAATTTGCACCAACTCCTTTTTCTTGATGGAAGCACAAACTGTCCATAATCAAGAAGTACTCAAGACGATTCGAAGGTAATTTAATAATCATTGTGTCCACATTAGTGTTTTCCCTTAAGAAAAGATTCCTCCTGCAAGGAAATATCCGTAAAGAACTCTTGCACTACTCGCTAATCAATTGATTTAATTTCTTTTACTTCGTAGGCAATCACAAGAATCACAGACACCCCCTTGCACTCTTTTATTGTCGTTCTGGCTCTCAAACGCTTCTCTATTGGCGCCAGAGTAGGTAAAGCGACACTTTTCAAGGACGTTCACCGGTACCGTCTGGAACAATCCGCCAAATTTCCGCGTCTTAATTTTTTTGTTAAACACCGTTCACAGTTATGAAAAATTATGTTTATTTATGATGTTAGGAAACTAGCTTTATTGCTTTTATATCGGTTTTTACATCACTGGATATAAAATATCGCTGTAAATAATAGTTTCGTTGTTTGTTTTTATTTCGCCGTAACCGATTTCTAAATCATAATGGCGGCTAAATTTTCAAACATTTATTAATTCCACGTTTTATGTTGTATTCGATACACAGAGGAGGTAATAATGGCCGAGAGAAAAATGTAAATTGACCTTTGCATCTTATCAGTTGGCGTCGTGAAGAATTCAGGATATTGCACAAAAGAATTCTCTCCAGCAGTGAGTAAAAGTAGTGAAAGTAATTCGGTACGGTATTATTTATTAAATGTATTCTATTTTGTGAAGTCGCGTTATAAACAGCCTCGAGATATTTGAATTTATTATTACGGTGGAGTCGTGAGCTACATGTGATAATATGGGTTTCTACATAACTTCACAAATCCTCATGAAATAAAAATCACGCTGGGGGCACATCTCTCCTGAATATGTGCGGTGCCAGAGAGCTATCGGATCGGAGTTTCTGCAAGCGCGTATTGCACACCAAGCAACGCGCCATACCGCGGCAAAAGAAAGCTTTAGGTTGAGGCTTAAGACCTCTTCGGCTAATCTACTCTGATAGGATCGGCATAATAAAATAATCACATTACAAGCTCCACAATCAAGTTCAGCTCTTAATCCCGCGGAAAAAACGTTGTAAAGTTATAATTGAGCCTACTTAATAAATAATTCGATGTAATCGATTCATGAAAAGATAATTGTGGCGTGCAGGCATGCAGTACCTCGACCGCCACACTTGTTCGCAGCATCCTCCCGGATCCGTGCGGCTGTCTTCCTCCTCCGTGCTACTGAAACAACGACGACAACAAGGACGACGCTGAAAAACACGACCGGGAATAAAGCGCACAACAGATAAAAGAAAGAAGAGATTGTCTGAAGAACCTGTTCATTTCTTTACCAGAGATGCTGCGCTATGCAACAGCGTTTGATCGCGGTTACCACGGATTAATTTAATTGTCAGTGGAGTGCAAAAATCGCGTGAAATATTACACGAGCTCTCGGAGGGCCTCGAGGAGTAATCAAGCGACTCCGGCTCTTATCTAGCGCGTTTAGCGTCTGAAGGTGAGCCTCCACCAGCTCCGGGGGCGCGATGCGTGCGAGGCGTACAAGCGACTGCCACCTCGGGAGTCGGGACCCTCTTCGGTCAAATCGTCACCCACGATCCGTCCTGACCTTCGGGGTACTCACGTCGACGGTCCTGGATGTCAAACCATGTACGGTGGTCGCAAATCACTTTTTATGCGAATCTGGGCCCGTTGAGATGACCATATCTGTGTCGCTGCTTAAGCAAGTGAAATGGCCGGTCAAAGCGTGATGAGATTCTCAAATGAGGTGGTTTTTATGCCAATGTTTGTCTGGCCACAGTCTGATGCATATATGTTTATATATCCTCGTTGATTATCTCTCCGGCACGGAATTTTAAATAATCAGAGTCACAATTGGCGAGTTCATCACTGAGAGTCTCCAGTCCTCGAAGACGGTTTTTCTTGGCTCTTCCGCGATTAATTAAGACGAATACGCCGAATTAATTATTCTAATGCAATTACTAGAACGTTGCCCATCTGTTATACTTTTGGCACAAAAAAACAAATGTTACAGATTAATTAGACATAAGTTCCTTTTTTTGTTTTGTTAGGACCGTGGTAGTTTTCACTTATGCGAAACGAGGGCAAATGTCCATTAGTCACACTTGTCGACAGATCTGAGACAGCCCTCTGCGTTTCCCATGGGTGTTAGAAACAGTTGACATGTTTTATGGTTAGTGTGTAAATTTGCTGGGACTGATATGACCGTTGTGGTCTTTTGCGGGTGCATGTGGTTTGTGTATTTGGTGTGGGCGTTGGGTGAGTGAGGTGATAGATGGATGCCAGATGTAAGAAAGGGGATGTATAAATGCGATTTTAGTTAGTTTTTAGACACTCTTGTTTTGACCTAAGATCTGGTAACTTGTACTGATTTGCAAGAGTCCTTAATATAGTGAATTATTAAGAGGTCTGAGTTTGTTTTTTGAATCCTGACAAATTGAGTGTTGATTATAACAATTAATTTTATTATCAGAAGTGGGATACTCAGGTATGTGTGATTCTGCCTGAGTGAACTCTGAGGTATAGTGAAGTCTGTAGGGTCGTGTGAAGTGATTTCGCGATCTGAGTGGTGCGTATACGATTACAGTGGGGTAATCGGCACAGTTTAATTGTGGTGGTTGTGTGAAGTGATTTCACAACCATATTTTCTTGTGTGGGGTCACGTGAAGTGATTTCGCGTCCCGAGTTGTGAGCGAAGTAGTTCGTTTACTGAGTCGGGTAAGTCGAGCGCGAGTTGTGCGTACGAATTTTCGAATCATCATGCCGCAAAGAAATCGCGAGTCCTATAGTGATGATGATCAGCCCCTTATTCAGCGGATGGAACGACTAGATTCTCCGAATGGAGAACCTGAACGTCGTGCCGGAGGACAAGGTGTTGCAGGAACAGAGATTGGAGCAATGCTGAACACGATGAATCAGCTGATGCAACAAAATGCTCAAATGTTGCAAATGATAACGAACAGAAGTGAAAGTAATTCCAGAAGAGACAGCGTTGAAGAAATAAGAACACGGCATACTCAATATCAAATCATGCCGGATTTGACAAAGTCTATTGGGTACTATAAAGGAGAAGCCGAGATCGAAGACGGTACGGGATGGCTAGATCAAATTATCTCCATGGCGGAGTTACATTTGTGGCCAGAGGAGTTTAGGCTGGAAACAGCAAGAAGTCACCTGGTGGGTGCAGCTAAAAATTGGTATGTTGCTCATCGCGGAGACATTAAGACTTGGGACGACTTTGTGACCAAGTTTAGTAAGACTTTCGGTGTAAGTGCAAGTTTAACGGACTGTTGGCGGGCAATGGAGAAGCGACAACAGGAAAATGGCGAGTCAGTGAGTGCGTACTTCCATGAAAAGTACAAGCTGTGCAAAAAGTTAAATTTGTCCTTTTCTGAAACGAAAGAGCAAATTATTACGGGACTGGCCAACAGGAATATTGTACAAGGACTTTTCGCGAAGTTTCATGTGGACAGTGATGATTTGTTGCATGACATTATGGATTTTGAGAGACTATGTAGCACCGGTAACCGAGACAGACGTGATCGCGAGCGTGAACGTGGTGTGCAAAATCGATCCGAAAATCCCGGGAACCCAAAGCATGAGACGAACCCGTCGCCATCGCCGTCGTCTCAACTCCAGTCGACAAAGATATGTTTTCGTTGCAAAGAAGTGGGCCACTTTGCAAATTCGTGTCCGTCAAGACCACAGATTACGTGTTTTACGTGTAACCAGCCGGGGCATAAATCACCAGAGTGTCCCCAAAGAAGGCAACCACTTGTGATACAGCATGTGTATAGCATCAATGACACCAGTGACACCAACTTGAAATATTACAAAGATGCTGTTGTCAATGGTGAAGTCGTGAAGAGTTACCTTGATCTTGGCAGTACGGTGTGTGTCATGAGGGACGACTTGGTGCCAAAACTTAATTTGATGTGCGATTGGTCCGATAAGCGTAAAATAGTCGGGTACGGTGGTGCGGTCACTATGACCCTGGGTACAACTAATGTGCACCTCGAGGTAGATGGAGTTGGTGCTGACGTTAATTTTTATGTGGTACCTAGGGAGACGCAAAAGATCCCTTTACTTGTTGGTCATCCGTTCACCGAACAGCCGCACATAAGGATAATCAAAACGAAAGATGAAATCAGAGTAGAAAAGGACACAACAGCGACCGTGAACTCTACTCCAGAGAAGGTAGTTTTATGGGCCAAGGACGCTTCCGTAATCCCTGAGAATTTTCTAGGCCATGTGGTCGTAAGATCAAATAAGATCAACACCGACCCATGTGGAGAAGGCGGGGTGCGTCAAATTGCTAGTATGGACTGTGGTCTGGTTTCGAGGTGTGTTGTGAAGACCGATGAAATTGGTGAAGCCGTACTTCCGGAGTTAAATATAAGTGGAAAAGACGTAACTGTGAAAGAAGATAGTGAAATGGCACGTGGCGAGACTTGTGTCGACGGCACTTTATGCAGAAAAGTGAATACGGTTCCGGTCATCGTTAGTGAAGTGGACAATGGTTGTCGGGTTCATCGCGAAGAGGAAGAGGTTCTCATTCGACGGGCGGTACCGCCTCAAGCTCCTGGTCAACTACGACAAGTGAAGACTTCGATTGGGCAGCATCAAAGACGGAATCGGCGACGTCCCCGTCGTCCTAGACGGCAACGAGGTAGACCAGGTCGAGGACAGGATGGTGCGCTCTCTAGGGGAGGGCCAGTGGCGCAACAAAGTGTTCGGTCTCATAAAACAATCTGTGTTGTGGATCGTGTTCAAGATTGTAAACTGTTTGTAGGATGTAATTGTATAGGTTAGTTATATGAGAGTTCTTTCTTTTAGTTATGTTTTAAGTTAGGTAAGTTGTGTTACCGACCTAGGATAATTAATTCATAGAGTCGTTGATATTGGGTGTTAGATTTAGATAATAACTTGTATTTGGTATAGAATATTGAATGTACTTTGTCTATTGCGTGTGTGTTGTGTAGTTTGGATGGTGTGATGTGTCCCTTTGTTCTCGAGGACGAGAACTGGTCAGGAAAGGCCGAATGTTACAGATTAATTAGACATAAGTTCCTTTTTTTGTTTTGTTAGGACCGTGGTAGTTTTCACTTATGCGAAACGAGGGCAAATGTCCATTAGTCACACTTGTCGACAGATCTGAGACAGCCCTCTGCGTTTCCCATGGGTGTTAGAAACAGTTGACATGTTTTATGGTTAGTGTGTAAATTTGCTGGGACTGATATGACCGTTGTGGTCTTTTGCGGGTGCATGTGGTTTGTGTATTTGGTGTGGGCGTTGGGTGAGTGAGGTGATAGATGGATGCCAGATGTAAGAAAGGGGATGTATAAATGCGATTTTAGTTAGTTTTTAGACACTCTTGTTTTGACCTAAGATCTGGTAACTTGTACTGATTTGCAAGAGTCCTTAATATAGTGAATTATTAAGAGGTCTGAGTTTGTTTTTTGAATCCTGACAAATTGAGTGTTGATTATAACACAAATTGCTCCATAAAATTAAAATGATGCGAGCAGGCAGAAATTGCTTCTTGTGTTTACTAATTTGTTGAATTCATAAATAAAGCGAGGAGTCGATACTCGTATTGTTATCGCCGATAAAACTTCACCTAATTAATTATTTATCGACGGCTTGAGACATTAAAAGGGTCAACAAACAATGTGTTTGATAGGGATGCCTTCATTCTTATTAGGAATTTATGTGTCAAGGACAAGGGTTGGGCCTGTTTCAACTGGATGTAACAAGAGAAGGCGTACACGTATTCGATAACTTATTCTCTTTGAAAAACATTTCTTTATTGAGTCGTAACACAGATGAAACAATTAAATTGGACGATCGATCGACCAACTCGAAGGACGACAAATTTAAGGTATAGTATATTTATCCTTAATAGAAATATTGACTAAAATGATAAATCACACTTACAAAGAATTGAAGTAAAGATCAGGTAAGAAACCGGTCATCGTTGCCCGTTGGGTGCGTCCAAATATTTGAGTAATATTTGCTATAAATTATCGGGGTGGAGTGCTTCAAGATCTGTTTTTGGTTGGAGTGATTTATAATTTTAGTTAATATTTCTGTTAGGGACAAATATACTATATGTACGCATCTCGCGACGGTTTTTTCGACGCGACCGGTGAACGCTCGCCCTTAGCATCTCCTTGAGCAGTCAATGGCGGAAACCGCTTTGTTCAGCCCAAGAGGCACCCATTGTAATTGTTTCTTCAATGGTAATAAACAACACCGACGAAATGTATTCAAAAATTTAAATTTTGCCAACTAAGTGTTTTATTTAATTATGCGGTGTTACTCTGTTGTGAAGAATTAAACGCTGAACGCGGAATGTACAAAAAAATCTTGATCAATTAGCCGATAATATTTAAATATGCACAGCATATTCTATATTCCACAAAATAAACCTTCGAACGTGTTACGAGACGGTTTTTTTGCCGACGATGAAGAATGCATCATCCTCTTTATTAGCGATTTATTATTAACGGGCTTTTACTGAACCAAATAATTTATGAGAGAAAAAAAACATTCGAAAAAACATATACTTTTAATTAAATTTGCTTTGTCTTCTCTTTCGCGTGCTCGTTTAGTATTCGGCCGCAAATATATTTCGCTTTTACATTTTATTATTTTTTTATTATCCACATAAATTCGTCTTCGTCGTTTTCTCATTAGACGTCACGTGGTGCTTCACGTGTCCCATTTGAACTGACCGAAAAAACTGTTATTTACGTGCGACCACAGAGCACAAGGATGTCCCTTCCTCTCTGGTATTCGCAGAATTTCCAAAAAATTTGGTTACTTCATTAGTTCACCACAAATAGTACATTCTTCAATGAGTGTATAATGATGAAAATTCCTACAATTAAATTAATTTGATTTTTAATATTTTACAATTAAAATTGTGCCTCGTTTAGCGGTTGCTACGCGATGCGCGACTATTGTTTACAAACGCATCCGATTGGCGATCTGCCGTTGTAGAATGATCATACGAGGGGTGTGATTGGTCGACAGCCGTGGATTTCAGTATATTCTAACACGGGGCGTGGAATTGATACCATTCTTTCATTGAATATCTAACAAGAATGCATTCATTCTTTAATACTCGTGGAGAAAAAATATTTGTCACTTCTAATGTCTTTCATTCAATTCCGCAACAATCGCAGAGGTAGTAATAATAATAATAATGATAATAATAACGATCACAACACTATTTCTCTTTGTAGAATTGTAGAAATTAATTTTTCTTCTAATCGCCGCTGTCGGAGGAAATTCTGCAAGTCTTGACCCCCAGTCCTCGTAATGGTGGAATTTCCGATAAATCCATGTTGATTTCTGGGTAAAAACTGTTGTTACACGACTACCGTGGTTTATCCTGCCGAGTGCATCTCCTTGCAAGTTTCTGGTCGGCTGTTCGTGTTTTCGATATTCATCTGCACTTGTCGAAGCCACCGGGAGCCTCTCCGATGATAAAAACCAAACAATCGTTAACAAACATTGAAAGATTTTTGCAGAAAGGTCGAATGTAATTATTGATATAATCGTTTTCGGTTGGTCGGGCAGGATGCGGCTTAGAGGAGCGTCATCTTGGAGAATCCTCGCGGATCCTTCCCCAAGTGTTCGCGCCAGTTCGCCTCCTTCCACGATTCTGTATTTTTTCCATCCTTTATTCCAACGTGACAACATCGCACTCCTACGAGCTTGATATCTGTAGTCAGGTTCAAAAAACAACAAGCTTGAGTTATGCAGTGATCAGCTCTGGCCGTGCTCGCTTCTGCTTTTCTCTGTATCGATCCCAACCTCAGTGGTGGCATCGCTCTCACCTTGCCACACCACCTCTTGGATTTTCTCTTTCTAACCCGCCTGAGCGGATTAAGAGGGAACAGTGGCGTGCAGAAAGTCGAAGCGCTGCTCCAAATACTTACGTGACGGCAGAAGACATCCTTGTTTAATTCTCGGCCGCTGGTACATCCGAAGAAAAGAGAGGGCCGTAGGTGTAAATGTCTAGCGCAAAGGAGATACATGGAAACTTGTTACCTTTTTCAAAGGCCGCCCAGACGCACGTTTATTGTCTCTTGGATTTACGTGCTTAAAATACAGAACATTCACGGTTATTAGATACAAGTACTCGCATAAAGGACGGTAAACAATTCGATAAACTACTGAAAAAATCCTAGCGAATGCCAACGAGTTCTATTGTTGCTCGCCAGTATGCTAATGCATGAGGTGCATAATTGGCCAACGCGGAAACGAAGAGCTTTGGCTACCTGCAAGAGCGTGGACACCGACCGCTAGTCATAAATCATGGCAGGTAACATCTATCTATCATCTATAATCTACGATTAGATATGGGCGTGATCCTCGGCCCATCCCTGCCTCAAGTTAACTGAATTATACCGCTCAATTCAAACAATCTCTTCGGTGCCGTTACCAAATAATACCAAATTGGATAAGAAGGCTTTACGATTGTATGGAGATTACCAACAACTGACGACCCAACGTCGAAGAACCACCAAACAGCTTTTGGCAACAGGAGTTCACACATAAATAAAATTTAACACTGACTTTTGATTTATGGCTTCTCGAGCCAGTATCAAGTTCAAGATTATCGCGCAATTAAAATTCCTACAAGAAATGCTAATAACATTTCACATCTTGATTTGAGGAAACAACGTTTAAAAATTAAAATTATGCAAGGATTAGCGTTTAATATCGCTCGTTACCGCCTAATTGATAATTATTATAATCGTGTTAATCCAACAGGCATTAGTTTTGATACGATAGAAGCGTCGACTACTGCACGAAAGATCTAAATCAAAAATTTTCTATTCGAGATTTATGACAATCACACCAAGATACAAAAAAATCAAAATCTAGATTTCAAAATTTCGCAAAAGTGGTGCAGTTTGGAAGATTGTGAAAAGTATGGGACCAAAGATAGCACCCTGCGGAACACTAGATACTAGTTGACGCCGCTCGTTCCGACCAGAGAAGTTGAGGATTGAATTGAGAGGCATCTGTGGTCTGTTGTTTAAGGGTTTTACAATTTTTTCACTTGGAATCTTTCAAAAACATGTTTTTGGATGTGTGAGGAAGTTCAAAAATGAAGATCTAGGTTTAAAAATTTCGCAAAAGTGGTACAGTTTGGAAGATTGTGAAAAGTATGGGACCAAAGATAGCACCCTGCGGAACACTAGATGCTAGCTGACGCCGCTCGTTCCGACCAGAGGTACATATTGAGAATTGAATTGAGAGGCATCTGTAGTCTGTTGTTCAAGAGTTTTACAATTTTTTCACTTGAAATCTTTCAAAAAAAAAATATTTTTTTTGATGGATGAAGAAGTTCTCCAAGTTGTTGGACCATTCGCATGCATACCTGTCATAAATCTCTGTGCATACGTGCAAGATCACAACAGCCAATCCGTCTTTGTGGTAGTGTTTCTATAATTGTGCAATTGTGACAGCTAATATGTATCACAAGGGCTTCTGCTCTAACGTTGTACGTGTTTATCCATCGCAATTCGACGTTCTCTGACCTCCTTCCACCCTCCTTTCACCGTGTACTTTCTCTCGTGGCTTATTACTAAATTCATTGTTCTTTCCTAGTTCTACGCTCAGGTTTGTGTGTTTATCGGT
The DNA here is from genome assembly GCF_963966145.1 of Tenebrio molitor. Lineage (NCBI taxonomy): Eukaryota > Metazoa > Arthropoda > Insecta > Coleoptera > Tenebrionidae > Tenebrio > Tenebrio molitor. The sequence goes on along the minus strand of NC_091052.1, from coordinate 13,980,985 downwards.
CTTACCACCGCCCGACAATATTTTTTTTTTCGACTCGTTAACATAATTGGATTGACTCTTCAAGCCTATTTCCTCGACGAACCAGTAATTATTATCGACATTGAGCGTAATTACTTTGTGTTGAGCAGTTGGCGTGTTGGCCAACCCATCGAGAAAATCCGGGGGAATTTTTTCTGATAAAATCAAGAACACAAGGGGTTCAAAAAACCAAAAAAATTTGGCAACTTCTTGATTTCTTTACTCTTTTGGATCTAGAGATCGCTTCTAGTATTTCAATATTTTTTCGAGATCGTGAAGTACTAAATCGATTCCATATCGTCAGCGTGAGCTTTTAGATTTTTAACACGTTTAACAGTTCGTCAGTGGGTTTCAACTAGAATAATACATCATGGTTTTTCCGAGTCTGATTAGCAGCGAACAATTTTTTCTTGACTGATGAGTAAAGCTGATGAGAAGTTAGTCATATCTCACGTAAATTAATTGATTTGTTCTTTCATGCAGAAACAATTTGTTAAATAGTGTGACTGAAAAGTTTTTGTTGAAGAAGTTGCAAGGAATCCCGTTATGACACAACAAGTATGTAAGTGTTGTTGCTTAAGAATTTTTTACAAGGGTACCAGCACTAAGTGAGTCAGTACTGTTCGCGAGTAAGAGAGATTTGGTGGCAAACGTTGTAACGCCGCGTCTCCAGTAGCGTTTCGTGGTCACGTGGTCCACGCGAACGAATCAGCGTCGGGCGTCCGGGCCACGTGACTCCCTTGTTGACGTGATGTTGGCGGCAAAATTAAAATCTGAAAGATAACGGCGCGGGTGCGGCGAGACAAAGCTGCGGACGAGTTGCACGATCGAGTTATGTTGTTAGTTTTGCAATCGAACGTTTCAATTACAGGAAACGGCGATCGTTGCAAATATCGTTGCGACAGATCCGTCGATTGTGTTGCCCCAGGTCCCTCCCGAAAACGCTTTCGCCGGCGTTGCTCAAGAAGCGCCCGCCATTCAATTCCGATTGATTAAACGTTAAGTTGTTCCCCATTAAATTACGGGTTTGATACACAACCGTAGCGAATACCACCCGGATTGTTAACCAAAGATCAAAGATGAATACACAAACGGCTGTCAGAGTTACACTCGAGTTGGGCTCTTCATTCAATACAAATTGGCCCAGGCAGGTTCATCGTCTCGCTCTGCGGATAAGCTCGAGGATGACGTCCAGACAAGGACGGAGCTCTTTATGTTGATGAAATTGTATCACTCTCGACGGTAGTTTTGTGTTTCCAACAATTGCGGTCCGGGTGTACTTTTAGGTATGAGATTGTGTGGTCGGACGGAGAGGGCTATACTGAGCGTGGTGTCAAAGGGATCTAACCTTGTTGGAGATCAATACGGCCTGTGGCGTTTAGCCAGGCGAGGCAGGACTTCGGGACTTGATACAAAGTTTATACAGTCCTTCCATTTACAAACGAACCTAGCTGCGCAAGTTCGCGCTTTCTAGAAGGGTTGTTTATCAATTACTTAATTGCTTTATCTAGCACGTTCCGCCAACCAGACTCGTAATTATTAACTTCTGCTCTTACCGCCTCTTTATTATCCTTCTTTGACGCAACGACGGCCTTTGAACGGATACGCCTACGCGATAACGCAAAAAATCCCTCTTCTTCGAACCGATCTGGACCAGTTTGCCACTTCAATTAGGACACTTATCGGATCGATCTATCGCCGGTCACGTGGATCGACCAATCGCAAGAAATCTCCACTGATAAAAAAATGAGGCGGAGACCGATGCTATCACGTTTCATATTGTATAAGTGTGAAAGATATGTTACAGTTCTTTCCAAAAAAAAACAATCAAAGCGTCCAACGAAAACATCATAACGTAAGAGTCTAGAACCAGTTATCCTGAAATAACAAAATTAGACCCAAGGTGTAGGGTCTAGTTAGGCCAAATTCGACCGAATTCGCCCGATACGATTTTTTAACTGAAATACAAAATTTGAACAATTTTGGATCCTTCACGTAGCTTCCATTTTAAATTACCTAGGATCATTATTAGATTCGTCTTTGCAAACTATTTTTATCAGACAATTCATTTTAAACTAGTCTTAACAGCGCAACTCTTTAAGCAATTTTTGAAAATTTAAATACTAAACCCTGTAAAAAGACGATCTTGACACCTTTCGATTCGCCTTTGCAAAATACTTCTCCCACCCTATTTATTTTAAGTTAGTTTTCAGTGTGCAACTTTTCGAAAAGAATTTTTTTGAAAAATTTTGGACTTTTTTTGAAAATTGTAGTGTACCTAATCGCCATTACTTTCTAACTAAATTATGTCGAGAGATGATTTTCATTGCTTGGAATTCGTCCATGCCAAACCATATAAACCAATGAATTTTAACTTGGTCCTGACAGTTTTCGAAAAGGCAACTCTTTTGGAACATTTTTAGTAATTTATAAAGAACTCTCTTAATAGATCACGTAGAAAAATAATTGTCGTTTCTGTAAAATATCTTCCAACCAATTCATTTGAACCTAGCTCTGATAAATTGTCGAAAAGGTAACTTTTTTGAAAAATTTTCCATAATGCTTAATTAATGCTAAAGCTAATAGAGCTTTTGACGCCATTAAGTTCGTTTCACCAAAGTTCTTTTTATAGCCAACCCACCCTTCATAGTTTTTCGAAAAGGTAACTTTTTTAGAATGTCAATAATTTTGGAAACTTTAAATGTATAGATATACTCGTAGCAATAACACCTTGACTAAAGCATCTAGAAAGATGATTCTGACACCTCTTCGAGACTCTCCTGTTGAATCCATTTTTCGTCTAGGACCTACTGCAAACTTCCGAAAAAATTCTTCTTCCATTTTTTTTACGCAACACTCTTTCTGGAGATACTTTCAGAAGATATCATTCTACTGTCTCTCTAGAATTAGATTTCTGGGGCAGCATCTGTTATGTTGCGTTTTATACCGCAAGGTGGCCAGCTTTGATGCAAATATCATCGAGTTGGCGGCAGTAAATGACCGCTCGCTTGTATAATTGCATGTACCGCACCACTTCTTTTAAAAACCCATAAAGTAACTTAAGTGAAGTGTAAAATTACACCAGCTACCGGTTTCATGCACCTAGTGAGTTCCAAAGTTTCCAGACTGACCATCTATGAATGTAAAAGTCTTCAGAAGAAAATTCAAGATCAAAGAGCTCAGGGGCTCTTCCTCTTGGCATTCCACCACGAAGAATGGGTTCGGAAAGAGGTTGTAGCAAATCTTGTCAAAGAAGGTTTTACAGTGTTCAATTTTTTTTTTCAAAAAATTTACATTGAAGAATTTTGGGCATAATAATATTGTTGACAGGATTGTATAAGAGTCGTGATTTTCCTGGTGATCTGACCAGATGAGATCATCTGTAGGGGCTTTAACGCGCGTTAAAATCTGATCGTTCGGTTCATTGGCTCCAATGAATGCTTCATAATAAATCACACGGTGTATGCAGCAAGTGGATGTCACATTAAAAGCACTTATCGCTTTTTATTTAGTGCGGCCGATTTTCAGTGCTCGATGGCGATTTGTCCGTGAAATTGGTTCGAAAGTTGTCATCGAAACCTGAAAATTTTACAACGATTCTGTTCGATTTAAATTAATTTAAACAGAGATAAGCGCGTACGAATCCATTAAAGTGCACCGGTCGTTCACCTCTGACAATTGTTTATTCATATTTTTTTCACTAATTAAAATATAAAGTCAGCGTCGTATCAATTGAATATTTTAAGGAGTGATAGGATGGTTTGCTGCGTTCGAGACTTATCGCTCACGGTTTAATGGTCGAATTGCGATAATTTATTTCCCATAGGATTATCACTCGCTCGTTGTTATGTAAATGTTTTCATTTTTTCCTGATGGATAAAGTGATTTTTTCTGCCGTTTCGCCGGGTTTTATTTTATTGCTATAATTTTCTCTCTTGATCGCACATTAAAATCTCCACAAAATAATTAACCACTCTGGGTTCTGATTATATCCATTTTGACCCAACCTCTATTTTAGGACGCCAAATTTAAATCCAGCGTTGCAGGAAAAAAAAAACAAAATGAAGCTTTGACAGCTGCGACAAGTCAAAAATTCGAAGAAAACAACACATTTTAAGATGTCAAATGGGCAAGAATTGGGTTCCTGAAGACCCACAGGTTGATGAGAACATCATTTCAGAAGTTTCTAGAGATGTTTCAAGAGCTTAGAACATGCAAAAAAACTTGAGTTGTCGAGAAACTAATCTCCCTTTTCTCTCTTTAAAATGAATTTTTTCCAGAAAATCCATCACCAACAACTGTTTAGCATTCTTGTCATGTACAGCCGAAACGAAAGCTGCATTCGGTTGCATTCACGACACTTTCAACAATCTAAGAAATAAATTATTATTACCGATTGTGAAAATGTCGTGATGATCGCTTCTTGTTTGCTCATTTTTCGCGGCGAGAAAGTGTCCCAAAACATTTCCATTTCTTCTTGCATATTCTTCATTTCTTCCTCATTTCCAAACAAAAAAATATTTGCTGGTTAAAATATGAAAAACGCAAATCTAGTGTTTTCAAAGTTGCCGCTTTGGTTGCGTCACAGCTGCTAGGATCAACGCGATTGGCTGAAACAACAATTTGTGTTCAGCTTTCAAAAAAATCAGCATTCTTGAAATCTGTTTGTTTTCGAAGAAATGATGAAACAATGAATCATTATTGCTATAACAAAAGAAAATAATTTCTAATGATACAAGTATGTAATTGTGACATTAGGTTATGTTTGTGTCGAGGTAATTGACAGGTGCGGTATGGATTTATCAACGACAACCATTTGGTCAGCACCTGTCACGTGTGTAAACAACAACGTAAGTCGACACTCGAAGTTATCAGCAATGACGTCATGCTTGATTTGTGTTTTTCTTTGAGTTATTTATTTTTTGATTAACACTTTTTGGGAGTTCTTGACAGTTTGGGCCTTTGTGGGGGTTAGCCGACGTAATTATGGAATTTGAAGGAAGAAGTAGTGAGTTAACGATCCGGCGGCACCTCGTAAATCCGACATCTTCATATTTACATTTACGTCACAATATTTTAAGGTTGAGTAGGCAGGTGACGTAGGAGTAGCAAGGATAGACGTCACAGAGTGTGGGTCGAGCAGATTGTAGCAGCCGGTAAATCAGGCGAACGGTGGGAAAGGGAATGGCGAAAATGAGAAAGGAAAAGGATGATGAGAATGGGCGAGCGCAAGGTCTGATGGGATTCGGGAGTGACGGGAGTCGGGACCGGGAGAGAAGATGTTTGCTCGGAGCGAAAGACGGACGGCCAGATTAACTTGATGCACGGGAAAAACGCAATAGTGCCATTACGGCAAGTGGGGTGGGGGGGAGAAACCGGAAAACGGAAAGGATTTTTCGAGGCCCCGAGAGCAACAACATCGAATATTAATAATTATTAACCCGTGACAGTTTTATTGGGCTATTAATTATCAGGCGATAAATCATTTGACCGAATATTTCCAAACCGCGAACAGATCTTTCCGCGAGCTTTTCTACGATTAAGTAAGATGAAAGCTGAGAATTAATTTCAAAAATTATTACTCATAAATTAGACGGGCCATTAAAAAATTTACTGTTGCAAGATGAAGGCAAGATAAGGCGAAGAACTGTCAACAAATTTGCAAAATTACTTTTGTGGTTTATGGCTTGAGCTTTTATTGATTTATCATCAAAAACGTCACGAAATAGAAATTTTCGAAAAATTTTTCAAATTGAAAATTTCAAAAAACAAAAAGTGAAAATGAAATATTTGAATAAAAAAGTTGAAAAACGAGATATTTTCCAAATTTTAAAATCAGACACTGAAGTCACAAAGCAAAAGAGTTTGAAAAAATCGTGAGTCGAGACTTAGATATTTCAAGGATAAAAAAATGGAAAAACCTGAGAAACTTTTGTTAGTACTTTTGAAGTGTCACGAACTGAAAAAATGTTTACAAAGACTTGAATTCTGTTTGCAAGAAATGAAAAAGTTCTTGGACGTGTTCGAACAAAATCAGAACATCGGAAGATTTTGACATTCTGAAATGTCGCAACGAGTTAAATGGAAAGGAGAAATTTTTTGAAAAATTGAAAAATGAAAAAATGGCATTCTAAATATATAATTTGATACCAACAGAGATAGCATGAATTGAATTATCACCTGAAATCTTTTCTTTGACTTATTATCAAAATCGTCAATAGAAATTTTCGAATTTTTTTTAAAATCAAAATTTTCCAAAAATAAAAAGTGATAATTAGATACATACTTACTTGAATAAAAAAATTCAAAAACGAGATATTTTCCAAATTCTAAAATCAAAGTCAGAAGATTTTGACTAGATTACGATATTATGTCATGTAATAAGAATAGTCAGATACTAATGTCGTGTGTCCAAAGTGGAAAGTAAACAAACAATTCTGGAAAAATCTTGAGTCGAGTCTTATTTCAAGGATAAAAAGACTGGAAAAACCTGGGAAACTTTTCTTAGTACATACTTTTGAAGTGGTACGAACTGACAAAATGGTCAGTATAGAAATTTGAAAAAGTGTCAACAAAAACTTCTGTTTGAGAAAAAATGACAGTTTTTGGATGTGTTCACAAAAATCAGTCAGAAAATTTTGTATAAACTTAAAACATTAGCTTGAAGAGTTCGGACATTGAGGAGCGAAATGGAAAGGCGAAATTTTTTGAAAAATTGACAAATGAAAACATATTCTAAATACAAAAATTTGAAAAACGAGATAATTTCAAAATTATATGTAATGTATATAAAAATCAAAAAGTCAAAAGATTTTGACTAGATTGTGATATTATCTCACGTGATAAGAATAGTCAGACACTAATGATGTGAGTGTACAAAGTGGAAAGTAAAAAAATTTTGAAAAATCTTGAGTCGTCTTGTTTCAAGGATAAAAAAATGGAAAAACGTGAGAAACTTTTATTGATCCTTTTGAAGTGTCACGAACTGACAAAATGGTCATTATAGAAATTTGAAAAAGTGTACAGACTTCTGTTTTAAAAAAAGAGAGCTCTTGGACGTGTTCGAAAAAATCAGAAAATCAAAAGATTTTGTATAGAGTTTGGACATTCTGAAATGTCGCGAGGAGCAAAATGGAAACGAGAAATTTTTTGAAAAATTGAAAAATAAAAGAATGACATTCTAAATTATATTATTTGATACTAACAGAGATAGTATGAACTGCGTTATCAGATGAGACTTTTCCAGGAACGAATATTTATTTAGGCAGAACGTCACTTACTGAAACTAGTACAACTAGAATTGCTCGCGTGTGAATTGGTACGATTCCGTCAGAGTAAATGAGATTATCGACATTTGCAGCAGGTTCGATAAATAGAACAATAGCAAGAATTTTGTAAGACTCACGACCGACCCGAATCTACTTTCTACAAATAGTTGTCAATGAGGACTTGTGTGTAATCGGTCGAATTAAAACGATCCCTCAAAGTTTCCATCACCTGATACATAATAATAACAAATCCGGTATCGCTTCCATTAGTATAATTAGATGCAGTGTTTTATATTATAAAACACGTGTCAGATAGTCATAATAAATGAGACGGTGCACGCAAGACAAGCTCACTTTAACGTATTTGTAACTGATTCGCTTTCTCTTCCATTGTGTCTGGCGTGAGTAGGCGCCTCTTATGTTCTCTATGTACAAACTTAATAAATAAATTGAGCTTGAAGCATCTGCATCCTTTTTAGGAGGGATCAAGCTTTTCGTAAAATCACAAAGACGAGACCAGTTTTTTCGGATTTTTGTCTAATTATTATCAAGAGAAGTACAAAACGCACAAGAATTTAATGACGCACCATCAAGGACGTACCTCTAATATTCACTACACAAGTACTAGTTCCACATTACCATACTGAAATAACTGGATCAGTTACAACAGTTTCGATCAATCAAAGTGTACACATCTCAAGAATTTTTTTTGACGAGAAAGTTCCAAAGATCAATAAACTGTACCCTCCTAGAATTGCAGCTCCAAATCTTTGATTCTTCGCCGCGACGATAAATAATTTACAAGGAAAAACAAATCAATAAAATCTATTACGCAGCGCAACTTATTGATATTTTCGTATTTCGGTGTAGTCATTGGTCGTCGACTAATTAATAAAATGAAATATTCCATCAGCAGTTTTGATAAGTTGACGCGACCTTCTGACCAGTGCTACTAGGTGAAGGTGGTACCTCTTGAATTAATTCGAAATCTCGCATCACCACACGATTTTCGAGCTGGTTTTTTATGCGAGCACCCAATTAGTTGCTATAAAGAAATCAAGCAATTATCATCGTAAATTAGTAATTTATTATTGCATTGTTCTCGGGCCTACGTACCAGATTTGATCCGATACGAAGAGATGTCCGATGGGTGGGTGGACGAATTTTTGCGACGGGATCAGCTCGCAACTGGTGGTTAGACAGATCGCGAAGGACAAGATTGTTTATCAATGGAAATAGAAAAACTAGTTGCCGGATTGAACCGACGAAAACAATTCTATTAGCATAACGCGGTCGTATATCAGAAAAATGGTCGAATTTTGGGTACATCAAGGATACACGTGATGACTTTCCCTGATTGTGGAAAGATACAAGATTGTTTTTTCATTGTTGGTAATGTCATTGCGTCTTAATTAAATTCGAGTGAAACAGCGAAGGTAAAGCAGACTTGTCGGTTTTTAAGACGTCGTAACACTCTGGATATTTTTAATTATTTAATGACTATCAATTAGGAGATTATTTTGTAAAGCGTTTGACATTTTCTGCGTCTACCGTTTTTGACGTGGCGTGCAATACGTGTTGATTGTAATTTGCAACGCGTTTGACGCCCACTCGAGATAACAATCTGGGTCAAATGCCCATCATACCTAAATTACGAAAATTCTTCATTCGCTCTATCTCGGCAAATTATCGACGGAGACTGACGATGCTATTATAAGCTTTTACTTGAGAGGGATCGAAAAATTCTTGTCCTAAATAGATTGTCTTTTGAAACGAGTGGAGGCTTAATTGGCCAACGGTGTTGCAAATATGGGCGATCGTTTAATAAGTGGAAAGTTCAGGAGGATGTAAATTGGATTTTTTTACGGTGTTGAAAGAGTACAGCACCTCAGCAAAAACTTACAACTCGCTTTTGACTGGCCTAATTTTTTACCATTTAGATGGATAGATGGATAGATAGATTTAGATGTTACCTGTTGATACCTTGGAGACATAAATTAGTACTGTAGATAAAATATTTTGTTCTGTTCTTAGAAATTAACAACTGAGAACTTGAAAGAAATTAAGTCTGAGATATTTTCAGGATATATTTTTAAAAATGCAATTTTTGTTACTTGTGGAAAAAAATAGAAAGTAGATTTTCAGAAATTAAATTCTATTAATTTCTGACATGTTGGAGAAGAACATTTTGGGTCAATTGGCACAAAAGTATAGTTGGCAAGTCAGAAACAGAAATTAGGAAACGTGAGTGTTCAAGAGATTTTCTGTTTCTTCTGTTTCCATTTAGATTAAAATTTTCGTTTCAGAAAATTAGAAAGTAGAAGAAAACCTGACAGGAAATTAATGCACAAAAGTATTTTTTAGATCATTGTTGTGAGTGAACAAAAATGGTAAGTAAAAATTTTTGAAAAAGAAGAAGAAAGCTATAAAAAATCAGAAAACTTGAGCGGATTTTATGTGGATCGTGAGCGAGAAAAAATGTGAAATAGTTATTTACAGTAAGTGTGAGGAAGGCAAAGCTTTCGTTCACGCGAATTTTTTTTCTTCGATAGCTCTTTAGAAAGTGACCCTGTAACTTTGTATTTTAAATTTTAAATAAAAATAAATCACATTTTTAAGACGGATCTGTTGCTATAGAAAAAAATAATATACAAAATAAATAAAGTTCTGTGGAAATTGATGATATCCTGGAAGAGGCGGGGTACCAAATATTGTCTAAAAAATTAAAATTACGGTACCAGAAAGCCAGTGAGTGAAAGACAGTGAACGAAAAACGATGTGCGAAAGTAATGTGAACGAAATTTGAAAAATTGTATATCGACAGCTCAGATTGAATAATCTGAAGGGCTGGAAAATGTTCGTTCAAATTGCAGTACTTTGACATGTTTTAAATGTCACGAACTGATTGAATTACAAATTTTGAAAATTTTAAAATTCAGAAAAAAAAATTCCCAAACATTAATAATAACATTTCACGTTTCAAGGTTTCTGTGACCACTTCTTTGCCTTATTTGTGTCTTTTATATCTGTCTCGATTTCTGTTGCGCAAGGTAGATAATGCGCTTTTATTTTCCTCTGCCAGTCTTACTCACCAAATGAGAGCATCCATTCATTTTTGCTTTATTTATGCCGTTAATAAACAAGGATGACAAATCCGTCGGGGTGCAGCCTCCTGTCTCTTAGTCACGAATGAAATCACGGTCGAAGGGGCATCTCCATTTCGTCCTTTAATCCTTTAATCCTGACACCTCGTCGAAAAACTGACCTGCCGTTGGCCCCGTGAATTATCGCTACACCTAATGAAAACACGACGCAAATAGTCGCCAATTTAATGCAAAAATATTGTGTCGCCAGACCGTAATCCAAATCTTTTTTTATGTCTTACCAGTATGGTTCGAGGTCACTTTTGCTCGATTCCTGTTAGAGGCATGACGACAAATAAACATCGGATTTTTCGCCAATGACGATGGTCGAATTGTTTACGAGATCCAGAAAGAAGCGATTTTTTTTTCGTTCACGAGGAATGAAATCACGTCAGGACGATATTTCCCGCCGGATATTGCATTAACATCCGCCTACGGTGCACCCACACCCGAGGTCATCCTGCGAGCTGCTAATCAAGGCGATTAGGAATCAGGTACTACCGAAATCTTCGGCAAGAAACTGTGGGAAGGCCTTGGGAACGTTCAGCAATCAGAAGCAGATTTCACCGGAGTTTTCTCATGCCGGACCGAAACTGGACATTTTTTAAGTTAATTTAATTAGAGGTTCGGTCGGTACTAATTTGTTTATTTGCTCGTGTTCATGTCGCGTAATACAACCAAACTTCAATGTCATATGCGGGATATCACAACAATGTCATGCGAGAACAACACTTATTTTTTTCCACATGAATAAGAGAAGCAAAAGTCGCAGACATAACACGGATCATATTATTTGTCATTGCGGTACAAGCGATTTTTCTCCTGGCTCAGTCGGTAATGGTACTGCATCGTACCGAGATGCAATTGCAATCCACACTTTACTGGTTGGTACTAAGCAACCTTCATTCCCCTTGGCGCACATTATCTCTCTTATATTATCTTCGGGTACGCGTTCTAACTTTGGTACCACATCGAGTACCTACCATTACGCATTCCACATTGTATTCGTATATTACTATTAACAAACTAACGTTATTCAATGTGACTGTCAGTGAACGAACGCGGAAACGTCAAGAAAGACCGCTACACAGTACTTGATAGTCGCGCACCATATTCTCAGGTATCAGTTATCTTCCTATACCACCATAATATCCATCCAGCATAAAGTGCGATCATTAAATCCAACACGCTTACAAAAGCTACAAAGAGTGCCATTTTACAGTTGCGTAAATCATCAATGAAAAAGAATTTGTCGGCGGTACCGCCGATGACCACCAACAAACACTGTTGTAAAAATGTCTCGATTTAATGGTCGACGAAATCGGGTTAAATGGCTTAAAAGATTATAAAGCGGCAGTAAAGACGAGGAAGTAATTTATGGCAGGAGGGAAGAGCATGGTACTGCTTATTAGTAGATACTACTCTCGTAGTAAACTCCCTACAAATTACAAAAATTGATTCACAAGAACGAGTTAACTATAAATTGAATTATTTGACAATTAAGTGGTACCCAGTGGTACCTATTGGATCTATTATCGTTGATACGTCTGCACAACAATAATTATAATTACACTAGTTAAAGATGCCAACTAGCTGTAAAAAGTTCCGTTTTCTGTTGGTTGATTAACTATAAATAGAGGAAATTGTTAACGCGTGAAAGGAGTTTTTGACTCCTGTATGAAAAAAAAAAGTTAAAGAGTTACCTGATCCTTTTTATTTGTGAAATTGTGGAAATGTATTATCTCGTGGAAAGTTAAATGGTATTATTCATATTCTGGATAGGTTCGTATGTGATAGTTAAGAAAAATTGTTAAATAAGCTAGAAGAATCAGTTGTTGAACCACGTGGAGTTTGTAGAAAAAGTTAAAATGAGAGTGAGACACCGAAGACCTCTATATTTTCTGTGAATTAAACATAGAGACTATTTGATAGTTAAGTAAAATATGAATGAAGGAGGGTTTTGACTATTCTGTGGTAGAGAAAGACTTTCAACGTTAACAACTGGAAGGTAGGTACTACAAAAGAATTGAAACTATTTTTTGTTGAATTAATTACATGGAGATTGTTTGATAGTTAAATAAAATGTAAAAGTGGTACACCAAGAAAATTGGTTTGACGTGAATTAACTATAAATGGAGACTATTTGATAGTTAAATAAAATATGAGTTTGAAACATGTTTTTGATTAGTAAATAAAATATGAGCTTGGAGGATGTTTTTTATTAGTTTTAAAGCAAAATATGAAATAACACGAGTGTGGTTTTTGATTTGTGGCGTGATTTAATCAGCATCAGTTATAAAATCAGCAATTTCGCGAAATGAAGATTATCTTGTGGATGGTTAAATGTTACAAAATTATTAAATTTATTATTCTGGCGTCGTTCGCCGTTGATATCCGTACCGGTGAATAAATAATTCACAGTCTGTTTCCCAAATATTCCAATTTCTGCGAGTCTACATAGAATAATTGAAAGAAGCCATCACGAAGACAATAAATTACAGTGTGATGCGAAAGAAAGTAGGTGCATGTTCTTAATAACATCATATTTTATTACTGAAAATGGGATTGCCAAGGTTTCTGCGTTGCTAATATCATCATGACTTCAACTAGATTTAAATTATTCTATGTCATCGGAGAGCGGTTCAGCCAATTATCTTTTTAAAACGGGCCGCAATTAGCAGCCGGACAATCTCCGAAAATAAAGGTCAAAGACAAAGAAAACCGTGCAGTTTGTCGATTTTTCCTTTGCCGTGAAAACTCCCGCGTTCGGTTGTTTTCGCAAAAATATGCTCACGTAGCCTCCTCGTCTTTGTTCAGTAAATTGCCAACACATCAATGTATTCAGGAGTGGAAGGTTATTCTATTCTACCGTAACCAAACATTATCTCATTTGCATGTAGATGAGGTGTCGTACTAACTTGGTTCCGGGCCTACCGGAATTAAATCCGATAAAATGTTATTTTGTACCAGGCGGAAATTTTCCGGGCTCGAGACGTCGTCGCCGAATCAGGTGTCTCGATTTCTTCATTTGTGGAATCTCCCTCTGCGGGATAATTGATTGGGGGGAGAGTGGGCGCGTCGCAGTACATATTTGTTAAATGGTTTTGTGGCGACGCTCTGTATATTTAATCGGCGTTATTTTGTTCGAGTTGAACCACCCACGACACCGGCTCCCACTTCATGTGCGGGTAAGCCCACACGCACCTTCCCGTCTGGATTAAATTACGAAGCTCTTTAGTCTTCCAGTCCTCAAGGACTCGTGGTTTGTTTTAAAGAAGTGCGGGATACAATTACTGCTTCGTAACGACATTCCTGGCACAGTTAGCGAACAAGACGGCTTTTTACCGAGACTTGGAATACCTCCGTACAGGTGGTCCACCAAGACGTCACGAATTAATACGCTGAATATTTTGCACTCGCCGAGAGGAGAAAATATCAACGTCGAAAGATCGCATTTCAGATAAGCCAAATTATGTCGGAACTGTTTATACTTATTATGACATCAATTTGGCGAAAGTCCCTACAGTTCAATTTTTTTTCTGGCGACTTTCACCTTTGTGTTTTCAATTTTTATCCAGATTTTTGTTTCGTGGTACAACGAGAAGAGTTGTCGCACTTGTACCAGAAGTAATGAACGAGCTTACTCTCGCTCTTCCAACTTATTAATATTCGCTTAGTAGGACAGGACATGTTCTCGTGTGCTGTGATGAATTTGGCGCTACTTAATTTCTTTGACTTCCTCGACACCGCATCGATAAAGTGCCTTGTCTCATACTTGAGTACTAAAAAGGAATATCCGCATTAAAAGCGTTTCGCAGGAAAAGAATTCACTTTCCGGTCGTAACCAGAAGAATGTGAGAGCTTTTGCTTTTTGAACTTTTCAATTCTATGTCGAGAGGGTCACCAAAAAGTAAGAAAAGCTTTTGACATTTACCATTCCCTTTTCAGGACAAAGTATTTTATAAAATGGAGGTTAATTCTCTTCAAAAACAGAAATTGGGGAACCCCGGAGCTTTTGACCAGGTTTTAAATTTGTTTTAGGAAACGAGAATTGAAATCCACCAATAGAAAAAATTGAAACTAAAATTGCCAAATGAGTAGAAGAAATAAGAAGAAGCTATTGTTTAGGCATTTCTTGAAAGAAGCAGAACAGACTTTTGTCTTTTTTAAACACGAAATCTTGTGTCACCAGGTAAATAAGAAATTTCTATTTTAGTTGTAAAAAAAGAAAGAAGCATTTTAGGCTTATGTTGCTTCAATTAATAAGAAAGATTTTTGTTGTTTCAGAAATCAGACAGAAGATGAGTATTTAAAAAAAAAAATTGATACATAATTAAAATTTGGAGTAAATAACAAAAAAAAAAAATAGAGACGTTCTTATTTACCTCTGTTTCCGAAAGTGATTTTGGATAGTTTCAAGAGATAGGAAGTAATTTTTTTAGTGAGTTGTAACGGGCCTTCAAATAAATTTATATTTAGAGCAACCTATGGAAATTCAATTGTTTGCAACATTTTTCCAGCGTAGAAAATGACACAAGAAACGCCTGACATTTTAACGAAATAAAATTAGATTAGAAAATATGTATTTTTAATTTTTGTAGTGCATTCTCCCTATTCTCTCTCCACGAAATATGACAATATGAAATTGGGAAAAAGCTTACTATGCAACTCCGGAGAATAATTAGTTACCTACAAAAATTACTTTACACTGTTAAAAGAATTAGAATGTCTCCTACGCCTACTCTAAATATATATTTATTTGAAGGCCCGATAGTTTGATCACACAATCTCATACTTGATTGGTTACAAAGGAGAAAAATTATTCTTCTATTCGGCAAGTAAGAAGAGAGTGTTTATTTTTAATATAAAGAGATATGTAGGTACATACAGGGTGTTTCTGAAATAGGTGCATTAATTTTAACTGGTGATAAAACTCATCAAAAGGAACAACTTTTACCATTTTGGTAAAAAACGTTGCGTAACGGCTTAAAAAAATAGGAAAGATTTTCCTAAAACCGTTTATATCTGCAAAACTAAGCTACCTAAAAACGTGAAACAACCAGATTCTTACGAAGTGGATTTTTTGCTACACGGGTAGATTTATTTGAATTTCGATTTCGGCGTTAAAACACGTTTTCTGGATGAAAATGGATGTTTTTTTCCATATTAGTGCTGATCTCAATTAGCCATTGCAGTATTTAGTGGCGTACTGCTATTTTAGTGAAAAATCTCTCCAATTTATTTTTGGAATTAAACATCGTTTTTCGGCAAAATGGTAGATAGAAAAGTTGTTCCTTTTGACGAGTTCTATTACCAGTTAAAATTAATGCACCTATTTCAGAAACACCCTGTATGTATACATAATTAGAAGATTTGGAAAAAAATTTATGCTTCTGTTACACTATCGGGAACTAGCAATGTTCAGCAATGAATAATCAATGTTTTCCAAGAAGTAAAAAAATTTCTCATAATTTGTAGTTTCTTGTCATTAAACTTATGTAATTTTTTTTTTAACCAGAAACGAAAATTCCAAAATTTGAAAAATCTTCTGTTATTCATACCTAATTATTAATCCCATCAAATAAGAAAGTGTTTTTTGATCAGAAAGAAGTGAAGAAAATTTCAAGAAACTTTTTTTATCCTAGGTTACTGCTATAGTCGGCGCGGCGACCCAGTGGAGTATTAATAAACTGGCGTGATCTTCACGTGATTTTCGGGGGATGGTTTCCTATTGATTAAAGGGCGCGCGTTAGTATGGTGTAGCTCAATGCACGCAGCCAAAATGTTCAAGCTTCCAGAGTCTCGTTGCAAAGCTCGTTGCTGTCTTTTCATGACGTCACTACGAACTATCACGTGAACACCTCGTGACTAATCCACTGGTGCGCCGCGTCAACTATATATTTTAACAGTTGAGATTTGATAATTTGTATTGTTTTATTGTGTTATCAAAAACTTCGATTTTTTTAAATCCAAAAGCTCCCCTTCTTGCGAACCGATAACTCAGAAGCAGAAGTAATTTTCTGTTCGTGGATACTTGAAAGTTTTTGTTTCTTAAATCTAAGTCGCCCAATCAAAAATGAAAATCAGAAAGAGTCGAGACAGACATTTGCACGACTGACTTCTGAATAGTTGCTCCATATCGATTAGAAGCAAGCTTTTTCGCTTTTTTTTTTTGTTTACATCACTCAAAAGGTATGAAAATGTTGGAACAGTTTCCAAAGTGGCAAGTTTAGTATCGCAGGAAGTGATCAGACACAAACTAGAACAACCGGAGCATCTTCTTCTGTTGACCTTCCCCCGTCTCGCGCCTCTCCATCCTTTTGTTCCAGACAATCAACGGTCGATGTGTTATCGTCGAATGCGACTGATAACAATCAATATCAACCAGATACGCCACGAACAGTTGGAAAATGCGGCCGTAAAAACAAGATCAATTAAAATCGTCGCATAAAATTACGGCAGCGCGGCGAGTTTTCCGGCCGACCGTGGAACTTCATTAATAGATAATGACAGTTGATTAGCAGATAAAATCAATCATGTCTCGAACAAATCGCGACCGACGTACAGGTAAGAGATACCGACAGACAATGCCAACAATTTCCCGGCTGTAAACACGTATAAGCAAGAACGAGCAATTAAGGTGGCAATAAATGTGCAGAAGTAATGATATCGATATAATATTGTGCTGTCCTCATTATTTATAAACATTAGCAAGCACCTACTTTTACTTTTCCTTGTAAATATTTACCTTGTGGTGTTGGGAGCAACATGGCAAACACCTTATAAGGGCACCATGATATTTCATTAGAAAACTCCGCCGCGTGATTTTCATAATTAAATAAATACTTGAAATATTTAGATCAATCGAGCGATACCTCCAACTACAACTTTTCATGACATTTCCCATTCTTGTGACTTACTTGAGCAACACACGCTCAATTATTTACAGTTAAGTAACGAACGCTTACACTAAGTATCAATCAAACCTGGACGAAGAACAAATCGACGATTGCTCGCTCCTCATTCGCCAACTCTTTCAGATGGAGATTATTAAAACACAAAAACTGACTCAGCTTCTTTACGACTTATTCTCCACTAATTGAACCTGTCGGATCAGGACAAAAAGCCCATCGCACGCAGCAGGAACAACGTTTAGGCGATTTGCAGGAATTCAATTGAAGATTGTCGTGTCGGGGCGCGCCTCCTCCTGCTGGACCGAAACTTTTGCGGTGGTTGATTGCGCACGTAGACCTCACCTTGGCGGGCATTAAAATCGCTTGACCCCCGGTTCAAGCAATTAATGGATCCTTGTAATTACAGCGCGTTTATTAATTTGACGAGTCGGGACTTTTTGCACGTCCTGTCACTGCGCATTCGCACCTAATATGCTAATTATCCTTGGTGGTAATCGAGGACGACCTCAGGAACCGTCCGACAGGAGTGACCTCACTTGTGACGCTCGATATAGGATCAGACTTCCTTAATTCTATAATTAGAAGCAGATCGCGGAATGTTCAAATATTCATATCGGCAGCGTTTCCTTGTACTGTAAAATACACAGAGCGTTGTTAATGGCGGTGGACGTGTTCCCAATGACAATTTTTCCAAACCGAAGACTTTTCCTGTCGATCCAAGCGCTGCTATTACCTGCACATCTGACCATAAATCTAACGCGGATATTTATCATCCGGATAATTATACAGCGTATTTACACCATCAGGTGAAAATGTTCATTTCTTGACAAGGGGAGTGGCGTTCTAATAGAATTATAAGCTTTTTTCCGCCAACAGCTTAATTGATTTATTATCGAACAAATGCAAATAGATATTTATTGCATATTTTATTTGTAAGTTATTGCTGCATCGGGGCGAAAGAGTTCTTGCGCCAGTACTGGTAGGCGGCACCGATTCCACAACTAGTTCGCGCTACCGGAAAGGCGTCTGGAATCGTCGACGCTAGTGCGAGATGGGGCACCGGTGCAAAATTGCAATTACATCTACATCATCACATGCCTGTCTATATTCGTAACGCGGATGTTATTAAGTCAACACAATCACAAATATAAAAATAATAACGTTTCACTCACTCATTAATAAATAACGGCAAATGTTTGCGAATCTAACAGTTAGATTTAACAATATTATGAATTAATTATTGTTTTAGAAGGATCGTAAAATCGTGTTGTCATCCTGTTGTTCGATAAAAAATCTTACAAATTTTATTACGGAATTTGCATTTTTTGTCGAAACGTGGAAAACCGCAAGGTGGACCACACAAAAGAGATGCCAATTAATATGTTGCTTTGTATCTGCTTTCTTCATCTTTCAATAACAAGCTTTATCGGAGAGTATCTCGGTCGCGGGACATTTGTTAAATATAATGATTACCTAGGCGAATTTCCAGCGGACTCCCACCGGGTCTACCATGTACCATCTGTAAAATTCTGAATAATAATTAGCAACTAATTGGAACGCTATTTGTCTTTTTTGGTGCCTTTATAACTGTACAGGCCTATTCATTATTCACTCGAAGATGGACCTAGCGTATCACTTCCTCGACAAATATTTTAATCGCAACGGTGAAGATTTTTTCTTCGAAATCACCAAAAAAACGCGATTTGTAGCTTCCGAGAAGCTCTCCCATCAACAAGACAATGCGCGCTTGTACTCGGCAGCTCAATTTTTTTTGAAACAAATGCAAATCGCGATGCACCGGTGGCTTGATAAATCGTGGACAAATTGAGAGAGGAGCTATAGAAAAATCATGGTTTTTAGCCGAGGTCGGTAATGATTGTTGTTTATAAATGAGTACAAGACGCGACAAGAAATACATGGTAGAAACAAAAGGAAACGAGTGACAGGGTGATAACTAGCGGACAGCAAGATATATTTCCAGTTTATTGTTATTAAAAAAAGAACGTGTTGTGACATTAATAAATGCTTCGGCGCGTTTTCTTTATGTGCAAATGACAATCTCTCGCTGCACTTGATTAGTCCTCGTAAAAGAAGTCAAGTCTAAGGATGCGGCAGAAGGCGCTCCGAAGGAATCCAGGTGCACAGGTAGATGCGCAGCTGAAAGACAGGTGGCGTTGTGTAAGCGACCACACAATTCATTAGCACTGGGTGTCGGTACTTATAACCAGATTAAGTACTCAAACAGATCCGCAGAGAGATCTCGCCTAGGAGAAGATCTCCTGGATTTTCTGCAAGTCGAGAGATCTCTTCCGGAGAATGGGACGTCCTTCATCCACGAAACGCATTTTAATCAACATCAAAATTGAGGGACAAACCTCAAATTCACGCCGAAGTGTTGGGTCGCGGTGCGGCAGGTGCTGATCACCTGGAGTACCACGAACAGGAGGGCCAGGTGAGTCCCGCACGGCACGAGCCGGGCCACAGCTGCCATCCAGTTGTGTTCCGCGGACCACTTTTTGACATTTGTCTACCGGAACCGCCACTTTTTATGCCAGTTATTGATACGTTCAATTCTGGTCGGCGTCTATTGTCGCCCGACGAGTACCCATCGAACAGTTTTGCGCTCCGGGCGCTAGTACGGTGCGCTTTTTCCTGCACGAATTACATAATTCCTGCTTTGAAATGCAGCAGGTTTTCATGCGTTGGCTTAATTTGTTTGCGACCGGTTTCGACCTCGGAGGTGGTACCTACCGGGATTTTGCAACAGAGATGATTTACAGGGTTCGTCATTTATTAACGCTTCCAAGGAAACTTATTGGTTTTCGGATAAAAACGAAATCGGAATCTTAAGGTCAGACGGAACTACTTTTTTTTCGCACACGAGTGTTTGTTTTTTTAAAACAAGAGATGCCGAGGTCAGATTCATTGTTTTGCGGTTTCTTTAATTGTGGAAAAATAAACACGAGATTTCTTGGGATTCTCATCTAAAATATTTTTCAAAATTTATAAAAAATACAACGAATTAAAAATTCATCATTTCAACAGAGGTACAACAAAAAAAATCTTCCAATCAGAGCGCTTGCTTTCATCCAATCAAAAATGTTTATTGCGATAAAAACGTCCTACTACTCCGTCAAAATTGCATGCTATTCCTATCAGATTCTCAAATTGTTTTTAATAAATGTGTTTTTAATAACTGTAGGTATGTATTATAAATAAATAATTAACGTTAAAGTTTGTATTCTGGAATTAATCTTGCCAAAAACAGCACGACTTAATTTTTTATATCTGATAAATTTCCCAATTTTCACTTAAACATTTTTGCTTTAGACAATTTTGCTCGTTGATATTTGGGCATTTTTATTCAAAGGTTAAACCCTCGAGCTAAAGCTCTGGGGCCTAACCAGAATAAAAATGCCCAAAGTCAACTCGTAAAATTGTCAAAGCAAAATGTTTTCGTAAACTTGAAAAATTTATCCGATAAAAAAAATTTGGTGTTATTTTACTTTCGATAATTTTCATTGAAAAGCTTGATTCTAGTATGCTAATTACAACCTAGAGCCGGCCCTGCTAATGGTACAATGCAATTTTTATTTTTTTCTCCATTAAGACATAATCTGATGTCATTGATGATCTAAGCTTGTTCTTTTACCTTCCTTTTAAGTACATTGTTTTGTATCCTTGTAAAAAATGTGCTTTTAACATATCATTCAATTATCTTTTACTTTCAAAAATTTGAATTTTTTTCCATATTACACCCAATCTTGGACAACATTTAAAATATAAAAATGTATACCTTATACACTTCCTTTATAAATTTCAACACAGAATTGAGTTTTGAATCTATGTATGTATTTTCAAAGCAACGCTCCAGAGTGCTCCATTTTGAAATGTTTTAAAAACTTCTTTATAATTATAGGTATTGGCGAAACAGTATACATAAATGTGTTTTGGGGACTTGTTATTAAGTTGGCACTACCAGGGAAAGTAACTAGTACAGTTCAATCATAAGTTTTAAGCGACCTTGAGTTTGACAATCCACGTCTAAAACGTTTTTACTATAGGTAGATACCAATTTTTGTGTTGGATAACCTTGAATTTTTTGTCGCCGTGTTTTGATTTTTTTTTCACCACGTCAAAATGTTCTACTTTATAATTTTGTAAAAAAGACTAACCATAGGTGTCATTTTTTGAATTACGTAACCTTGAATTTTTTTAGGACTACAAAAAAAGAAAATATGTAGTTCTGAATTGCTGTTTTTTAACTTTTTAAACGAAAAATATGAATAATCAAACATGTTAGATTTTTTTTATTTTTTAATAAACAAGCATTTTTTTAAATTAAAATTTAGCATCAACAGTCTGGTTCTTAAAAAAATTAACTTTTTTTTATCGTTTTTTGATTTTTTTTTAATTATAAAAGTATGTACCTCTACACATGAACTTTCATAATTAAACATTTTTTTCCAAAGAGTTAACAAGGCTTTTGTGAATTTTTTTGTCACTTGTTTTCAGTTTTGAAACAAGTTTATTTTGTTTTCATTGATAATTTAGTTTGTTTTTTGAAGGAATAAAAATTCTGCTTCGAATGTTTGCAGGAGAAAGCTCTAAGCTCGATACATTTGTATACCTTTCGTTTTTTAAGTAAAAATTGAAAAAAGTCCAGGAATTAGTTCTCTTCGGGGACAAAACATCTGTACAGATGCTCCTCCGAGAGCGCAGCCAATTCGTAGCTTTGAACGAACAAGAGCTTTCGAAGCTTTCGTCTGTGCAACGTCCGTTTTTATCAACGACACCATTAAGACGTTGTAATTGACACGCTGAATATTCATATCTTCTCACTTTAACCGTTTAATCTCATTTGTTTGTTGATAGATAATATGCAAATATTTAATCTACAAATTTGTTTATCTACTAAACAACAAACTCGTTTCCGAGCGTAGCGCATCTGCAAGGTGAGGATCGCGATCTGGAGCCATCTCGATGTCATTTTCGTTCAAAGTCAAAAAAAAACATATCGATCCGAAGAAAACGAGTCAAGCGAGTGGGCCCCCAGTTTCGAATTCCGAGAAGTAGGGTGCAGACAGTTCCTTCGGCGTTTCCGAGAGTGATAAACTTATGGTGGTCTCGTCGACGACAGAAGGACAGAAACGGACCGTCGGCATATGGATATTATTTATGTTTGCGGTTGCGCCGAAAACGATTGTTTAACACGGCGCTTCTTCGGGGGGAAGGTCAGGTGATGTCTGGCCGACTGGCTTATTAGTTCTGGCAGGCCTGGCGCACATTCGGCAAAATTTCCATAAATCATCGCTCTCCAGGAAAAGAAAGAAAACGCATCTCCGTTCGCGCATCCAACGATTAAGACACGACCGGAGCATTGATTGATGATTTGTTTATTAGACAGCTTTGATTATTTATAACTTGCCACGAGCAATTTTTTGATTGATCGCCGCCTGGCGCACGTACAAATTTGGAAAAAACGGAGTTTTTGCCACCGGAGGCTTCGCTCCTAATTAGTCGACGCACTTGATTGAGACAAATTCCGAAAAAAGTCGACGCCGATTTGCATAACATACATAATGCATAATGAATAATTAATCGATGTTGACGTTAATTATTTGTTTACAGGAGCTCGACAACAACTGGGGCGCAACAAATCGCTTCTCCTCGACAAAAGGTGCAGATGTGACAAGTCCGTCCGGAAATTTACAACAAGATCAATTGGTTGTATTTGGTGGTCTTTGACAGGGTGCAGCGTCCCTGGGGTGCTCGTTTTGACAAGAACCCCGCCCGCGCACTACAAGAACCGCTCCAGTCTTCGATGACCTTGCACATCCGGCGGGGGCCCTTGTTAGAAGTTATCAACACGTCGGTGCATTCTTCTCGGGGGCCATTTTACGGCTGGCTCGTCCCCATCAATGGACCACCGTCTGCATTGTCCCCGAAGCTCAAGCCGCGACGTCCTCTCCAAACCGTCTTCGATCCGGAGGAGCTTTCGTGAGCTTCGCGATAATTACGTCGGCATGCGGAGGTAGGTCTAAAAATAGGCGAAGAAAAGAGTTTTTTGCGGAGCTGTTAGAGTAGGTAGTGGCGAAATCGAAGGTAGGGCAACTGTTTTGTGAAAAGTTCCATTCTGGAACGCACACAAAGAAGCTTCCAGTTTGAAAAGATGAAATCGTGAGAAACGTCCGATATGCAACGAGAATTCCCAATTCGGTGGGAGCATTCACGAGGAATCTATTCTGCCGGAGGAAATCTGAGCGGTCTAGGAGCAGGATTCTTCCTGCGACGTCAATTAGCAGGAGTCGTTCGTGTCGCTGCGGCGTTAGCGTAAACGAAACCGGTGAAAAAGAAAGAATACAATAACGTGGGAATAGAACAATAAATATAAATAGTATCACGTGTTGCCACCGCACATTCACTTTGCTCGCCCATAAATATGCCGAGAGCAACTTGTCTAGAAAGGAATAGGATATGTGCGGCGGAGATCGTTCTCTTGCAGACTAGCCAGTCGCAATCTCAAGACTTTTCCAACTTCGATCCATTACGACGAACTTGCCAACAAACTCACCATAAATATTTTACCGCGCGTAATGTCCCATCCGATGGGACAATCCAACAAGACTACACCAGTACCACATCGGTAGTACCACTCTCGCATTCTGGTCGTCATCGTTTTACGACTCTTGTCAAAAAATCACGCGTCCTTTTTCGTGTTTCTGTGTGGACACGTAGCCCACATGCGGAAAAACGTACATTTCAATACAATCGACAGCACCGTGTCAAAATCTGTGTGATCAGCATCGCAAACAATTGTTGCTTTGGGGTGGTACCTAACGTGGTGATTATCGGAAAACGCGGCGCAAATTTTATCTCTTGTTTCCTTATCATCCACCCTCTGTAACACGGTTAACTGGGGTTCCCAAGGTTGATGGGAAGTTGGCGCCTCCCACGGTCGCAGTTAAAATAAGGGATACAAATCATAACAACCCTTGTCGGGGGCAGCGGCGGCGCGACCCGTCTGAAGGAATCGATAGCAAAAGGAAAAATCGCGAGGTTGATCCGAGGGGAGTTGGATTTCTTGTCTGGAAGAGTTTTTGTTGAGGGATTAATTAGCATCGGTTGCGAATTCTTGGGACGAGAGTCGAGATGATGATGGATCGGTGGTGACGAACGCCCCGGCATAAATCAGACACAATAATGCAGGACCCCAGCTCTGGTGAATCACCGAATAAAACACCATAATCGATGTATATTTGATTAGCATCCGGTAGGAATGACGGGGCGCTTGAATTATTATCGAAGTCGTCCGGCGGGTTCGATTAAACAAACTGAAAGAATCACACCGAAAAACGCGACCGAAAAGTCGCTAACGCAATTTTTATTCGGGCTACGTCACAAACGCCGACCAGTTGTAGCGAAAATTAAATTTCCGACGGCATTGTACTCTCACCGCGTGTTACCGTCAAATTCCGCTGAAAAGTGGAAAACTGTAAGTTAAACGCGCGTCTCTCTCTGTTGTTTAAGGATTGTTTAATCCTGGGCGATGCTCAGATGTCGAGGATTCCGGTGCAGTTGCCATGACGACCGTGTATATCCGGTGATGCGGTAGCGGAATCACTTTACCGGTTTGAACTCGAACGCGAGAACGAGTTACCCTAAATAGAGAGGCTGATATTATAATCCGACGACGGTCTTCGGTAGAAAACGAACTTTTTTGGATTTTTTTGGCACGGAAACTTTCGATTTTCGCACAACAAAATAATCGAGGGACGTATACAGGGTCGGGCATCGTATACGCGCACGAGGGAAATCTCGATTTCTAATTAAATAAAATTGTCGAAATTTTATATACCTAACTAATTATTATTGATAAGGTATATTTGAGAATTTTTGAATTTTTTTTTGTTAATAAATAAGGCTGTAACAGTTTTATTAGTTTTCTGAAATTAACTGTCAATTTACCTATAAAATTTTTACACTAAATGAATCTATACCTGCTACCCTGGTGGCACAATTACAAATTTTGACTTGGTTAGCTAAATAATTCGCTTTTTTATTTAAACGCAAATCAGACGCATAATTTATGGCCCAAATGGTATAATTTGCCAACAAAAGGACCATTCACTAGTAGCCGACCGTTTTGAGCCTCTATTTACAGTTTTGCCATAAAATTGACAATTCCCATTGTCACCTAAACTTACAACAGCACAAGTAGGTCATAAATAAAAATGATTTTCAAAGTTAAAATATAAAATTGCGTTTAATTCAAAATGTAATTGGTGTTTTTTTCCGGTGATTTCGTAAATAATTATAGGAAGTGAATCTGGGTAGGTTAGTATAAAAATTAGAATATGACTTTCTGGTAAAATTTACTTTTAATTTTTTTTTTGGCTTTGTTTGTAAGTGAAAAATTATCAAAAAAATATTAAATGTACCTTACCAACACCCAGGTAAGTGTGAAAAATTTCGACAATTTTATTTAATTAGAAGTGCGCGTATACGATACCCGACCCTGGGTCAGGCTCCTCACAATGAAAACGAGGGGCTGTGCTGTGATCCTGCTGACGATGTTTTTGCAAAAGCGACAATGCGAACGTGTGGTTTTGTGCGAAAATATGTAGGTTACGGCAAAGAACAACTGAGAGTTTTTTGAAAAATTTTTGGAAACCAGTGCCACATTCTTTTTTTTAATTTTCAGTATTCACAAGTGGTACATACTTATGGACACTCAAAAATAAGCGAAATGTCAACTGGCTGTATGTTTAAATACTTTTTTTGTTGGAGACTGTCAGAATTTGAGAATTTTCTCCTGCGTGAACGGATTTTGATAAATGTCACAACTTGTCAACACGAAACGTCAAGCTAATTTTAAAGATTTTAAGCGATTTGGAGCCTTTAAGGGGCTCGTCGAACAAAAAAAAAAGCGTTGTATTCAACTCGTTCGTGTGTAAATTGGGCCTTTTTTACCACTCGTGGGCCTTTAAAACGCTCGTTTCACTCGCGTTTTAAACTCGTTAAATAAACTACTATTACTAAATAGTATAGTTTCAAATTTGTTACTTACACTGAATCTCTTTAAAGAAAAAATAGGAAGACTTTCTGTTCTTTCCGTTCCCTTCGCTTCTAAAAAGCTATTTCTGTTGATCTTGGTCCTCTTTCATTCTCTTAACCCCTTTACCGCTTCCTTCTTCAGTTGTTCATATTCTTTGTCCCACCACCTATTTTTCTTTCCTGTCCCTTTTGCTCCCTTGATTATTACTTCTTTTTTTGTTGTTGCTTTTTCAATTACTTCTTTCAGTTCTACCGCCATCTTCTCTACATATTGCTTTTCGAATCTGGCTTTTTCTGGTCTCCTCCTATCTTCCTCTAGTCCATGATCATCCCACATTTTTATTGTCACCTTCTTCTTCTCCTCTTTGCTCTTCCTTTTTCCTTCTCTTCATGGTTCGTCTCTTCTATACTTATTTCTAGCGGGAGATGGTTCCACTCTACCCTTTCTCTTATAATGAATTCTTCTATTCTTTCCCAAGCTTCTTTGTTCACTATTCCGTAATCTATCACTGTTTGTTTCCCCTCTGCTACCGATACAGGGTGTTTCTGAAATACGTGTGTTAATTTTAACCAGTGGAAGAACGCGCCAAATCATGGAACTTTTCTCTATAAGATTTTCACGAAAAAGCAATTGATTTAATTGATTTAAAATTTGGAATTAATTAACCATCAAAGTGTATACCCGCCTATGGGTAAGGGCGAACATTTTCTGTTGTGACAGAAGCAGAGCTTTGTTAAGAAAATCCATTGTTATAGAAAAAAAAAACAGAATTTAGATTCTCATGGTTACCAAAAATAGAAACTAGTTAATAGATAACACAAAACGACTCGTTTGGTAAAAATGGTGGGGCAAAAAATCTTGGAATACTTTTACGAATTTTACAAAATGTTATAGAGAAAAGTTTCATAAATTGGCGAGTTCTTTCACTGGTTAAAATTAACACACGTATTTCAGAAACACCCTGTATAGGTCCCCTTTTTTATTCCCATTCAATACGGCTCTGTAACTAAACAGCGCCGGACAAAATAGCGCTGGACAAAATAACAGCGACAAAATAGCGCCACGACAAAACAGCGTCAGTCAAAATAGCGCAAGTTGAAAACAGCGTTGGTCAATTCAGCGCAGGACAAAACAGCGTTAGTCAAAATGGCGCAAGTTGAAAACAGCTTTATGTGGTACCATTGTGATGATAAAAATCGACTACAGTTAACTTGGGACGCCTCTGAGATTTTTTGAAAATTTAGGCTGAGTGAACGTACCTACCGAGATTTGTCAAAGTTTGTCAACCTCAATATTTAAAATTTTCAAATCAACTTTATTTCTAAAACAAGAATAATATAAACACAACGTAAACCACAACAATTATAATTACAATGAAAGATTAAGTGCGACCGAAACCAAATAATCCTCTACGTTTCTAAAGGCATAGTTTTCAGCCAGAACTTTAAGCCTACTTCTTAGCTGCACGTACTTGCAGTTGGGTTTTTTTGGTTCTCTGATACCAGCGCGGTACCGCGTAATGAAGGTCTCTGTAAAACTTTGTTCTTTCTTTAAATGCATCAGTAACTTGGATACACAGGGGTGATGACAATCTAAACTTTTCTGAAATGAATTGTGCCATGCTTCCACAGAATTATTTGTTTTAGGCAAGTCACTTCGAATTCTGTCATACATATTCCAAATGTTAATTTCAAATCTTGGTCGTACATTGAGAATTCTTCTACCAACATAGTAGTTTTCCCAATAATCTATTAACGGTTTCAGTTCGTCCGGAAAATTTTCAGTAATAATTTCGAAAGCAAATTGTACATCCTTTACAGGAACATAACTTAATGCTAATAACATCTTACATTTTTTTCTTGTGTCCTCATTTTCTCTGTAGCATTCCACTAAATGGGTTTTTTGAATTTTTTTCCAAAGATTTTGGGCCAGATGAAACATGCATCCTGTAATTTGTGCATTTGGAAAAACCTCATTTATGGCGTTGATTGCGGATATTTCAAAATCGCTTACTATGCTTTCAGGTCTTAGCGTTGGCTCAATTTCCATCAACTTCTCAAATACTCTCTTATACGTTGCCTGTTGTTTATTGTTTAATAATACATATATCATAGGTAGAGCTCTGTTGTTGATCAATGCGTGAACAGTATATACTTGAGTGAAGAATTGTGGAGCTACCTTAAATGTCCCATCAACGCACCAGTGTGGAAATTCATTTAGCAGTGCAATATTTCTTGCCGTGCCAAACATGATGATTCGATTGTTGTCATTATTACCAGAATCGTACAGCAAAAAATTTTCCCCTCTGTCGGTTTTTTTGTACTCTTCATTAATGTCAATTTCTGAAATATTCTTATTCCTGGTTGTATTTCTTGGAAGAATTTTATTTCTCTGACGCTGTATAGTACGTCTTGCAGCATCGTAACTTTGAATTTGGACACAAGCTTCTTCGGAAATATTACTGCTGCATGCTTGAATAATAGCCCTTGGCCTTTCTTCGGATGATACAGCTGACTTTCTAATTTTTTCTCTAACAATTTGTGCTTCATTGCTTGCGGGATCCGGACCGTGATTGTGCTCATTTGTTGCCTTCTTGTAATTTTCTCCCGTCACCAACAGCCTCCCCTTGCAACCAGTTTTGGTGCATCGCCACGAAGTGGAATTGAGGCGCGCCTTATCTTTTCTATATCTGTACCCATCACACAGCAAGAGTTTACCGTTTTTCTGCGACTTTATGTATTCCATTGACGTTGACTAATTTATTTTGTCGCTGTTATTTTGTTCAGCGCTGTTTAGTTATGGAGCCGACTAATTTTATTTTAAGTTTATTTATTTTTGCGCTATTATGTCGCACGCTGTTTAGTAGCACGCTTTTTAGTCGCGTCGCTTTTTTGTCGCGCGATATTTTAGTTGTTCGCTATTTTGTCGCACGTCATTTTGTCCAGCGCTATTTTGTCCGGCGCTGTTTAGTTACAGAGCCATTCAATACTTTCCATCCATCCATTTTCTTCAATCCATTCCACTACCATTACCTACTTACAGGGTAAATCTCTTCGAAGTGAAAATCCGAGATTTTCTTTGAAATTCCAGTTTCAAATTAAAAATATTAGGAAGAATTTTTTGAATCTCTTTTTTTGGAATTACGTATTACTTTGAACGTAGCCCTTTATTTTAATAAAATTCTTACTGTTTTTATTTATTTCAACAATAGGTGCTTATTGTTAATAAAAAAAAATCCTCTGTATTAGATACAGAGTGATTGTCTAAAAACACAAAAATTATTTACATTAATAACCAATAGAAAATATACGTTTCAAATATGGACTTTTTGAAGTACTTTTTTTAAATTGTTGCTGTGCTGTTCTTTTTATTTTCAGTCTTCGCAAGTGGTACTTATATTTACAGGGTGAATCGCTTTAAAAAGTGAAAAATGTGAGATTTTTTTGGAAATTCATAAACGGGTCCAATCAGGAACAAGAAAAATTCCAGTTTGAAATTACATACCTAATTTGATTAATAGATACAGGGTGACTCTCTCAAAAAAAAAACAAAATACTAGAAATGAATCACAAATAAAAAGATGCTTCCATGACAAAAATTTTTGAAATAATCTTTTGAAATTTTTTTTGAGTTTTGGTTTTTTCAACCAAAAGGTCCCCTTGGTTATCAATTCAAATTCGGTAGACACACCGAGTTCATTATTATTTACAAAATTTGTTATCAAAAAACAAAACATGTTATCGGTCGATCTAATTTCCATATTTTGTTAATTTTCACCAGCTCCTTCCCTAAATAATAACATTACAAAAACCTTCCGCTTTTTTGCCGCCTTCATTGCTCACCGAAAGAATTGTAAACATGAATTTTGATTTATAATTTCACCTCTGCTCGTTTATGCAGATTTATGTTTATTTATTCAACAAAATTAACTTGATTTAAAGCGTAATAATAAATATTTATGTTTGACACTTGAGCTGTATGGTCGCACACAGAGCGTTAATTTTCCGATGCGGAAGATTGCATTCTCAAAAATTGTAACATTTCAATTTTTTTTATCGAAACAGAGGTCCCGAAGCGCATCTCTGTGGCGCGGCGCTCCCGTGACACCCTGTACTTCGCGCTGGGACTTTTTGCAACTTTTTTTAAAAGTTTGGACATGGCTCCTGTGCCGCTTTGCATCCGGCGCACGAATCGATACGAACCAGTTCCGGTTCGTCGGTGTTGACTTGTCGAAAAACTTCTTGGGCCGGTTCGGTTCGCATCTCGTCCATAAATATTTACGTCATAATTTGGCGGAGAGTGTCGGTAAGGAATCGCTTCGAGCGGCCCTTTTCTCGCTTGGCCTCCCTGTTAATGCTCCATTATACGGGCGCCTCGGCGTCGATTCGGCGTCGAGTGACGTCGTTTCAAGTCTAA
Source organism: Tenebrio molitor (assembly GCF_963966145.1). Classification (NCBI taxonomy): domain Eukaryota; kingdom Metazoa; phylum Arthropoda; class Insecta; order Coleoptera; family Tenebrionidae; genus Tenebrio; species Tenebrio molitor. The sequence continues at coordinate 13,950,168 of NC_091052.1, read as the reverse complement.
CCACGTGTCCCATATTTCATCATCACCCCGCCTGTCAACGCTCGCACCACCGATGAGATCCGAATTCGTCCGACCCAAAAGGGATAATGGAGGATAATAAATAAAAAAATATCCTTCTTTTCCCTGTGTTGGCCAGATTGACTTCGGTTGCCGGGCAACAGCCAGGCACCGATCGATATGCGGAAGATTTCCTCAGTCGCGGTGGCTGTGACTGGAACAAAGCAGCGCATCAGTGAACTTCGATACAAAAGTTTTGAAGTTTCGCCGACTCAACTTTCGGGGAGTTTCCCGACGCGTTTTTTCCCCAAATTTCCCAAAATTCGTTCCCGTCCCCGCCAAAAAAATCCCAATCGAAGATCGCGCTCCATCGAATCGATTGAAATAAGGACGAGTCCTGAAATCCTGCGACGATGAATTATTCACGCGGCCCAGGCGCAAATTGGGCCCGAGCGCGCAGGACCGCAAGCGAAAGCTTCAATTTTCAAAACTTGGGAAGTTGTGTGTACAAAAGCGCTGACCCCGTAAAGAGGTTAGGGTCGCGGAGGTTCGTCCTTCTGTATCGAAATGGAGGCACCGAACCACTTGCTGCTCCCCCAAAGACCGACGAAAATCCGCCAAATCTCCAACTAACCTTACACTCACTGTTGGAACTCCAGCCGGAGTCTCGGATTACAAACAAATTCCGAAACTCGCACACATAAATCTGATCTGTTCGCTTAAATTTGTTATTGCAGCTTATTACAAGCCCGATTACAGCTGAAAACTTCCGTGAAGTCACAGCGATGTGTTCCCGCTGGCCAATTAATTTCTCTGGATACAAGAACCAACTATCGGACTTATCGAGACGAGATAGCGCACTTGAAATATTACCGCTGCACCAGGAAAATATTTTGATGCCCGACGATAAAACTGATCTGAATTATTACACCACCTGCAGAAAGCTAAATAAATGATTAGCTCAGAAAATCCCATTGTTTCAGCTTTAAGTACATGGATGTAGAATGCAGTTATCTGGAAATAAAATGAATATTCAAACAGTTTCTATTTCCTTTCGTTCGTTCATTCTGACGCTTCTCTTTTTACTATTATCGAAGAACTGACAGATTTACGCACCACAACTGACAGTTTTCGGAAACGATCGCAGCGCCACCGTCGTGACAGCAAAGACGTTTTGTTTCCAGATGGCGCTGCGAGCGGTACCTACTCTCATTCTTCAATTTTCTTCTTCTTTCTCGTTACTACCCATTCTTCTTTTAACCTACTCCTTGGTTAAATTCTGTAGATTTTATTGTTTTTCGCATTGGGTCATTGTCAATTATTCATCGTAACAACAAACAACCCATAAAGTATTCTCGCAATAGTAATGTATTCAGAGACAAATCACGTTCACTTTCTTCAGCAACGAGTTCAAAGATAAATATGATGAATATTAATAATGTCGATGTTAATTGGCGTAAATGTTAATTGAGTGAGTTTAGCGTGAGCGAATGATTTTTGAGACAGATGTCTAGACGGGTGCTGTTTGTAAAAGTGGGAACCACCTAATAATTTTTTTTTTTGTGGAATAACTTGAGTGAATCATTGTAAGAAAACATTTATTTTACTTCGAAGTCATCATCGTAACATCACGGTAGATAAAAGTTGAATTATTACGTCTTGCGAAATGAAATAAAATGTAAAAGAAAGTTATGGATCATAAAAGACAAAGAAGAAGAAAACGTGGAGGTTTTTGTCATTTTGGAGTTGTGGATTGGAATAATCGTCGAAAGGAGAACGGTTGTGAGTGTTGATTTCGGGACGAGATTCCAAAGTGACCTTTTAACCGGTGAGAAAGTCGATATAATCCGAAATGTTCATTTAGTGTCTTTTCCCGCGCAAACAGAAGTCTCACGCAAGCCAATACTGGTAACTCCAATATCATTGTCGGCTATACGAACAATAGTATGTAATTTAGAAAGAACTATTAAAACGGTCATTCCAAATGTGAGAAAAGTTGATGGGAACGGCGGCTTTTTAGAATAATGGCCTTTTCGGAAAACGATACTTATAAGTGAATTACACCTGAAACGGGAGCAGTTTGTTACCACAGAATCGTCGCACACCGCATGTCGATATTTCCTGTTGAACGTCTTGGCGGGTCTTTGACCATCACCTCACAATAAGCGGCACGGGCCAACGAGAACTTCGCTCAAGAATAAACCCGGCTCCGCAACCGTGACTCGTTAACGATAATGCAAATGTGTAAATCATAAGCGGAATGCAGAAAAAATTGGCTTTGTTTCAAACGCCACTGATTATTGTCGCAAACAGAAAAATCTCCAAAAAGAAATGTCAAAAATGACGCGCCCGCAGCGCCACCTCTCAAGCAGAAACGCAACGGCGACGCTGCGATCGCTCACCAAAACTTCCAGTCAGTAGTTTTGCGTCTGAACATTGACAACAGGCAAAAAGGTGGACGAAAGACACTGCTGAGAACGTGGGCGCCACCTGAAAGCAAAACAAGAATTACGAATGTCATGACACGGCGCTGAGGTCGTTTCCCAAAATTGTCACAGCAGCGCCATTTTTGTTTCTGAACGCGGGAAAAAACTGTACCACATTCTAGAAGTACAGTGTCATTTTTGCCGAGGGATAAAAATAATTGAAAGCCCCATGGGGCTAAAGTGAAAACAAACAAGGTGTTGCCGTGACAACATACAACTGTCTAAGAAAGGATACAATTATTGTTTCCACTGTCGAAATCACAACATCTCAGCTAGCTAAGTATTTTGATTTCTGTTTATTCGGGAGTGCGAAAACAGCTTATACACCCCAAGGATCGAGTACCTTTTAATCCCTCGGGAGGAAAAGGCGCACTTTGATCCCTTGCCATTTGCGATTATCTCTTCACCGTCACTAAAACCAGGAAAAGTTGGAGAAGCAAAAATGCATTAGATTGTAAAGAACGCCGGCAGCGCCAACAAAAATCTCAGGTGGCGCCGCGATCGTTTTCTGAAACTACCAGTCAGTTGCAAATTTTATTAATAAATGTCTAAAATTGTTATGCACTGGCTGCAACCAAATAACTAGGTACTTCACTCCAGTTTTTCAAATTGTACTCGTATTTACTTCCAAGGAATTAAAAATGACTGAAAATGTCAAGGGACTGAAGTGAAAATAAATGAGGTGTTACCATGACAACATACAAATGTCTAATCAAGGTAAATGTCAAACTAGATGAAATCATTTGTTGTAAATGGAGTTTGCAGAATATTCCTTGTCGGTGAATAATTTCCATCGTCGAAGTCACAACATTTTACTTTTCAAGTGTTTTGATTTGAAATAATCCAGTCCAAATTTGGGGCGAATTGGTTTTGCATGATTGGTTTTTGGAAGACTTGCCAACTAGGGACTTATAAAATGAAAACTCCCAAAAATGTAGCCGGGAGCCACATCCTGGAAATCATTTAGGTATTGACGGTCGTCCGGTGGAAAATCCGGTGGACCTCTCGTGACAAATACTCGATGTTATTTCTTGTAAGCTCTTGGCACGCCCCAAAAGTTCATTTAATCGGCAAAGTTTATAACCGTTTTATCGCCCCTTTCGGAAGACAATTAGTAAACCCCGCGTATTTGATTTGCATCTGCAGCTTTTACACTTGCAGCTGCTCCCTTCGGACGGTAATCACTCTCTAATATGTTTACCTCTCTTGTTGCTCCAATTCAATTTCATTACAATTGCAAATCGCGATTGAAGACTTGCGACTTTTGTTTTTTCGGGAGAGGCGTCATCGCCCCGACCCGAACAATTAAGGATATTGTTGTTGCCTTATTAATCCAGCTGGTATTTATTAGGAATAATTCAATTAACAATTGTCAATTGAATCCAATTATGTCACTCATTACAGTGCCCACATAATTGTCTTGCTTTATGAGTAAGATATATTTAATAAAACGTTAACGGAGCCGGATCGGTTATTGGGGCGGGACGTTGCTTACCTTTTGCCTCATTATAAAGAAATCTTTAGTTACCCGACAACCCCACGTCGCCTCCTTTCTTCCACTTCCGCTCGCCATACCTGCTCACCCTCGATCAGATTGTCGATGGTATAGATTAGGAATAAAGTCGTGCACAAAGCTCTTTTATTAATTCAGACGATTGTTGCTCTACTTGATTCCCTCAAAGAGAAAAAGCTTTCACACAATAAACTTCCCCACAACAAAAGTGGAGTAAACGTCGATGACGATAATTACATACCAGCCGCGTCTGACAACCGTTTACTTTTAAACCGATACAATAACCTCACGAATTAGGTACACAACTCCATTGTCTACGATGTTTTCGCATGGCTCAAATCCGGCGGGTCGAAGGGCGATTTTTGTACAGAACGCTGCCAGAAATTGGCACGAGGAACCACCTGTTCGGATGCTAATAATCCGCTGTTATTTGGACAAAACGCCGACGTGGAAGGATACTGCGCGCACAGGACACAGGTGCATACCCATCTGTAAGGTCTTGTTCACAAATAAATAAATAATGTCGCTCTTATCTCATTTTATAATACGGGCAGATGCGTGCTAACGAGATATTGAAATTTAGGTGAGCAACTCCAGTTTATGGAGTCGACGACAGCGATTAATGGTAAAGGCGACGGTTGATGGGCACTGTTACATCCTCGATGGTTGTTTATGACGATCAACAGACGGAAAAGATTTGAAACTAGATGTCTGCAAGTGTGGTGGAAAGAGGAGGTGATGAGGAAGAAGAAAGATACAAAAAGAGGGATTTAAAAAAAATGGAGAATGAGATGTATAATATGAGATAATGGAAGAGAGCAAACGAAAATCTGTGAAACAAAAAGAAAAAAAAAATGTATTCATATGTAATAGAATAAGAGTGAAAGGAGATCACATATTTTGGGAAAAGAGAAAATGAAATAATTCTAAAGAGGAAATAATAATGAGGAAGAATATTAGGTAAATGAAAAAAGAACTCCCAGAAACGTTAAAAAAGAAATGGACTTAAAAGAAAATAATTACAAATTAAAAAAAAAACAATTTTGAAGTGAAGTAGTGTTCACAACAGTTGACTTTCAAAAGTTGAAGAGATAAAAAATTGTGGAAGTCACTATAGATACTAATTTCTTCTTGTTTGCCCTTAACAAAAATTTTAACCGTTCATTTTGTTTTCTCTTTTTCTTCTTCTAAATATTCTATTTTGGCATTTCTACACTTCTTAGGGCTAACACTTCTTCTTGTTGTTCTTTCGCTTCTTCGGCTTTCTTTTATCTTTACGCACTCGTTGCCGTTTCATTTGCAATATTTTCTCTTCTGTTTCTCTAGCGCTAGTCCATTCCTTCTTCCTTCAACAAATATTGTAGCCTCTTGCTCGGTCTTTCATAACACTATTTATTGTTCCTGTTTCTTACCTTTCCTCTTTCTATGATCTTTACGCACTCGTTTCATTTACAATATTTTTTCCTCTGTTTCTCTAGCCCCTTCCTTCTTTCTTCAACAAATATTGTAGCATCTTCCTTTGTCTTTCATAACACTATATTTTTTTCCTGTTCCTTTCCTTTTTTCTTTCTTTGATATTTAGGAATTCGTTGCTGTGTCATTTACAATATTTTCTCCTCTGTTTCTCTAGCTCATTCCTTCTTGCTTCAACAAATATTGTAGCATCTTCTTCTGGCTTTCATAACACTATTTATTTTTCCTGTTCCTTCCCTTTCATCTTTCTTTGATCTTTACGCACTCGTTGTCGTTTCATTTACAATATTTTCTCCTCTGTTTTTCTAGGCCATTCCTTCTTCCTTCAACAAATATTGTAGCATCTTCCTCTGTCTTTCATAACACTATATTTTTTTCCTGATTCTTCCCTTTTCTCTTTATTTGATCTTTACGCCTTCGTTGTTTCATTTACATTATTTTTCCTCTATTTCTCTAAGCCATTCCTTCTTCCTTCAACAAATATTGTAGCCTCTTCCTCGGTCTTTCATAACACTATTTATCTTTCTCGTTCCTTACCTTTCCTCTTTCTATGATCTTGACGCACTCGTTTCATTCACAATATTTTTTCCTCTTTTTCTCTAGCCCCTTCTTCCTTCAACAAATATTGTAGCATATTCCTCTGTCTTTCATAACACTATATTTTTTTCCTGATCCCCCCTTTTCTCTTTCTTTGATCTTTAGGAATTCGTTGCTGTGTCATTTACAATATTTTCTCCTCTGTTTCTTTAGCCCATTCCTTCTTGCTTCAACAGATATTGTAACATCTTCTTTCTTAACACTATTTATTTTTCCTGTTCCTTACCTTTTCTCTTTCTTTGATCTTTAGGAATTCGTTGGTGCATCATTTACAATATTTTTCCTCTGTTTCTGTAGCCGATTCCTTCTTCCTTTAACAAATATTGTAGCATCTTCCTCTGTCTTTCATAACATTATCTTTCTTTCCTGTTTCTTACCTTTCCTCTTTCTATGATCTTTGCGCACTCGTTGTTTCATTACAATATTTTTCCTTTGTTTCTCTAGCTCATTCCTTCTTCCTTCAACAAATATTGTAGCATCTTCCTCTGTCTTTCATAACACTATATTTTTTTCCTGTTCCTTCCTTTTTATCTTTCTATGATCTTTAGGAATTCGTTACTGTGTCATTTACAATATTTTCTCCTCTGTTTCTCTAGCCCATTCCTTCTTCCTTCAACAAATATTATAACATCTTCCGCTGTCTTTCATAACACCATATATCTTTCCTTTTACTCCCTTTCTTCCCTTTTCTTTGATCTCTACGCACTTTCCTTTCCAGTATTCTTTCTTCTGTTTCTTTAACTCATTCCTTCTTCCTTCAAACGGTACTGTAGTCTTCTTAAATCTTGCAGTTCTTTTGTTCTTATATCTCCCCTACGCTTATCCAGAACAACATACTCCTATTCCTTTATCAATCCCCAACATCACGCACCACCATATTTTTCAAATTCTCTTTTGTTTCATCTCACTTCTCCTTATTCTTTCACGTACATTTCAAAAGTCCTTTCTGATCCGCTCAACTCTTCAAGTTCTTTCGGATTTTCATCAATCTTCCCCGATTCCAACCTTTTTCCTTCCCGTAAGGAACAGCGTCCATCCCGACTCCTCCGTTTAGTTTTTTCCCTGTGCCGCGGCATCACGTCCTCTCGCAAAAAGCTCCTTCCCCATGCGGGTCCGACTCGTCAGCTCGTAGGTGCAATTTGTACCCACCGAAGAAGAAACGCGTACCAGCAGTTCAAGTTCCAGTTTTTATTAATTTGCGATGTGTGGCTAATACGGCGTCTGAATAATTGGCTTTATGTTGATACACCTGAGTGCAGGCACGACCTTCGCCGGATCCCGTCTTCGGGCCGTTTAACCGGCATTTTAAAATTCTTTGTTTTGCTGTCTGTAACACTTTTTTGTGTCGTCTCCCTCACCACCTATGCGGCCTGGCCGTGTGTGATACGAATATTAACGGCGGGGAGCAAAAAACCGATGGCGGCGAGTGCACGAGCTTTCGTTTTTTTCGCTTTACTCACTGATCAACCAGGAGGTTTAGCTTTTATTGTTTGATTACTGTTATTTTGTTAAACGTGGCACGAAGCTGGGCGGTTTCGTAAAAAGACACCGAGTTTGCGATGTTCAGTCGATATTTGTACGCGATGGCTCTTTTTCTGCGATTCGCGGCGCTGCTCCTTTTTGCGTCCTTCGCGCGATGCAGTTTCTAAGGCGGTGCTCCTTCTAACAAAGAGCTGGCTGATGGACGAGCCTGTCAATCCGACGTGCGTGTGTTAATACCGGTTAACACGCGATGCACTTTCCTTAATATTTTACGCAAACTGGAAATCCCACTCGGACCTTAGAATTTAATTCAATTACGGCCGCGGCTGATAACCCGTTCGATTTTGCATACGACGACGGATCTGCGTTATCCTTGCGAGTCCTGCGCGGAAGGCACTCGGGGACTTCGGGTCGACACTCCGAGAAAGAAGAAATAACTGACATTTCAGCTGCTCGCGTGTGTTCTCTTTATTTCCTACTAATTTTGGTAATTTGCTTAACGATTTGAGCAGAGGCGGGTCTAAAAATATGTGCGCCCAGAAGTCAGCTATATTTAGGCGCCCTTTGTTTCTATCAATTTTGGACGACAAGATTTATTAAACTTCTTCTCAAAATCCGAAATAGTCTTAAAATACATATTCCTCCAGCTAGAGCCTTAATTTAAAAAAATCGAACTAAATCCGTAATAGATAAGTCGATAAATATCGTAACGACAAGAGCTTCACAGATTAACGAACTTCTTCGCACTATCTCCTGTATTACAGAAATTTTATTATTTTGATATTTTCAATTCAAATCTACAATAATTATTTCTATTTTTCTCCATTGAGATTTTTTATTTTCAGATTCTACATTCCGCGTGGGGTTAACGTTTTAATTCTCTCTTCTCAAGACCTCCCACATGCATCGCCATTTTCTCTATCCCTTGTCTGGCTCAATTTCTGCACACATCTATCTAATCACGGTATCACTTTCTCCCTTCATGCGAGCCATTTATTTTTAACGTGTCCTAATTCTCTTTTATCTTTTCTTTGGTGCTAACTTTATTTATAAAAGAAAGGTCATTTTACTCTTTTGCAGAATATCTACATGGTAACTTTGATAATTTTTAATTTAATTAAGTTACACGAGAATCGATTTTTTGTCTCTCCTCCATGTGTTAATTTTATTACTCAATTAATTGTGTTGATGTTTTGTGCGGATAACTTTAGTAATTGTTTTTTTGACCCTTTGTTGTATTAAATACATTTTTAGAATGAGTAAAATATTTATGTATTACGACAAAAAATATATTTCCTTTACTTTATATTTTATTTTTTTGACATCTTTTCAACACCATTCACGACGCTGACGTCATGTTATTCATCCTGAAATCTCAACACTAATACTTTATTTTATCTTCTATCTTCCTTTTTCCAAATTTTTCGCCTTGGTATTTCTTGTTTTTTATTCTTTTGCTGATTTATTGTATCTTTTCAACATCGTTCATTCTCACGTTTACACTTAACGAGTTTTGATGCTTCATGTCGTTGTTTCCTTTTCCTTTCCTTTAAACTATTTATATAAGATTTTCCACACTTCTTTTATTTCCTCTTGATATCTATTCATTTATTTCCATAATTATTCATCATATACATTTGTTCTCTTTTTCTAACCATTTTTTCCTAAGAGTAGTATAGTAGCATATTTACCTCTTGTTTGACATTTCAATCTTATTTTTTGTTAAATTCTTTTAACATCACCCCTACACATTTTCCCTTATCTATTTAAGCTGCCCTTGCTGCCATTTATATATTTTTTTGTAATATCTAGTTGTTAAAGGTGGCTTTCAGGACTGTTTGTCACCATGTAAACAACCTTATAACGGCCGGAGTCCGTTAAGGGTGTCCGTTATGAGCGGGAGCGGCCGTTATGAATAAAATAACTATAGCAACGTAGATCTAAACTTTATTTTTCAATTTTTTTACAACTGGTACAATAATTAATGTTTAATGTTATGGGACACACCTTGAATTAATCGAAATCCGTATGCCACTAGCAGATGTAGACGAGATCGAAGATGATGCTTCACAATTTTAACACTAACACAAGCGCGATTTTGCAGGCAATAACGATGACCTCACTTCCGGACATCGGGAATATCTTGATTGCGATTTTTTATTGGTTTCATTAATTTATTTTCAACGGAAAGTTAAGCGTTGAACAAATCTGACAAACAACATTGAAACAATTTTTTTTCACAAACAACGGTTGACATGACGACGTCCTCCGCACACTATTTAATCATTCGGTTTTTTCGATGGCGTTGAAAAAATGTATTTCAAAAAGATAATTGTGAACGAATCGTAGAGATATTACAAAAACTATTGTACAATACACGTCCGTTAGGGCCTTTACAGCCTCGCCAGTATTATTCGAATCTCTGGCTCGGCAGTAAAGGCTATCCTAACGGACTTCTACTCTAAAATACTATTCTCTTCTTCTTATTTTTCTTTTGATACTTACACGTTGGATTCAGTCCCTTCCATAATATCTTTCTTCTTCTCTCATGAAACCATTTTTAAACATCATTTCTACTCTCGCAAAATTCTTTTATATATATTGAACATTGCATTATATTTTTCTGTTGGCTTCTGTGGAGAAGCTGAAAAAGAGAATGTAGATTCTCTTCGGCCTATTTTTTAATTTTCTTTTGATCTCTGTGATACAATTTTTAAGTATTTTCTTTTTTCCCTTCTAAGTAGTCTTTCTTGGAATTTTAGCATTTCCATATTTGTCTTCTTATTCTTTTCTCTTTTTGTTATTGTTGTTTTCTATCCTTTTTATTGATAATCCGAACTTATATATTTTTTTTCTTTTTCACCATTTCAACACCAACCACATTCACCTTATCCCATTCATCTTCAATAAAAGTTCACTCCTTTCAAAGTTGTATTTTTACATCTCTCCGTTTTTCTTTTTCTTGGTATCTGTTCCTCACTTCATGCCTTCCTCCACATGTTTTTAATATCTTTCTGTTTTTTGCATCTTACTGTATTTTTATTTGCATTCATTGTTCTTATCATTTTTAACATTTTTCTAACACATCAAACCTTAGTGTCTCTATTACCCTGTATCAATGCTCAACCTTTGTATGGATTCTTTTTGAAACTCTTTCTTTTCCTCCTGTTTTTTACTTTTTTTCTTCACCGATTCTTTCTCTTCTTTCTCCTCCTTTTAATTTCTCTCCTGTTACTTCTCTATTTCAATTTTGTTCAGTTTTGGCGCTCCGGAAAGACTACCAAGAGCCTCCTCCTCCCAGCCCGGTCCTGGAACTAGGCGGCAACAAAGCCCAAATGTTTGCCAGTTCAAGTGCTAACCTCTGGAACTTTAACTAGTTCATTGTGCTCGTCTGTGCGCACACAATTCTTGTAAAAGCGCTAATGAATTATTGGTTAACATAGTTATCAATATTTTACTTTGATCAGGTGGGTCGATAATTGAGTTTTCAAGGAAACGAACAGTAGAAAATGGGATATTTCACGGAAGCATTAAACCATTAAACCAACAATGGTGTGTTGTCCGGCATCGGGATCGTCAGACTTTTCCCATTCACTCTCGCTCAAAAAAAATCTCGTTATTACACTCGATGATCTGGCAAAGAACAGTCTCGACATATTTGGAGTCTCCGAATCGGCAGCAACAATTCAAATGGGTTTATTATAATTTTATTCGAGTCGTCCGTTCGTGGAATGGAATATTCATAGAGTGTGTTGTTGGTATACCCGCGATTTTTTTCCCGGAGTCGGATGTATAAAACACGCGGAGTTTCGATGACGATTGTGCAAATGCCCATCCAGGATTGAACCATCACGAAGGTCGAGCATCCAGCAATTTAACGCTCCATAAAAATGTCAAAAGAATTTATAGTCTGAATTTTACAATGTGTTGTATTAAAGTTATGTCGGTAGTTGACATGAATCGTTAAATTTTAATTAACATAGTTTAGGCAGATTAGCGGAGCGTCATCGGGAGCGCACCACATCCATGGTACCTAGGTACTTTCTGGCGGGAATTTTTTTTAATCAATTCTGGATTTTCTCAGCAACACACTCGAACAACCAAAAAAGTATATCAGTGAGTCAAGGTAAAGCGGCAGACTCGTAAGTTATTTATACCAACGTTTTATTATTATGTTCACGCGCACTTGCATTAATCTAAATCGATACCTATTGGTGTACCACGCAATGTTAAACAAACAAAAGGTTTCGTTTAAATACGGTGGGTGGAAAATTTTAATATAGCTAAATTACGTAAGCGACTCTCATTTTCCAAACAGACTTTTCCCCCCGGTACACAATGATTTGGTCGGATGAATCATTTTCAAGATATTTCAATACTCCTAAAAATACGAATTGTTTATAGTTAAGGCGTTATTAATAGTTTTGTCCATTAAACAGAAAGTGTAAATATTACTTAAGCCCAGTGTAAATTAAAAACAACTGGCGACCTTAACACCATTTATTCGAAAAACCCAGAACGCGTTTATTTTTTCACAATTTCGGGAGCTTCGCGCAGGACGGGCTTTCAGGTGGTTTGATTCCATGCCAAGATAAAAAAAAGGCGGCTGATGAGTGCCGCTAACAATCCTGAATTCATATCGGACACATTTTATTTATTCACCTAGTTTCGCCCCGCTAATCGGCGAGATTTTTCACAGATGAGTCCGCATTTTTCAAAATGAATTTGTCGTCTCGTGGAAATTGATGGTCGACATGAGACCCATCGGACGCAGAGTTTTCCGCAGTAAGTGGCAAACGGTTAAAAATGAAACGGAACCTCACTAATTTTAGAATTACAATAATTTATTTCGACGGAGTTGGTCCCAGCCACGTGGAAATTTTTCTACGAGAATTTTCGCACGAGAGTAGGAAATATGTCTCTAGTAGATCGTTTTGGGCGAGCTGACAACAAAATTTGTTTAACTAGAACAGCAGTTAGAGCTTTTGAGTGAACCAGATCTATGTTGTCGCCAGCTGAATTCTGTTTTTTTTCCCGGAAGATAAGTATACAAATCAAAGATCTAAAGCAGAAAATAAGTTTAGAATATATTTTGCAAAAGGGGGGCATTGAGGAAAGAGGAAACAGTAAATTGTACTCCAGGCGAAACATTCTACGTAGTACCACATTCTTGTCATCTTTGTCCGAGATTTATTTTTAAACTGTGATTAATTCTGGTCACATCAGAAAAACAACGTATGGTCGTACCATGTTGTGTTTGATATTGGCATCGGTACCTCCACTGAGTGTCTTTAATTGTTTTTTTTTTAATCCGAAACAACGCTTTTTTATGGTGAAAGTACTACCAAGTATGATCGTGTAAAACTTGGTACCACATTTAAGAGTCTACACCTTCAGATCTGCCTAAAATGTTTATACATTGTTGTGTTTTCTTCATTATTCTAATGAAACAAATTCAGATAACACAAAATTGTAACGGAACCATTACCTCACTTTCTGGTACAGGGTATACAATTTTTTCCACAGTCTTGGTACCATCTGTCCTGGAATCACTTCTTTTAAACAAACTAAAATTCTACACTCAAAAACTAGAAAGTGGGAATCATTTTTATTGGTTTATTGTATTCTTAGTCTTTTGGTACTACTACACTAGTCTTTCGAAGTTGAAAACTTTATAATAATTAAACCACGATGTAATCACCAATATGGTTGATTGTAGAGTCTGTAGAGTTTGGTACCACCTGTCCTAGAGTCACTTATTTTAAACAAACTAGAATTGTACACCCAAAAAAAATGTTTCTTTTGGTCTTTCTCTAGACTCTACAGTCTATAGAACTTGGTACTGCTACACCAGTCTTTCGAACTTGAGAACTTGTTATAAATTAAACCACGATGGAACCACCAATGTGCTTGATTGAGTCTGTTGAATTTGGTACCATTTGGTACTTTTTTACTTAATAAAGTTTTTACCACCAAATTTCTCCGACTCTCACCAGCATCTCAGTTGAAATCTTGTCTTCTGTTTCTATTGCCCTAACTCTCTAATGCTGTCTCTAATTCTCTAGTCTAGTTCAATAACAAAACCACAATTGCAATTTTCTGACAAGTTTTAGTTTTTTAATTGCTCAAAAAATTCTGGATCCATCTCCTTCGTTATTTGGGAAGCTATATTTTTGGAAAATATGATTGTTTGTGTGAATCGGTCATTTCCGCGTTGACGAGACCGCGTTTTGATGTTTATTTTAAACAAATAAGAGTCTGCAGCACGCGTGTAAAATTGAGTTATTGACACTGTCCCCTCTCAAAGGAAATTATCGTCGAGTAAGAGTTTCTAGGTTTATGTAACGAAAACTTCGATTTCTCCAGAACGAGCAACGACACTGTGCGCAAGCAACTACACCTAAAAATGCAAATAATTCAAGTTTCTGACTAGCGCTAATCGGCGTATCATCAAACAATGCAGTGAAAGTCCAACAATAATAGCTCGATGGAAATATGACAAAGCTACTTTTGTAAATTAGCCGAAAAAACGCCAGTCATTTGTTCGAGTCGATCTGTTTTGAAATTGTCGTGGGTGTGCGCTCCACACTCGGAACTACAATCTCGTCCTTCTCCACCTTTTTTCCACAGGTACAAATCTAATAAAGTGTATTAAAAGCGAAATGCCAAGGTGGAGAGAGGTGCAGAAAGAGTTTGCAAATTGGAAAAGCATGTTTACAATGTAATTACGATTTTATTACGGCGAGAACGCGTAATGGAAACGAAAGCATTTTTTCGTCGACGGGATCAGATCGGGCGAGCAAGGCGGATGCGACATAAATTTCCAATCGAAGCTCGACCAGATGTGTACCCCACGATAAAAATTTTATCGGAGTTGTTGAAAGAGGTGCGAAGTGAACTGAAGACAGTCGATGTTGATCGGTCAGCCCCCGGAGGTCGTGTGGAATTCCGAAGAGAGCGTGTGGGCCCGAGCAGTAATGAGATGCGACGGATTTAAAAATAAATCTAGTTTGGCTAAATATAGAGGCGGCAATGTCGAACCACCCCATATATTAATCCTTCGGTCGAGACGAGTTTGTATTTAGCGCTCGGTATGGGGGTGTATTATTAGCGCTGATCTGATCTCGTCTCGCTCCTGTGTGATTGCTCACGGCTCGCCCTTCTGTCGCGCACTCGCCCCTTCTACTCCAATCGCCGTCTAATTTTACACAAGGAAGGAAGCTGTATTCGAACATTGGTATTATTAGACGCGTTATTTATTAGTTTATTACCGTCAGTTACCAGAACTCGTGAAAGGGGCGAGCATTTTTAGAATTAAATTTAAACACTTACTGCACCAGACCGGCGAGGCCGCCGCCACTCCCGCCAGACTCGACCCCACAGAAAAACGCCAGCGTCTTGGTGCCGACCTTGACACACAGATCCGAATTAATTTTTCTCGCTTTATTCGCCCACCCCCGGGACCCACCCTCGACCGGCAAACAATCGATACCGATATACCGAGTCTTGGTCGTCGGCAAATGAAGGGAGCCCATATGTGAGACAATACTCGCAGGTTTCCCTCGGCGCGCGCCGCCACCCCTGCTAAGTGAATCCCCCAATATCTGAGTTGATTACGCGAAGCCAGACTGCTTTTGTTCCGTTCTATTCTTCGATTACGTTTCGCCTGGCCCGATTGTTTTACCCCATTTGGAGGGACACGGAGCTGGACCCGGAGCTGCCCCCCGGAATCAATCCGGACTCCTGGAACGGAGCGACGAACCCGAATTATCACGATTGATCGCGCTTTTGGGAAATTCGCGCGATGGACGCTAATGCGGTTGTTCTGTAAACAGTTTGTCGGCTGTTATTAGCCGCACTCTGCGATGCCATTTCAAAGGTCTAATGTGCAACCTGATACGTGACGTTACGTCACGGGATGGGCTCACGTGACCGCCGACCCTCATCCCGGTTTACGAGCGCCCGCCGCGGCGGTTTTTCATTGAAACATCATTACAAAAGGATGAGAGGGCGATATTTTAATTGACCATTGTCGATCTGCCCCCGATTCACCCCATGTAGGATCCCGACATCCCCTCACCATCCCCCCACATATCAAACTATCAATAATAACACCAATATGTACTAACAAAGTGAAACTTCTTATTACCCAACAATACCCCATTCCCATTATCACTATTACATATTATTATTATTATTAACCGTATTAGAGAATTTAGATTTTTATGCATTCTTACGTAGCAAAAACTGTCCATACGGGAGGGAGTCGTCCCTAATGACAGCTTTCAGCATAATAACATAGATTAACGAATTGAGATTAAAAAACTATTTACACCATTTAATCTCTTGCCAGCTTCTCTCTCTCTTTCAGTTTTCTTTCGAGACCTTACTCACATAGAACAGTGCTACATTTGTGGTACCACTCAGCCCTTGAAGGTACTTGAAACGTGGTGGTGTTTTTTAATGAGCGATTGATACAGCAGTACTGTCCGAAATATCGATCGGAACCGCACAATGCGTACCAGATTTTCCCATATTAATATCCGGAACAGCCCCTGCACAATGGGCATAAAAAAGCGCCGTGAACGAGGGGGTTGACCAGCTGAGCAGCGAAACTCGTCGCCCTCTAACGGCTTCGTCGTTACGTAATGAGTTCGCGATTATTTTCAGTTTTTCTTGGGCGGAATCTCGAGGGTACCACCACAACAGGTGGTTCCGTTCGGCGTGCCGAATCAGATGGCTCGTAAATTAGGAGCCGACCTGTGACCAACCATCTGAGTTGATTATCTGTTTGCTTTGAAATTGTAACAAGGCAGTATCGATTTGATTCCGGTGATTAGGGTCTAATGGGCCGATTTACCACGAAATATTTATCAACGGCATGAAAAGTGTTTGAGGTGATAAAGCGCATTATCATTAGTTGGCACGTTGGTTGTCGTCGATGGTGCGGTTTCCTTCCGGTACCCTTTACCAGTCCACTGGTCCGCTAGCTCTTCCCCCCGCATGTCACATCCTGCTCCGTGAGAACCCACCACTCTTCGAGTGAAACCCATCCGTGGGAATGACTTCGGAATAGGGTGTGTTTTATGTGTGCGACACTGTACTCCTTTAAAACAAAACAACGGCTCTGTTTTACGCCGATCCCCGTACAAATTACCAGAGCATGACCTTCTTCACCGGTCGCCTCTTTTCCTCCAGCGATCCGACCAATTTCTTTCCGACTTTCGTCGCGTTTTGTTACATCACCAAATTGGGACTGTAAAGTTACACCCATTAGTGGCGTGGTAATTGTGATGGAAAAACCGACGTGATATTCCCATAAAGAGACCGTTCACCCTAACCTAGCAAACATCGCATTGATTTTTAGCATAGGTCGGTGGAGCGGCTCTCCACAAATCCGACTCCGATCGATGCGGACCAAGATGGTTTATTTTTCGCGCGAGATAAAGGATCGTGCTGACCACGCCGCTGCTCCAGTAATTATTCAGGCTAGGATGCGAGCGCAGGCTCTGTCGCCAGGACCAGATTCCTGCGCTCGCTGTTCCCTCTGTTCTGGCGGAGTTCGTTAAAAATTAACACGCTAATTCTCCTGAAAGCCGGAGGCTGGGACGGCTGGAGTCGGGAGGGTACTTCGAATGGAGGCTGAAAAATCCAGAAGAAGTTAAAAAAAACAGCAAAAGGAGAGTTGTTCAGGTCGAGATGTAAAAATATTAGTTGCGAGCAAGAGGGGGAAAGAAAAGCTTCCGCTGCGACGTGCTGGCGGGGTCGAAATGAGCATCGTCGCCTCGGCTTCGGTCGTTTGGCGGTCGTACCGTTAGGTAGCGCGAGCGAACGAGCGTTGACATCGAGGAGCAGGCGCAGAAGTAGACGTGAGGGAAGAACCATCGAACGGAGCGAATCGGTGCGCACGCAAAGCTTCTCGCGAATAGAATGAGCGACCGTTGGCGTGTAAAGTCTCTGCCGACAGGTGTCCCAAGCATGAACACCCGTTTGTTCATCGGCGAAGTGAAGAAGCGGAAGGCGTTGTGGGACCACACCAACACCAACTACCACAACCGGAGGATGCTGACCGACGGGTGGCGCGACATCGCCAAGATGTTCAACACCGAAGGTAAAACGCCGCGTCCGCCGCGCGCTCCGTTCTACTTTGACCCTTTCCAGTGATCGCAGTCAAGCAGAAGTGGAAGAACCTGAGGGACACGTTCCGCGTCGAGCTCAAGAAGACGAAGAGGTACAGCAACACGGACAGCTCGCTGAGGAGTCTGTGGGCCTACTACGACGACATGTACTTCCTCAAGGACATCCTGAAGACGAGGAGACTGACAGACGGCGACGACGGTGCCGACAACTCGGAAGGACTCGCCGATGTTAAAGTCGAGCCGGATTCGGAGATCACCTTCTCGCCGAATCCTCTCGCCGACGATAATGACACCAATCACGGCATCGTCATCGAGAACGTGACGTCGCTGAGGCCCCAAAGCGAAGAAGTCAACACGACGCAAGAACAGAAGAGCAGGAGGGGAGCCAAGCGGAAGAGGAGTCATGATGGGGACAATGCGGACAGCGATGAGGAACAAGACGACGATCTCTTGTTCTTCAGGAGTCTGCTGCCGTTCACCCGGAAGCTCGACCAAGACAAGAAGTTGCTCTTCAGGATGAACGTCCAGCAGATGCTCTACAATCAGCTCTACAATTAAGTCGCTCTCGATTCGCAGTAAAAATGTAGAAGAAGTGCTTAAACACCAACGTTTCCTCAGTCGTTTTCACAAATGTAATCAAAACAAAAAATAAAATTGATTTTTTAGTAAGTTTCTGGTTTTAATCCAGTCGACACATTTTTCTTTTCCTCCTTTTTATTCCTACAACAATACTGACAAAAGTTATCTCTAATAGTAAAATATAAAAATAATTAAATCAAAGAAACAGATAATTTAACAAAAAATAATTAAGAGATAAGTTATGAAAGTTAACTAGACCAAATCAAACTTGTGGGTTAAATGTGGATTGTTCCAAGAAGGATGTAACAGATGATGAAAGGCAATAAAAGAAATGAAAATAATTTAATGTTGTTTGAATTTTTTCCGGTATGATATTAAAGCCGGGCGAGGAGAAAAGGAATCCGGAGCTTCCTCGTCATCCTTCTTTGGCGCTTTCGCTGACCACCTTCTCCTTAAATTCCGCGCAGGCCTTGACCCTCGACCGCGCCGTCCCCGTGGTGACCCCTCTAATCTTCCGTAACAACGATCCTTTCGCAGACCCATCAGCCGTGTCCCCTTTATCTCCATTATCAAGTCGGCAACGGCGGAGGCGTTTTAATTTAATTTTACGACTCCGTGCGACTCCGGCGGCAAAAATGTCGCCCGGGCCGCCGCCGCACAAATCCGACTCCTTCCCAAACGGACCCCCGATACGTGAGCAGTTGGGCCGGTGGCGGCGTGACCTTTAATTAGCCGGTGAGCGAAGTACAAGGGCGGGCTCGGGGTTGCAGGTCACGCCAGCCCTCGGGACATCTCTCGCGTGGGTATCCCGACTACCGACTACCCGCTGTCCTGATCGATACCATCGCCCTACCCAACACTTGATATCGAGATACCAACAGCTCGCAAGACTAATCCCGACGGTTCCGGCCCCGGATGGACCATAACGAAGCGAGAGGACGCGGATTATGCAGATTAATTCGGACGCTCGCCCAGATGACAAACACAAAGGTTCGCACCAGAAACCAGATAATTGCGACTACAATTAATTTAATAACGCACTTCGTTACCCGACGCGAGCGCAAAAACTCACCGACGAACCCTCTGCGTCGAATCCACATAACCTCACTCCACATAACCTCCAACCAAACGACGCTCTCAAAACTGTCAACCCTACCACTTCACCCACACATTCCTTGCACCCCACACTACAACAAATACTTTCGATTTGTTTAAATTACAAACGAAAACACGACAAAATCTGTAAATTAGTGTTTTCGAGTGGTGGTGCCAACATGAACAAATTAAAAACTCCATTGTTTTGCCGTGTGAACGACACCAAAGTCCCCACTCGTGACAGAAGAGTTAACCTCAAATTCCACCCAGAGCTTTCCTAAATGGCCCTATCATGTAGACCATAACAAAATCATTACCGTAATGTGTATAATATGTGAGTTGAGGCGTATTATCCCATGAATCCGAGTACTGTACGCATGCATTTAATCATGTGGTTACATAAGTGCATAAAATTACCTCCCAGTGTCCAGTTCGACCTTGAATCTCGTCTTTATTTACTTATAAGTCCCTCTGGTTGCGAGCCGTGGTCTGTTAACTAATTAGATAATTATATGCTTAATTACGATCCATATTAAGATGTGATACGCCGCGATTACCGATTGAGTTTCTAATATGATTTTAAATGATTCTGTGCATGTCGCAATTAATACACCGATGAATATTTATAAACTGTTCAACATTGAATTTACAAGAATTTTATTTGTCATTTGACAACGCTTATTTGTTGTTTTCAGTCCATAATAAATTACGACACGGAAAAATTCCACGAACAAATTTAATTTTCTTATTTGATTGCAGGAATTTGTACGGTGAGGCGTCGTGAAGGATCGTGGTGGGCATGCGCAGTACAAGACCAAACTGGATAATTAACATTTTTGGGTTTGTTGGAGCAAATAGAATTACAGTTATAGATTAACAAAGAGATTAATTGTTGTAGGAAAGGTGCTAACTCGAGTGCCAACGCTTTTGACAAATATGGCGGAAGAAAAGTCAACAGTGCGCCCTCATTATCGGCGAAAAAGGTAATTTAAATATAATTTATCGACAGTCAATAGGACGGACAGGTGACCGACTCGAATGGGTGTGACCTCTGACAGAGATATTAATCCGGTAATATAAATTCTGGTAAGATGGCCATATAACATCTGCGAGAACAATTCTGCGATCGGAGTATCATAAAGCGGCGCAATTACAGCTCGTGCGGATTCGCTTTATTATTTTTTGATTTAGTGTCTCACCTATAAACAGTCGTCCTTTCAGCATTCAGAGCAGTCGCGATGGTAAATAGCTGCGTCAGTGTTAAATTTCATCTATTTTTATATCCACCTGACATAATCAAATTATAATTAATGAGTAATTGTTGAGCACGTGGACGACAAACACAAATATCGCTGCAAGTTGACACGTGACAATCATTTTTATAACGTAAGGACAAGGTCAAATGTTGCACGTCACTGCCAAGTACGACAACAGCAACAAGAATCGGCAACGTATCATGAAAGTGTTGTTTTCAGGAAGAGAGGAAGAGGGAAACAGTTTAGGGTTTAGGTGATGGTCACTTTTAGGGCGAACGGAGTGTAGCGTGATAATTCGCACTTTCGGGGCAACCTGTTCTGGAACCTTGGCCCTTGATTTTTTTTGTGCCCTCGTTCAGGTAAGATTCTTGAGTCGGGCTTGGGCTAATTGGTCGGTGGAAGTGTTCGACGAAGCCCTAAATAATAATAACGGCGAAATGCGAGCGCCGATCAACAAGTAATTAAATCATTCTAAGTTAAGAAAGACAAATAAATCACCTCCGAAGCCGTTAAATTAGTCGACAAACAGGTCGGATACGTGGAGGAAAATAAAGCGACGAGCGGGGGTAAGTTAACACGCCGATAAGTACGGATATCCCGCGGCTGCGGGATACACGAGTAGGCGTAGGGGTAGTCGAGATGTATGTGAAAAAGGGTGGCCCACCCCAAATCATCTGCTCGTCACCCGCCAGGCAGCTGCCGAAGCTGACGCATAGAATGCTCAAACGCGGGCGCGCCGCAGCCGTCCCCACGTCAACCCCCGTCGCTCTCGCTCCCACCGCACAAAAACAAAGGACGATTTGTCATGAAGATGTCGCCTCACGGATTATGCAAAAATTCCACGGATCGATCCGCCTTCAATCAGATCCGGCGAAAGACGGGGTCGGCACCCTTCGCCGGGAACAATCACGACGAAGGTACTCCTGGGGGCTGACGATCTCGGCTCGGAAACAGACAAAACCAACAAAGAACAAATGGATGCGGAAGATCTCGCCTCCGAAACGTCAAATAAAGATAGAAAAACGCAAAAAAGAACCAATGGTACTACTGAGTACTGCTCGAGAGTTGCCAGTTTTGAATTGGAGGGGCGTGAACGCCGCACAGAGTTATTGCCTCGTTGAATTATAACACTCCCCACGGTGTTGTGTCAAAACGAGCCAACACGATATTCGTACCGTTAGAGCCACTAATTGGATGTTGCTTGGTAATTTTATATGCGCTTACATTGATTCATTAAACAGTTGTGATTAAAGCTCGACTCTTGAGGATCGAAAGCACGATCACGTCACGATAAAGACCGTAAATAAGTCAAAAATGAACGCTGCCATAAACTCTCAAGAGTGGTCAGTACTGATTGGTACTAATGAGGGAGACGGCACCGATTAAGAGCGACGAGGTCTTATTTACCTCCAGGGAAACGTGTCATCACGTTACGCACCAAAAGAGATCTACGACTTTGGCATTTTAGTCGACGAGAGTGGTACCGCTCCAGATAACCACTTGGACCAGATTCGGAATGATTTGGTTGTTGGTCAAGTTGCAAGAGGAGAATCTGGGTGTTGACTCGATTGTTTCAAGAAGTAGAAAGACTAGACCAAGAGGTACGGAAGAGTACCGAGAGATGAATGAACGTGGAGTGATCTATTTTCCGAAATGCGTATTTACGTAGCGGTTTTCGCTTCGTGAATGAGATGTAATTAGCCAAGCATTAGCACGATACTTAATATTGACACTATTCCTACACGAATTCTTGGCAAACACCGCCTGCTGTCTCTCCTTTCGTGTTTGTTTTATATTATCGACCTGGAGAAGTGGCATTAAGTTATTTTTGTTTTCGGATGATTGTAAGTAATGCAAGCGGAGGGCGTTCGCGTGGAATGTCATAGGTTAATATTTATAACAAAGCACACGTACGCCGTGGAGAAAGCACAGGTGGAGTGCTCTTAACTGTACACCGGACGATCTAGTCCACAAGGGTAAGTATTAAGGTCGGTTCGGCATTAATTCACCTCGGTGGCAAGTCAGGAACATCACGGACGCAGTGCAGCGCCGCGACGGCCGCGCTGGCGTCTCCTTGCGCCACCACCCGCACACTCACACTTCCGCCACCTTTTCTTTCGTGATTAGAAACGCTGATTGTGTCGGCGCCATCGATTTGCAAAAATACACAAAAACGAGGTCTCAAAACGCAACACACGAGGCTCACCAACTTCCAACCCCAAAAGCACCTCCACGCTCTCTTCATTCTACACCGGTAAACTCACCATCTGACAATTTTTTAAACGACTATACAATGCAGAATATGTCGTTGGACCCAAGTCAGACCCTTGAGGCACTCCATATATTTTACAAACTCAATTTCAACATTTAACTTGCTAGTTTGAGTTGTCCAAAGCCACGTTGAAAAAAAAAGGTAATAATGAAGTCATTTATGCTCATTAACCCTCCACTGATAACGACTTATCTGTTAATATACTGCACCAACGGAACCTGACACATGTTTCGGTGAAGTGCTATCGGAAACTCTGATAAAAAAGCGTCAGTTTAATTTCGTAGCGTTTGAAAATTTTGCAAATTTGCCTACGAAGCGTTGAAGCTCTGGAGAGGTTCTATAAATGCTTCTAATAATGATTCTCCACCCCCGGTTGATTGTTGAGAATCTCTACACCGGAGTCGATGACGTTCTTCACGTCTGTCGAGGGATGCGTCGTGAAAAGAGAGAGTCCGTGACACCGGAAAGTACAACGATGATTAAGAGTGGTGTATTTTCCGTTGTGCGACTCCGGATGGCATATGGATCCATCTGTACAAGAGACACGTGCATTGATTACGTCATCGCTCCCTTCAAGTGGCATAAATGGGTGATAACCAATTGGAGGACGATTAGGGTTGCTGATAAAAAGATTGTCCTTTATTGTTTCCCCTGGAAAAACAGCGACCCGTTCAGCTGTCACAATAGAGGAATCGTTTATTAAACGCGCATAATTTACAAAAATCAACTTGTATTACCACTTCGGGGTCGATAATGGTACCTGATGCGCAACACCAGATAATCCTGATGGATCATGATTCCTACCTAATACATGCAAATTACGTCATGAGATTGGTAGATTGCATTTCGCCAGGCACCAACACTATTTATTCGTCATTTCCCATTTCGGGTTCCATTTGCTGTGATTACTGTCAATCAAGATGGCGCAGTGTGGGGTGCGTTCCGGAATATTGTTTTTATTAATTTCGATTGGGTGTTGAAGCTTTGAGGTCGAGCGGAAGCTCATCTTGTTGTGTAAAAACCCCGTCTGCCCGCACACCTTACCGACATTGTTTTCTCTGGAGAAAAATCAAAAAGTGTTAAGTAACTACTACAGGGTTGTTATAAATGATTGTCCCATCGTAATTGGCGTTGAAAACTCACACAAATTTTGGATGTGCCGCCAGCCTCGCAACGTTAGACAAACTACTAGACTGATTTCCACTAGTGCGATACTAGTCTCACTCATGTTATGAGGCTTGCGGCACATCCAACTACGCCACCAACGCCTACTGCGATGGGACAATAATTTATAATGACCTGTATAAGGGCCTGTTCAGCACACAACACTTTTTTACAGATTTTACCCTGTTTTCAAAGGTATATTTAAAAAAGCAAACATTTCAACGATTTAAAAAAGTAAAATTTTTAACATTGGCTTCTTATATCGTGCCTTCAAATGAAATCCTGGGCGAAGGCGTTGGAAACCGTCAATTGTTCTGCTTTTTTAATGCCTAGATTAATTGGAGCATGTTGACAGCTAACCTAAAATTTAGAGTAAAAAAATATTTCTTTTTTCTTTCTTTGCAATGTTTTACATTAAAAATAGAATATCCTTTGCTAAAAATAAACATGTTCAATTATGTCCCGCTTAAAGATAAACAAATGTCACTCGTGTCAAACGGCGGGAAATTCAAACTTTACACTGTTCTAAACGGTTTAATTTTTCCAACACCTACTCAGCCCAGGATTTCATTTGAACGCGCGATAGTTTTGAAACTGAATAATTCAATTATTTTTTATTATACAATTACATACTTACAAAAATATAATTTCTAAATGCAAATTGAAAATTCATTATTGAAATATGGTTATAATAGGCAAAATCGAGTTTCTAGTATGTTAATTAGGTTGCCTATCTCTGAAAGCCAAAAATTGGTTTGTGTTGTGCCGTTGTGCGTACTGCCACTGCGTATGCGTATGCGTATACAGCAAAATGGCTGGCCTTCAGTTGACGACAGCATTAATAACAGTGAACGATTCTACTTAATTCTCGTGCTTTTTCTTTTCATTTTTGTGTGTGCTTGATCATTTACAGATAATACAAAAATGGAGCCAAACCGTTGGGGTGTGAAAACTTCGCTAATACAAGAACTGAGATTATTTCAGTTAGAGTAAGGCCGGTTTGAGATATGACATTTGGTGGGGGAACTTTGCGCGGACAAAATATTTCAGTGGTGTAGCAAAACCGGTCACACCAGAGAATAGCTGTCACAGTAACAATCAGCTGATTGGGAATCTGTTGAACACCCCCATTTTACGAAAGATGGACTTGTCCGATTTTTTTCCGTCTATGCACGCTCCCACCAACTGTCATATCTCATCCCGGCCTTACTTTAGCTCTCCAAAGACAGCGGAAGGATACTCGGACACAATTCTGGCACTGGGTGGAAGATGAAATTATCCCCGATAAATGGGGCAAATGGTACCACATGTTGTTCCAGGATATCTGTTACATAAATCCCAAACCATAACCGAACCACCTCCGTAAGGCTGCCTTCCAAGAATTGGAAGGCATTGGGCATCGCGTTAATTTGATCGTCGAATTACTCTTACACGTCTGTCAGATGACTCCAAGCAAAATCTGGACTCATCTGAGAACAGTACTCGTGCCCATTCATTATCATTCCATCTGGCATGGTTTTCGGCAAACTGCAGACGTGCTTGCCGATGAGTTGCTGTTAATAAGGATCCAGTAGCAGGGCGTCGGATGTGCAAGTTGTCTTCTACGGGGTCATTATAAATGATTGTCTCATCGCAGTAGGCGTTGGTGACGTTGTTGAATGTGCCGCAAGCTTTATAACATGAGTGAGACTGGCATCGCCGATAGGTAGCGCTGCTGGCGGTAGTGTAAATTTGTCAGACTAACGTTGCGAAGCTAGCGGCACACCCCAAATTTGTGTGATGGGACAATAATTTATAATGACCGTGTAGAAGACGTTGGTGAATGGTTTCGCGGCCAATTCGAACGTTAGTTCCTGCTATGCAGACGTCGGGTATTGGTGAACCGTTCCCTGACAGCGAGCAGTCTCAGATATATGTCCTGTACTGGTGTTGTGGCCCGATGTCTTCCTTGTATAGCTCACTGTATAGCTCCTTATCTTTTAGTATGGCTTTTTTGACAATAGTCAGAGACGAGTATTTTAGTTACTTTTTTAATAAATCATGGCATCCATGTTTGGGAATTTTTGTAGACTTTTTGATTATTACAAAAAATGTTGGTGATGCGTTAATTTCTGAGAGAGCAGTGCAGTAAAGACTGTTTTATGAGCCGAAGGCTAATTTTAACTTTTTTAATAAGGTGCATTTTTTTAGCGGAAATCGAATTTTATATTTCTTAAAAACAGGCCCTTGAGTGAACGCGCTGGCTACGCTCTAGGCTTTTGTTTTTCATTAGAACTTTCATATATGGAAAGAGTGTCAGCATCGGGTACGTTCCGAACATATGCATATAGAGTCTGGCGCCATCCGACCCAACGATTATCCGTTTTTCTTACTTCAAACGTTGCACATGCTCTGTCTTACTCCAAATGCTTGAATGGACGAGAGCTAGCTGAGAATGTGAAAAGATACGGTAGACACGTGGGTGTCGGGAGATTACCAGTCCAATTAAATATTATGTACGACAGGAGCAACCGTGGAGTTTCTCTTTTACATTTTGACATTATGCTGGAATCTTGTACGGTCGCTCGACGAGAAGCTGCATTGAATTAGAAGAGTGTCAGATTGCCTAAACGAGCGTTCAGGTGCTCCTGCACTGGCAATACGATACAAACTCAAAGCAAAATCGTGATGGTTTCAATACGTTTTTCTAGTGGTGTGAAGAAGGCGCGAAACGATGAAGAATTAAGATTACAAATCGTATGAATTCCACAGCTTCTAAATGGAATTGAAGTGGTGATAGTTTTAAACCGGATCAATGATCTGTACTGTAAAAGTGAAGATAAAGAAGTGGAACAATTAAACTCACAAGAACTGTACAAGTTGCGATGGCTTTAAACTGGATGGTTTCTAAAATTGATAATTCTAAATCGTCATAGTTTAATAATATAACACCTCAATTTTGTGATGGTTTGGATCTGTAAAAGCTGTTTAAAACCATGGTTATCATTTTATGATTTTCAAATATCAAACGGTTTTAAACTCGATAATTTTTTTAAAGCAGTACGATTTAAAACTTTCATGGCTTGAAAAACATTTTTTTGCCATGTCAACTTGTTGAAAGTCCTAGTTAACTTTGCATTGTTTAATTGTAACGGTTTTAAACTGGATGGTTTTCAAAACCAATACTCTTTTAAGCCGTTCTGAGACGTCAACATTGGCATGGTTTAAATATGTGAACATTGAAAAAAAATTAAATGGTTTTTAAACCTGATGGTTTTTGAAAGCAACACGATTTAAAATCTTCATTATTTGAAACATTATTTTTCAGCCCTACAATTTTTTGGCAGTGAAACTTGTCAAGAACCATTTAAACTCTTCAAAGCAGTAAACTTTACAATGTTTAGTTGAAACGGTTTTAAACTGAATGGTTTTTGAACCATCTACGTAAACGTGTACTGTAAAAGGGAAGATAAAGAACTGGAACAATGAAACTCTCAAAAACTGTACAAGCCGTAATGGTTTTAAACTGGATGGTTTTTGAAATTAGCGGTTTTAAATCTTCATAGTTTTGACATCTAAACTTGTAAAAAACTGTTTAAAGTTTTAGTAAACTTCGCAATGTTTACTTGTAACGGTTTTAAACTGGATGGTTTTCAAAGGTAATATGTACAACTCTACTACTACTCTACAATTTTTTGACATTAAACACATTAAACATCTGAATAACTATTTAAAGTCTTCAAAGCAGTAAACTTTACAATGTTTAGTTGAAACGGTTTTAAACTGACTGGTCTTCAAAACCAACGCTGTTTTAAACTGTGGAGGTTGTGACACGTTATGGTTTAAATCTGCGAATATTGGAAAAAATTGAAAAGTTTGAAATCTGATGGTTTCTACACAACTCAAAATTCTTCAAAGGTCTTGAAACCTTGGTTTCGGACTGGGCGATTCTCAAAACAAAGACCGTCTTAATAAATCCTCACGGTTATATCCACTTTCACTGGCTTAAACCCATCATTTTGAAACCCATCTCGGTTCTAACCGCTTTGTCGCTATCTCGAACCCATAAACCGTTTCAATTCTCCTCTGCACCCAACCATCTCACCGTTTGAAACCTCCAAGTCATCGTTTTGTTATGTTTACGGGCATGGTATCTGCATTCCTGCGTTTTGGGATCACGGTCGCACATGACACATGCACTCAGACCTTGGTTCTCTGCATCGCCTTGCATCTCTTCCTTTCCTCGCTCTCCGACACGTCCCGCTCTTCGCTTGTATTTTATTTTTACCATCGACTGATTAAAATATAATTGTTGCGCCTTCACTCCAACCAAAATAATATCTGAATCACTCGACAGGACGCGGAACGACCGACTATTTTCGATCAAAGGACCCCAACCACTGAAAGGTATATCGCTTTTTATTTTGGCACGACTCCGTTCCGGTTCTCTTCGACATTCGTGTCATCGCGCACCTTATTAACACGGCTGTCGCTGCAATTTGTCAATTAAAAGATTACCGGTGCAGTTTCACGTTTAATTGGGCCGTAAAGGTGTCCATAAATTTTACACGTTCCTCATAAATTATTGGCGAGAAGATTGTTACCGTTTTTACAACTATGCAAATCAGACGACACTCTTGCTAGGTTTAAAGCGCCGATCTGGACGTCAAGACACAACACTTGTCCGGTTCGTGATTTGTGAAGAAGCGGCGTCGACGACGTTTCTAGCCTTCGTACGCTCCAGATTTGTCAGCCATCGAGAGTTTGTGGGAAGTGTTTTTTTGTGATTTGTCGAAAGAGGGGAGCTCGTTGGTGGTGCATAGGTGAAGAAATGTCGCGTCGTGTGCATATTTCATAAGAGAAAATCCAGATTGTATGCAAATGTAGAATCAAGACGCTTCGAATAAATCATCATCTTTTAAGTGACACACATAATAAGAACAAGGCAACCCACATACATAAAATTTGCCGGAGTTCGTCCATTATGTATTCATACGCTCAAATTAAAAATCATTGTTTCTAGAAAGTGGCAAGATGTCCCAATTCGACCTGGTGACAGTTACGGTCACTCCCGGTCATTGTTGTCGGTTGCAAAGAGAGGAACGTTTGAAATCTAGAATGCACCAGGTACAGAACCGCATAGAAAGCGTGGACTTTTGCACACACATAACGCTATTTTATCTGTGCGACAATAATTGTTCCGAGTAACTGTTGTCGACGGTTTTGTACCACCGATCGGTCCCATTGTGAATGGTTGGTCGGGTTCATCAACCCGAAACAAATATTCTAATAATTCCGTAATTGCGGATCGTCTGGGAGGAGGCGGCGAAAAAAGTCGCCGTAAAATCGTCATTTTTCAGTTTCGATCTCCGTAAAACCGTTTACTGGCTGATATTGAATTTCGCCGACCCGTTAAATAAAAACAATGCCGGCCCTTATCGGATTTATCAAGTAAACGGCTAATAAAATTAGTAGTAAAATTGTTTATCCTTTGAGGGACCGACCAAAACAGCTTTATTGGTTTCAAACCGTACGCCATAAAAAAGTAATACGATTTATAAGTGTCAAAATCCGAGATACACATGGTTTCCAGACGCGTTTCCTTTGTCGAGATGAAGACCCTCAAGGCTCCCCAGCCGAGTGGTTAATACATCAGGGGTGAGCGAGCCGGTCCACAATACCCACACATACATCATCAATGCAGACTTTATTGAATTTCAATGTTGCCAATATGGGACGTGATCGGGACCCTGCCTTCCAGCCACTGCGACCTTCTGAATTACACACCAAACAACAATGCGTTATATCATGACGTTATTATCATTGCTCCATTATTGTTTCAGGGGCAACATCTACTAGCAACGCTTCCGGATGCTGTTGCATGCAAATGCAATTTTTTACATCTTGGAAATGTCCAGCTGACGTCACGTCTAGGACTACTACTGACGTTTGACGCGTTGTTGCCAACTCACAGTCTCACATTTGACAGTTACAGTGGAATTTCATCGCAACAATGAGAAAATAAGAAGTGTTGCCAGCTTGCACCAAATTTCATTCAAAAAAAGATAATATTTGGTAGCGGTGTTGCCAGACAGTATGAAATTTCAGCGCTTTCCGACATTTTTTCCAATAATATTAAATGTCAGCTTTCACTGATTTCTATTAAAAAAAATCTCCGTTATTTGATGGCGGAGCCAAGATGAAATTTCATCGCTTTCCGACATTTTACTCAATAATATGAAATATTAAGTGTTGCCAGCTTGCATGTTTGGTGGCGGTGTTGCCAGACGGTATGAAATTTCATCGCAGTCCGACATTTTTACCAATATGTAATATGAAATCTCAAATGTTGTCACTAAATTTCATAAAAAAAAAATCTCATAATATGTACATATTTAGTGGCGGTGTTGTCAGCGCGAATCGAAGTGAACGTAAACGTGACATCAAGTAGTGACGTCACAACGAAAACTTCTAATCACATTCGAGAGCGGTGTTGCCAGTTAAGATATTTTCTCTAATAACAAAAATTTGCAAGTGTTGCTAGCTTGCATCAAATTCAATCAAAAAAATCTTGCATGATATTTGGTGGCGGTGTTGCCAGACAGTATGAAATTTGATGGCACTCCGATATTTTTTCCGATTACATATTAAAAAAAATCTTCGATGAGATTTGACGGCAGTGTTGTCAGCACGCACCGAATTTCACTGGAACGGTACAAAAATCAAGTAACGACGTCACAACTGTCATTTACAAGCAGAGTTGCCAGTTTAGTTCGAATCCCGCCACAACAGACAAACAAACTAAAACAAAACTTGAAAGTACACTACACTCGGACATTTTTCTCAATAAACATGACATCAAGTGGTGACGTCACAACTAAAACTTCTAATCACATTTGGGAGCGGTGTTGCCAGTTAAAATGAAACTTCCGACATTTTTCCCTTTAATAGATATGAAATATCAAGTGTTGCCTGTTTGCACCAAATTTCACTAGAAAAAATCTCCCATGACATTTGGTCAGTTTTTGTCAGCCAAGTTGAAATTTCATCGCAATTCGGCATTTTTTTCTAATACATAATATGAAATATCGAACGTTGCCAGCTTGCACCAAATTTCGCTCACAACAAATCTCGCATAATATTTGGTGGCGGTGTTGCCAGTTCGTACCGAATTTCAGTGCAATAGTACAAAAATCAAGTAGTTACTTTAAAAGAGGCGTTGCCGCAGTCTGACATTCGCTGCAACACTAATATACACGGAGTGTCGTCAACAAATTTCCATCGAAACACACTTTTTTTGAAAAAAAAAATTGAAATTTGAATTTCATCGACATCCGCCAACAATCGTCACAATCAAGACCTGCGCTGACATTTACTGCAGCGTTGTCGGATCGTGCGGCAAAAAAGAGACATAAACTGGAGGAATTTACTCGTTCACAGCCGGATTTATGATTGTATAATTCAGGTAATTTATACAGCGTTTATGGTGTAACTAGCTTGTGAACATCGACGTAAAGAGCAATCTTATCGGACCAATTACAAATTTTTCAAGTGTGCAGACTTGAACTTGGTCATTTGTGCAGACTGCATCAATAATAATAAATTTACGACTAGTTGCATGAGATTGTGACGACATTTGAAAAGGCATCGCGGTTCATTTGCTTTGAAACATGTTACACTAATATTGTTTAAATTAAAATAATTTAAGATCTATAGATTGACTTAACTAAGTGAAAATTGGTTCTAATAGAGTCATAATAGTGCAATGGCAGGAATCCGGTGAGACAAACCGGAGCTAATAAACCTAAGCTCTCTGTACAGTGGTACGATGAAGTAATGTCAGTTCGGTACAGCTAGCAATGAGCAATGTGATCCAAGTTCTGGTGTTATGTGTTAGTTTGAGTACACAGGTCAGAGCTTAGACCTTCATAGGGGTGCTTCAGGAGTCAACTCTACAACCCCCGATTTTTAATAGATAAATTACATTTTGAAAAAAAAAATGACTACATATTACTATTAAGTGGTGTCTTTGTTTTGACTTTGCATGCGTTACAAGATGCAACCGGCATAAAAACCGCTGTTTATCTGTCATAGCGAGTCTAGCGCACAGCATGGCAAACATAAAAATTGCTGTAGATAATGGCGGAATGAATGTTACGATAAGTAGAACATTAATACAACGACTTGTATCTAGATCTGATACACGAATTGGGTGACACTGTTAGTGTTTTCCGCATTGCGACCGAACGCGTGTTGTGTCATTTAAAATCTAGTAGGCATGAAATAATAACAGCGATCGAGCCGAAGATTAGCCGTGGTGGTGTTTAACGGATTGTCGCCTAATTAGGCGCATACAGCATGGACGGGAAGTCGCAGTGCCACCAGGATTCATGAATGGGAGAGGTTGCGTAAGATTTGATGGTCATTAATAACATATCATTACTATTTCCTCACAGTCATGTTAACAAAAAGGGAGTTGGAGCGTGTTTGCCTGGTATTTATTTCGTAATGGATGTGATATATGAACGATACAGTTTCGTGTCGACTATTAATTCACACCGATCTTTTTCACATGTGGATAAAGAATTTGAATAATTGATTTGTCGAAAAGAAATATTTCGTTTCGTTTTGTGGATTTTCATCTGGAAAATTTTCGCTAATTAGTGGAGGCGTGAGTCACGCACTTGGCAAGGTCAAACGCGACCCCTTCTGGACTTTTTCGGAATTTTGGACAATCACCGACTTCCCATTGTGTCCACCGGTGACCTTTACCATTTACATTTGTTTGCAACTTTTAATATTCCACATTTCTGTCATTATATTTTTGACCTTTTATTACATAAGCATCCGGCTAACAGAATAATTTTATTGTTATGCTAATTGCTTAATTTTAACAATAAAATACCTACATCGGTAATTTTTTAATTTCAAACATGTAACCTCCACGGTATAATAGCTGGATATTTGCAACAACAAAACGCGCAATTATACAGAACGTTCGTGCAATTAGCGGAGACATGATTTTCGAACGCGAAGGAAATTTTATAAGGAAGCACGTTCGAGATTACGACATCGCAGTTTTAGTAACAATATGATGATTACCGATTTAGCGAAGGGGCGCCGGTCCTAAAGCGAAGCCTTGGCGCGCGCCCAACCAAAATATAATAATATAATAGGTGTTTAAGCAGCGAACATGTGTTCGCCGAGTGCCAAGGTGCATTTTTCCGAAAACATTGATCATTTTGGGACGTTATTAATGATCGCATCGAGTCCGACCGTGACGGATTGGCAAATTATTTTTTTGGGAAAATTACGCAGCTGCTCTGGACCGGCCAAAATAAATTGAAAAAAAATTACGATGAAACAATTAAAGTGGGCTTTTACCGGTCGGGCAATTTATTTACTTGTTTTAGTTTTTTTCTTTGATTTTGCATAACGTCTACCGAAAAAGGAATCGATCCCGGCGAACAAGTACTCGGCATTTTATAAATTTAGAAGCCGCACTATTTATGTCGCTATGTAAACAGAAACATCTGTAAAATGTAAAATTCTACATATTATCTTTATGTGATCTTATTAACTACTACTTTTCACAGTTGATACTTAACCGGGCGGTTGGAAAAAAAAACTCTCTGCAGATGTACTAAGATGTAAAAGATTCAAGTTACTTATTTAACTTTGTTACGAGGGGATAACAAAGATGGCCACAAACGAAAGTAAGAGCTGGAAGTGCTGAAATCTCAATTTCTTGGCAATTATTAATTCATGAGGACATTTACATACTAATTCTACAACACGGAAAGGATCGTCTTTTTGCATCTGGAATTCGTCGAGTGAATCAACAAAACAAACAAGTGAACAACCTTGACTCGTTACGTTACAATTTTGTTAGAACACGAAGAAATTTTGGAAAATTTCGCTACAAATTTTAAGCATTTTTTTTGAAGAAAACCAAATTTTTTAAACGAGTTATTCATTTTTATCAAGTAATAAAAATGGGCACTGCAAAATCACAAAGAAAACTGGCTTTGTGGAAGACTTTTGGGGAATTTTGAAAAATTTAATTTAATCATAGTTTATAAAAATAATTAGTGAATATGCAGTTGTTATGCAGTCATTCGATTCCCTTCATTTATTTATTTTTGCAAAGCCACAAGATCTCCTTTTTCGGAAAAAATTAACATTTTTTGAAAATCTAGTCGCTCTAGGATTTTTTTTTAGTGCTACTTGTAAAGTGTTGGACAAAGTGATTCTATTCATCTTGTTTATCAACAATTTGTTTTTAATAAAACTAAAGGAAAAGTGGTTTTTGAAAAACAGATTTAAATATTTTGTAAAATTTGCACAAAAATGGAGATTCTAGATAGAAATATGTAGGTCCCTTCAAAAGCAGGCTAAGAAATTTTTGTGAGAAGAATTTATAGGATCTTAATACAGACATTTAGCTCAGTTATTAACTATACTAAAGCAATATAAATAATTAGTAATAAATAATAATAATAGTTTTTGATGGTAGACTAAGAAATTGATTTTTCGAAAAGAATATTTTAAAAATTCGACCAAATTAGAATATCTTGGCCATTTTATACAAACATTTTGTTCATTTCAAAAGACTATCTTTGGAAACTATTTCTGCCAGCACCTCTTCGACCCAAGCTGAGTCTAACAGAACACACTTGGTCGTGTTCTCTGAATAATAAAAAAAAGAAGAAAGACGCTCAACTTTGTTAAATGTGTTCATCTTCTTTTATTTATTCAATGATTGTTTATTTCAATTTCCAGATTTTTTGTACTTGTCTATACCACGTCCAAAGTCTTAACGTATTATTATTATTACTGTCAGTTGCATAAAAGGCGACACAATTCTGAAATCAATGAAGCGATTCCTCCGAGGGCCCCCCTTCCAAATGTTGACCACGCTCCTCGTCGCTTAACTCCTCGGATTAGCGCATTTTAATCTTAATTACAGAACTGAAGTGGAAACACATCCGCCATTCGGCAAACCTCTCTCGGTACGAAATATGGCTGTAAACTTCACCCTTTTCCGTCCCATTTATCCCTCCTTTTCCGGCAAACGAACGGTAAATTGCCCCGCCGCCCCTGTCAATTTTGGCGCGCGTTTCGAACCCCGTCCCGCTCATCATCATTCCAACCGTTTGACCGTGACCGATGCAGTTCAATTTCAATATAGATATGTACGTAGTCCAGTGGAGTGAGTAGATGGTAAATCGGCCATGAAGAGCTTGCTGACGTTTAATCAATAGCAGCAGCTTTGTG
Source organism: Tenebrio molitor (assembly GCF_963966145.1). Lineage (NCBI taxonomy): Eukaryota > Metazoa > Arthropoda > Insecta > Coleoptera > Tenebrionidae > Tenebrio > Tenebrio molitor. The sequence goes on along the minus strand of NC_091052.1, from coordinate 13,914,859 downwards.
GACACTCGACTGTTCGCTTGCTTGCGCTGTGGCTACTCCTGTCAACTGTCCGCGTGTCCAATCGCTCCGGTGCACCCGGGGACGGTTTCCGGGGGGCGGCGATGATTTTGCCAAAAATTAAACGGGGGCGAGCGCTAATTCGCCGCCCCGCACAAATAATACACTTGTTTGACCAAGTTACGGTGAAAACGGTCCTGTCAACTGGCCGGCAGCTGCGCACCAACGCCGACAATACGAGCTTTATTCAATAAGTCCCTAAGTTGCTTTTGTCTTACGGTGGCGCGCGGCGGGGAAGTTGCGCTACCCCAAAGAGTTACGAGACCGGGGTTAAACTTAATGGAAGGAGTGCATTACCGAAATAACTTTGGTTACACTAACTCAACAGTTCCTTTCATGGATAGGGGAAATGACTACAAATTATATCAGATGCGATGCAATTACCGCAAGGGGAGGGATACACACGATTTGTACTTACGACAGATTTTCAAAACCCTACAAACTTTACTCAAAAACACAATTTTTCATATTTTACCAAAATTACTCAAATTCTAACCCAAACCAACCTTCCAAAACTTTTGAATCTTCTTTTTTTGAAGTTTTGCTAAAAACTTGTCTTTACGTATGTATCACTTGTTCGCTTATAACTCAAAAATTACTTAACAGATTTTGATGACGTCTTCACTACTAGTTAAAATGTTTCTTTAAGTGAAGTTTTAGCAAATAAACTAAATAAATAGATAAATCGAGATCAAAATGGAATCTACCGGAGTGTAGCCGGTGTCTAAATAATTTTTCTATGATAAGTACGTCCTGTACGTTCCTCGTTTCCTGTCATCTGCTTCGGTAATCTTTTCTCCTCTTCTCCCTCTGTTCTTTTCAGTCGCTAAATCCATAATTTTTGCGTCGGTTTTGTGTCGACATTTGTTTGAAATTTTTCGAATGGCGTGAATTTGCAGGAGCGCCTAAAATGATTGCAACAAGACGACGGCGTCCCGAGTGACAAGTGGTTCACATCCAAGCCCAATGTTGACAGAATGATTGATTAAGTTTACTAAATATATTATTACTTGTGTTAGGACGTTAAGTGCGAGAACAATTTCATCGGGCAACTGCCTGCTGCTCAACAAGGAGAGCAACAGCTGCGTAAAGTTGGAGCTTTCTATCAAGAAGCCTATTGAACGTTCCGGAGTAATTAAAAGCTTATAAGCGGGGCTAGTCATCAGTCTATTACGTAGCAGACGTAAACTCGTGTAATGAATTATCGGTTGGTCCAGATTGGGAGCGAGGACGGGCTGGGAAAAATGTTTGCAGGAACGCATCGAAATGATAAGCGAGAGCGAAGGAGTCGCTTTAGTATAGGTTATTTATTTATCGGGGTATCAGTCAGCAGACATCTCAACGGTTGGTGGTCCAAGGTGTCGAGGAATGTGGCCGAGGGGCTGCCGCTTCCGCTCCGGGTCAAGGGTAGGATGTCCCTAATGATCGCGGCCCGGCGATAAATCGACCCGTTTGTTTATTTTTTCGCGTCCGGAAAACCACGACCGGACTCCCGAAAACACTTTTATTTATACTGGATGTATGGGAGCTAAGAGGGTAAACAGATTCGAGATTGAAAATTGAAAGTGTATTTCATTTCCATAAAATCGATGCCGGCAGGAATCTGGAGTGTAGAAATCAAGAATACCGAATGAGGCTGGAGCCTTCTAAAAATTCAAACCGGAGGAAGGCCAAAATAGAGATCCGGAGACCCCAAATAAATTACACTTTCCAACAAAATATGCCGTTTGGGATGGAGATTTTATTGGAAAATCGGAGATGGATCCAAAACGAAGTGTGATGGTGGTTTCGAGAAGACGAGAAAATTTACGAGGGAAGAGTGAAGAGGAGAAGAAAATCGCCGACAGAAATAGGTTCTTGCAAAAAGATAAATCGGAGAAGGTGACGTCGGAGAATTTATCGAGGAAGGGGTGAGCAATAGGAGAAAAGAAAATAAGGGAAGACAGAATTTGAGAAAAAAGTAAGATAAATAAGAAGAAAATAGCTTACAGTAGAAGTAGAAGTAGAAGTTTTCAATTCAGGAAGTTTAGAAAAAAGCAGAACGTAAAGGATTGAGAGAAGAGGAAGCAGAAATTAAAATATCAGCAATAAATTCAAAAGGACGCCAAAAAATAGAGGAGTTATAAAGAATAACAGAAATAGAAATAAAGAGAAATTTGGAAAATGAGGAAAAAGGAAATACATGACAGAAACACAACAACCTTGCAAAAAAAATTCAGGGAACTTACAGACAAATTTACAACGAAAGAATAAATAAGGGAAGAAGAAAAAGAAACAGTTTTAAAGTTAGGAAGTTAAAAGAAAAAACAAAGACCCATTTTATAAAGATACAAGTTTTGAAAAGCACGACATGCAATTATTAGGGTAGATAGAAGAAATTAGGAAATCACCAATAAATCCAAAAAAGAGAATTTGCAATGTTGCTTCAAAAGAACTAATGAGAACTTAGAACAGTTGATTTAAAAATTAAAAAAAAGAACAACAAACAACAAAGATGTAAAACAGTTTTGAAGTTAGGAAATTAAGGAAAAAGAAACTACTCAACAGAAATGGAAGTTTCTAGTCCAAGAAGTTTTCAAAAACATAACATACTAAAGATGTTGGATTCTCTCATGGGATGTGACCTTGGAAATATCTGCGCGACGGCGGTGCGATAAACCAGTAAAAAGCTGTAAGAGAGAGAGACGAAACTAATGTAACGAATGGCGATGTTTTCCGGTCGCTTTGTACCGCCTACTTGAGACAGATATTCGTCGTTTGCGCAGATATGACTCATAGCCCATAAGAAAATCCAAGACCTCTACTTACCTATGTACGAGTATTTAGGAATGTCGACAGAGAAATTTTACTAAATTGCAAATTTGTAATGCTGCTTTGGAAAAGACAACGGAAGGAAAAAAATGAGAAAAGAATAACAATAGGTACATGGAAATAAAGAATAGCAGACCAGCGTCGAAATTAGGAAATTAAGAAATGGAGATTTTCAATTCACGGAAATCTGAAAAAACATTAGATTTAGAATAGACAGATTTTCCTAAAAAATAATCAAACAAATTCAAAGAAGAAGACGTGAATTAGCAAAAAGACAAAGGCATAAGGGATTTATAAGGAAAGAAGAAACAACAGGGGAAGAAACAGGCAACTGAGTTCTAAAAAAGTCAAAGAAAAATTAGTTAAAAACAGAAATCCAACAAACTTTAAAATAGGACCAGACTTTGTCAAAAGGAAATTTTCAGAATTGCTTTGAAAATAACAATTCAAAGGAGAAGAATTTTAAGCAGCTTTGAAGTAGGGAAATAAAAAAAAAGGAAATACCTTAGATACGCGTAGAATTAGAAGTTTTCAGTCTACAAACCTTAAATAAAGCAAAACACCACATTTAGGATTTAGAGTTTTCAAGAAACGCTCGACAATAATCCGAAACAAAAGAACTTGCATTGTGGCTTCCAATAGGACAAAAGAACAGAGGATTTATAAGGAAATACAGAGGGTAAAAGAGGCAAGAGTCAGTTTTGAAGTGATGAAGACAAAGAAGAAGAAAATAATCAGAAGAAGCTTTCACAAATATTTTATTACCTGTGCATTACAGTAATAGAGAACATTTATAATGTTGCTTCGATAAAGTAAATCGTAGACAAAATAAACTGTACGGTTTTGTCATTGCACTTTTTCAATTTCATATATGTACGTCATCCTTCTCGTCCTTCTTCCGAAAGGGAAGTGTTGAACATTTATCGATTGTCACTTACGTGATTGAAAAATGACTTGTATGGAGATCGACCTAGAACTTCCATTAGAAAATGAAGTTGTATTATCCGCGGCTAAATTAAAAATTATGTTAAATCAATAATGCAATTATTTTAAATTATAAAAATTAGCATGTGACATGCGATGGCGTGCAGTTTTGTAAATACAAAAGTCGTATTTTTGGGCAAAAAACTTCCAGTGAAAGTTTATTATACGGCAATCAAGTTCCAACAATTAATTCTCAACTATATTTAGAAATTACGCAGATTATCCAGCTCCAGATAAGCAGTGTGGAGTCACCGGTTCAGCCGAAAATGAGATCAACTTCAAAAACAATATACATAATGTAAGAGATATGGAAGGTAAAACGCCTCGATGTGTTTGCTCGAACTGAATTATTGACCAGAATTGTGATCTTATCGCTGTTAAATGTTGAAATTGTTGGTCTCAATCAGCGATCGCTTGAAAATAATCGGCTAATACGCGAACACCTGCCACATTTATTATTAACAGATCGTAGTTGAGGAGCGTTGTCAACGGATAAAACAATCGCTGAATAAATATTCATAATTATTTGCAGCCAGTCGAAATAATTATGGTATCACGAAATTGTTAAGCTAATAGGTGAGTCTATTTTAATCAGGATTTAATTGCATGATCGAGCGAAATATTTTACACCGACCTGTCAGCATTCCAACACCATTTAAGACAGGTTAGAACAGTTGGAACACCACTCAAATCCATATCATTAATTTACTAAATAAAACAGCTCTCGGTCTATTAGCTCCTAATTAGACAATTTGTTAGTGTTAATTGGTGGATAGCGGTTTTTATGGAAATAATTCGAAAAAGGACCAACACATTTTTTTAATTGGATTTTGATTGACGCTCTCACGGCCCCACAGAACTGACACGTTCCTTGCGCACAATTCCAGACGTCACGACATTTTTATTAGAACGTAGAAGAAAACGTATTCGTCGGATGTGTCTTCTAGAGTACGTCAGGACTTTTAAAAAATTCAACAGGATCAAATTGGATGAGTTACTCGAGTGCGATTGCACACTGGGTTACGCAGTTCTATATTTTATTGCCACGTTTATGGTTCACGATAAGCTTTTCGTCAGAGTTATTGTGTTGCTGTTAAAAAAAAAAACTAATTACTCGGGAGGAAAAGGTCGCGAGGTTAGACGAAAAAAAGGAAAATGAACGTAAGAAAAAAAAAGTATTGAAAAAAAAGATTTGAAAGTGGAAGTGTATCAAAAGGTTTATAAGGAAAGGTTCAAAGTAGCGTGAGAGAAGATTTGAAGAAAGGAAATTTAAAAAAATACAAAACAAAGAATCCAATGTTAGTTTGAAAAAGAAAATTCATGAGAAGAGAGTAACAATAGAAGAGTTTTGAAATTACGCAGAAAAGAGAAGATACTTTCCAGAAATAGATGTTTTAGTCCTAAACGGTAACAGAAACGGGGAGATGAAGAAAACAACAATTTCTTCGAAAAGGACAATGGATTTATAAGGAAAGAGTAAACAAGAAAGGAAGAAACAAAGAGAGATTAAGGAGGAAGAATGAAGAAACCATTTTATATAAATAGAAGTTTTCAACCCAGAAATTTTTGAATGAACAAAATTTTGTATTTACTAAGAAAATAAAGAGCAGAAATTAAAAAAAATAATAAAAGAAGACTTTGTGATGCTGTTTTCAACAGCACAAAGAAATTGATCAATTATAAGAAAAAGTAAACAACAGAGGAAGTAATAAAAATGCCAAATAGTTTTGAAATTAGGAAGTTAAGGAAAAAGAAAATATTTTTTGGAAATAGAAATACGTACAGGAGGCTTTGAAAAAACAAGGGGGCATTTAGAATAGAAATAAAAAAAATCAGCAATAAATTCAAGAGAAGAGAATTTTCAGTGTCGCTTCCAGAAAGACGAAAAACGAAAGAGTAAACAACAGAAGAAAGATTGAAGAAGAAGGAGAGAAGAAAATACTTTATATATGTCCAAAAAGATTAGAAAAAACAGAACTTAACATTTAAGATAGCAGCAAAAAAAATAACAATAGATCATAAAGAAGAATTTATAAGAAGTAAAAGAAAGAAATAAAGAGACACAATATTTTTGAAAGAGGCAATTTAAAGAAAAGGAAAATATTTTACAGAAATAGAAAATTCTAGTTTCGAAAACAAAACATGCAGCATCTAAAATAAATGAGAAAAAGAGAATTTACAATGTTCCGTCTAGAAGAATAAGAGAGTCGTTTTGAAATTAACTCATTTCAATTTAATTCAATTAAATAGTAATATACAGAGAGTGTTGTTACTCAAGAAATAAAATGAACAGGTATTGCTTTCACTTTTTTTATAAATGCAATTGGACTAAATAATTCCGAACAATTTGGGAACCTTCACATTTAGTGTTACAAAGGAGTGACGTCTAAATTAATTATTTTTTTTAATAAAAAAAAATCAATTGCCAGTTGCCCCAAAACTCCTTTGAAAACGAAAAACAGTCCAGTCCGCGCCACCCCCATCTCGCATTAATTGCCTCCAAAGATCGGTAACAGCGTTTGCCCTTTGCAAACACTCGCATCTCGCATCCTCCCGGGCATTAATTTAATTTACAGGTGTCTTCTTTATATTGTTGGCATTCGGTTAGCCAAAATGATTTATTCAGAGCATGTCCTGATTGCCAGATTAAGCGACGGCTTTTACGCTTATTACATTTGCATAGCACGAGAGCTTTTGGCCGCCACCGCCGCACAAATAACAATTTTGCTTCAATTTAATCTATATCACGGAAAACGACGCTCCAACCGCCGAACCATGCTCACCACAGATACTTACATTCGCGACGAAAATGTGACCGGGCGAGTTTGTGACGCGCCGATTTTTGTGCCGCGTCTGACTCACAAACTCGCGATCGATGGCGGGATCGCTCGTTGATTTGGGCAATCGCTCGACCCGATACTCCTATTAATTATTACAAGAGGTCCGGTCGTGACTTACTGAGTTCTGTTGTGGGACGAGCGAAACATTCCGGTCTCATAAATCCGGGCCCGGTCACCGCTCGATGACCGGACTCCAGTCCACCGATTCCGGACGTTTTGTTCCTGTAAATTAAGTCCGTGTCGTGTCGAAACGTCGGCACGTTCGATCCGGATCCGCCGATTAAATTTTTACACCGCCGCAGGTGCGATAACGCTATCTGGGGGATATCGTCCTGCGAGATGATCGACTGAGGGGCCCTCGCAGGAGTGGGCAAGCGATATCGATACGGATCTGGCTGAACAAACGGCCACCTATCACGGTAACTGTAAATTATTAACGGAGCGCCTTATCGTTACCAAGTTACCAGAACATCAACAGTTGCCACTAAAAAAATAACAGACGGTTTTTAGATCGATTGTCTTGGAGCGGGCCGCCGCGCCGCCATGGGGGCAGCTGGCGTGGGCGGCTCCCGACGCGAACATACCAATTAAAAAATTCAAAACAACGAAAAAAGAAAAAAAAGATTATTCGAAGTGACCGCCACTAAAATAAAATCATAGGGGAGCTTTTGACCAAATATACTTGTAAAGAAGAGGTTCTAGTTTTGACCCTTGAGGCGCACCTACTCTACTTGCGACTGTACAAGAGCAAGCCGGTATCCCACTAGTCCTAAAAGAGCGTAACTGCACGCGGAGTACCACAGGGGGCTGCATCAGGACCAGTTTTATTCCACCCAGTAGCTTCCTTTTGGAGTAAAAACTGTATTTTGTGAATGCGCTCTTATTGGCTGTCGTGAAGGGGATCCTTGGCGCGCAAATTCAAAACCGGCGAACCATTTTTCACCGGAGTGTGGAAACCATCTGCGTTAGTATCGAGTGCGGACACACTGTTTACAAATTGTGTAACAAAATTTCAAACTGACGTTTACACATTAATTTAGATTCGTGTGAAGCCCAGATAAAATTAGGCATTCTATTATTAATTCATATGCTTCGAGCAGGAAAGCATCGAATTCGAGTCAATACAGCCTCTTGCCAATCACGCCGTTCAAAATTGGTGCAGCTATTTATATTGATCTATGTATAGTATAATGGTGGTAACGCAATATTTCAAATTTATACGGGGATGGCAAAATATTTATTTTTTCCATGTTTGAAAGCGACACGATCTGGATCAGGCCGGGGTTGCGCAACGGTGTTATAACACCAGTATTGTGTAGGTAATGAAGCGCTGGAACGGCGAGACATGACCAGGAATTGATTTCTAATACTTTCCGCCTGCTTTCACTAGACATTGATGTAATATTGCCAAACGCAAATAATGCGGCCGCGGTCTTAATTTCATTGTCGCCTCAAATCCCCTCGCAGGACTCAACCTGGCAGGACCTACAAAGAAAAATCCAGTCCAGAGAGACTGAGACAAGATCTTCTTCCGTCTAGAACCTTGGTTTCATTTGCACCTCTCGTGTGCAATTTACTGGGCAGTTAATACAAGCGTGCGGTATAAAATGGCGTCGATCCGGGGTTACAACCCATGTCCTCCACACTCGGTACATTGTTTATGGCCTCTGGTCGTAATTACTAATTAGCGCCCCGTTACGATTTAATTCATTAGCAAAGTCAATATCTTGGACGAATGTGCATAAAAATAATCCAGACGGAGTGTTTGCAGTCGCTTCGTGTTTCAGTAGTCGCACAAGATTAAATTACTTAACCTTTGCCATCGAGGACTGGCATAAACAAACGTCCGGATTGGTCAGAGGTTAAAGCGTGGAAAGTTGCAAGCGGCGATTTAAAATGCTGCAGTCGAGGGTTATTACGAGCAGACATAAAAGGTACGACGACGTTGGATGTGGTATGGAAAAAAGGTAAAGCATGTGGGCAGGTATGATACAACAGATCTGGATCGGTATGGCTGGATTTAGCTGAATGGCGGTCGCCCGAGGTGGTGCAACAACTTCCCGATTGAAAAATTAAGCTGCTGAGAAGCTGGTCGGTGCTGATTTATGGAGCGCTGCAGTTTGTCGCAGAAGGTTCCACCGCGCTCGGAGACGCCAACAAATTTCAAAATTACTTGCAGAAGGTATTTTCGTGGACGGTTTATGGACGAACTGGCGGAAATGAGAAGTTCGAATGGGCTGTGACCTACAGAGGTGGATGGAATAGGATGGGACCCGATACGTTGCCTTGGGGTACCCCGGAAAAATGTAGCAGAATTTTTTTGATAAACTGAAAAGCAGAGAAACAGAAAAAAATGACCCAAATCAACAACTTATTATTTTCAATTTGACAAAGTAGAACGTGTGGAAAAGAAAATTGAATGAAACATTTAAAAAAGAAAAAATAGAAACAAAAAATTTCCGAATGAGTCGTATTAGGTTCAAAAGCAAGCAAGAGGAACAAATAAAGACCATGAGAAAGTGTAACACAGAGACAAAATAAAAAATTAAAAAAGGAAGACTGACAGTCAAAAGACCGAAGTGTGTTTGTTGAAAATCAAAAATATAGAAAGGAAGTATGTAGTATAAATAAAACAGTAAAAAACCGTTGTTATTGCTGTAAGTTCTGAATATGCTGTGACCTACATGCTACATGGCATTAAAGATAGAATAGAATGGGGCCCAATCTGTTGCTTTGGGGTACTCCGGAAAATGCATGGGTAGAAAAGAAGCCTATAGTGGGTCGTTTGTCCAAAACGACAATAAAACCAGAATCTAGTCGGAATTATCCGTTTCAAAAATGGCGCCGTTCGGGAGAAGCTTCGCCGCCCCCGCCGTCGCAACTCTCCAAGTAATATTTTAATGACGGCGCATCCCTCGCAATCACAGAGTAAAGAACTGAAACGCGAGCCTGATGAAACGCGAAGGCGTGAACTGGAGCGTTTTAGCGAGCGCAACCCGAAGAGGTCGCTCCCCACGTCCTCCGTGGTCGTTGCGCCAGCCGGAGCCGGCGAGAGCGACCCCACCGAGAAGTCGTGAAGCAAAACCTGCTCGGATCCGGTGCAAATTTGCATGGGCGCGCGGCCAATGTGTCGCAATGCGCGATCGGCCGAAGGTATTAATAAATGCTTGGAATACGTGCATTTCGCCACCTTGCACTGCTATCTATCTATCTACCTTTCATAAACTCGACTCGCGGATTGGAATTCTAATTGGGCAATAATAAGTAATTGTTCCAGGAGCGGAACTCCCGCAGGACACGATTCGGCTGGCGCAACCACTCCAATCTGTGCGTGCACGGAGAAAAATTTCGGTCGAGGCGCCGGACTGGATGGGATGTCACGTGTCGTGGCGATGGGTGTTCGATGAAAAACTTGTTTGGGAGCAGAGACGAGATTAAGGAATTTTATTGGCGATTAACTCGCATAAATCCGACTCGATTGTGTCTAGTTATCTAAGAATTGGACAAAAAGATATTAGATATCACCGCTGGTACGACATGCAAGCCGAGTTCTTATCGTGTTTTACATCTGCTTTGCATTAATTTCGTTGGAATTCTACCGTTTTCATTCTATTGATCAGTTATTTGTCATTGATTTTACGACCGTTGCCTCATTTGGACTTCAAACTCAAGTTGTTCAGACCTGGTGCCAAAATTTTTGCTCCACGCCCAAAGAAGAAAATATAAAAAGCTTTGCTTTACTGTGTAGTGTAGTCATAACTTAACTTACTGGAGCTTCTAGGCTGCAACAAAGAAGACTTCATTTTCTTTATTTCTTCCATTGGTCTTCTAATCGCATTGTCCTCTTCAACTGTCCCTTGGAAGATCAATTTCTTCATACATTTGTTCTATAGGAAAAAATAGTAAAATGAAGAAACTATGTAAACAATAATCAATTCGTTCGTAAAAAGTTTTTTTGTTCGACACTGTCAGAATTTGAGAATTTTCTCCTGTGTGAACGGATTTTGATGAATTTGACAACTTGTCAAAACGAAACGTCAAGCTAATTTTAAAGATTTTCAGCCATTTGGAGCCTTTGGGGGGGCTCGTCGAACAAAAAAACGTTGTATTCAACTCGTTCTTGTGTAATTTGCGCTTTTTTGGCACTCGTGGACCTTTAAAACTCTCGTTTCACTCGAGTTTTAAACTGGTCCACTCATGCCAAAAAAATCCCAAATTACACACGAACTCGTTAAATAAATAACTATTGCTCACGCCCAGAAAAGCAAAATAAAAAATCTGTGCTTTGGTGTGTATACAGGTGTCCCAGAATGAAGCAGCATAATTTTAACTACGAGCTACTGGCTTCATGTAGAACTCGGAAAAAATATTTAAAAAATGCTATGTCCAAAAATAAAATGACATTTAATTTTTGAGGTACAATCAAATATGATATACATACATACAGGTGTATTTTTAAAATGTGCCGAAATTTTACCTACGAGGTTGTGGGACAACGTAGAAGACTAAAAATTGTACGTCAAAAATTACATGTCATTTTATTTTTTGACAGAATTTTTTAAATATTTTTTCCGAATTCTACATGAAGCCAGTAGCTCATGGTTAAAATTATGCTGGTTCATTCTGGGACAGCCTGTATAGTGTAGTCATAACATAAAGTACCGAAGCTTCTAGACTACAACAAAGAAGAACATTTCATTTTCTTTATTCTTCCGTTGGTCTTCTAATCACATTTTATTTCTTCAAATGTTCCTTAGAAGATCAATTTCGTGATACATTTGTTCTATAGGAAAAAATAGCCAAATGAAGAAATAGAATGAACAAGGAAGAAACTAAACAATAATCAGATGTCAATTGTTTTAAGGGGCTTGACAATTTTGAGAAGCCTTCAAAGTCAGAGGTTTTAACGCTTAATTTACCACAGCGAAATATTTTCCAAAATATTCCAATCTTCTTAGGACAATTTTTTGGATCTTAGACCGAAGATTAAAAAGTCATGACCTAACCACAGTTCTCCATTTTTGGTAGTCGCAGCTTTCTTGATATTTCTCTATTTTCTGAAAAAAAAAATTACAGAAGATTTTATTATAATTTAGTGTTTTCTGATTGTCTGCAAAATGAATAAGTAAAGAATATTTTCTTCTGAGATTTTATATCTAAAAAGCACAATTTTTATAACATCCTGGTATTTCTTCCATATACGGTGAAGCGCAGTTTCATGACAGCATTCCAAAATTTACATTCCTGCTGTTTTCTTCATTTTTATTCTTTCTTCTGAACGTAACGTCTTTCAGATGATGTTAAAAAATAGGTGTAAAAACATTTTTGAAAAGCAATTTGATTTTGTTTCTGGGAGTAATAAATGTATTAAAAATAAAAGTACATAATTCAAGAGTGAGTGTGTGAAGAGGCACCATCTTGCTGTGTAGATTTTTATCCGTTTGTTTTCAACTAATTTGACTTTTTGAGTATCTCCATAAAAAATAATGGTACATTATGATACGAGTCCTATAAGAAGCATTTTGTAGCTCGCACGGGGTTAGGGCACGACGAGCTTGCGAGGAGTAGGTGCTACAAAACGCCTTATAAACGAGATCTAATGCAGTATTGTTTCTACTTTGTACCTTTTAAGCCATTTTTAAGTGAAAATTAACAATTTTCAAATTTTGGGAATTTTGTCGTGGTTGGCAACAAATGTCATATTGTTTGGAAGATTCAAATTGTAATGTAACGATTAATGTTTACAACAATTGTACATTCCACAAAACAACTTATATGTATTAGAATTCGTTTTATTTTGGCCTATATTTTGACATTTTATTTTCGCCATGCCAAGATCAGGAATGCCAACCTTGAAAAAGTAAATTGCACTAGTTTGTTTCAAAACGCGAATTTCTATTACACCACGCGAAATGGGTTTCGTAATAGATTTCATAGAGACGCGAAGTATAAAAAATTCTTTTGCACAAATCCAATTCTAGTCAATTCAACATTTCTGATTTGGATTACATTTTAATTTGCAGTTCCAAGTTTGCACGGTAGAGTTTTCCCAAAGGTTGTTGCTATTCGATAAATTATCACGCCCAATACCACGCGAGCACGCAAATTAGGTACGCGACTTCGCAAACAATAAATCCGATAAAAATTGGATATTTCGAGGCGTCTCGAAAGTGAAACTTTGTAGCGGGAAATTTGAAAAAGCGTGGACGAATCGCACGAAGGAAACGTCGAGAGTGAAAGTTTGAATTAGTTTCAATGTCAAATATTTATTATTTTGATCTTGAATAGAAATGGCAGCGCGACGCGTTTCGCTCGGTGATTAATGATTGTGCGAATCGACTAAATAAATAAATAAATAAACAGACAAACAAAATGGCTAACCGCACGATTAGTTAATCGTCGAGTTAAAGCGCCTTAATCGAAGCTCTAAGCCCGGCGGCGGATGTAAATATTTCTGTAATTGTCAAATCCGCGCCAACTCCTCGCTCCGAAATAAAAGAGCATACGGTCGACGTGGGAGCGTGAGAGAGCGAGAGGGGCGCCATCTCCCGTCGCTTTCTTAACTTGACGCGGTGTATAAACATCTCGTTTGCAAATGCATACATAAAGACTGCATATAACTTACAGTGGCGGTGATCCTTGTCTGTCGTTGTGCGACGTTGCCACAACCTCCGCCGTCTCCTCGCTCGCTCCGACCCTCGCGCGTTCTTATTTTCGTCCCCTTCCACTTGTGCATCCGTCTTTGTCCGGCGCTTCCTTCGCAGTTTAACCTGTGATCAAACTGCGTACGAACCGCATTAGTTCCCCTCGAAGTGGCGACGCCGCCCCACCCTCTGTTCGCTCCGCTTCGGCCGAAGCGCCCTCGCATGTTGCATCACTGTTGCATCGCATCCCCACCGCCGCTCCCGACGCTTCTTCATTTGCGAACCTCCGGAATCAATACGGTTTTCGGAGGGATTCGGCTGCCGCCGCCAGATAATATCGCAGGATCAGGACGATCGCGAGCGTGACGAGTGTCACCCTTATGTTAACCCCACGCCGCCGCAAATCAAACCAATCAACGCTACTTGACATATTTCGACGCCGGGACTAATCTCGATTTTTCGACGGGGAGACCCGGAACTCGGGGGCGGCGGGTCCCGCCCCCAAAAAAATAACCCGAGTCGCAGGTTTTTTGCTTTATCATCGAAAAGTTGGAGGAAAATAAATAACGGGCGCGATTAAGGAAAAAAAAACGGCTTTGGAGGAGCTGGGATTTGAACCCAGGACTTTCAGCATGCGAAGCAGACACTCTACCACTGAGTTACACCCCCTTTAATATTAGCGAAATTTTGTTAACATATAATGTGAAGCAAAAATGTGGCTAACTAATGTTTGTTAATTTAGTTAAAAGAAAATTAATTTTTAATCAAACAATTTTCAAAGTAAACAAATATTTATTTCATGTTTGTAATATGAAAGTATAGATAATTCTGTGTCACTGTTGTATTATAAGTTGCATACACAAATGAGATTATTTTTTTTTATTAACTAGATTTATATTTTACTTCGTGGAAATAGGTGTTGGATAAAATATTTCTCATATATTAATAAAGAATTAGATAAAAGACAAAAAAAGTATAAAAGATTGTTGGAAAACTGAAAAAACAATAAAGAGAAAACAAAATGATACCTATACAAAAATGACGAAGAGTTGAACAAGAATAAAAAATTGGAATGAAATGTACGACAACAGAAAAAGAAAGCCACAAATATGAAATAAAAAAATTATTAAAGAAGAAATGAAAAAAAGTGAATGCGAAATGAGAAGTAGCAAAGTAAATATGTATAGGGTAGATAAGAAAATGATAAAAAAAATATGTATTAATGATTTGTTGACAGAAATCTAAGAAAAATTGGAAAATGGATGTTGAGCTAATACCGTGAAAAATGAAATGAAAGGAGTTACGAAGAAAAACAGAAATAAAAATTTTCAGCTAGAGTTATAGTTTTAAAGATAAAAGAAAAGTAAAACAAATTAAGACGAGAAAGTGTTAAACAGAAACTAAGTAAAATATTAAAAAAGGAAGACAGAGAGACAGTGAGTTTCTTGAAAATCAACCATTTTCGCAATGAAAAAATACACGAAGGAAGTATTGAACAGTATAATTAAAACAGTAAAAAAACAATGTAAAAAAAGCAATAAAAATATCAAACAAAATTGCAAGAGGAAACTAATGAAATGTGCGAAGAGAGAAAGGAGAAACATGGATATAGGTAAATAAGAAAAGATTTTAAAAAACTATTAAAACTGTAGCTGCTAGAAAAGTGCTCCATTCAATGAATAAGTTAAATAGAATGAAGAAAGAAAATTCTAACAAAGAACGAAAGAAAAAATTCTTGCAGTAAAAACAGATATTGAGTATTTAAGGAAATGTGGTAATAGCGGTAGTATAAAAAAAATCAACATTAGTGTGGAGAAAGTAGTCAACTAAACGAGGAGATAAAAAGAAGAAAAAGATACTCTCAGTCCAGTATTAAAATATTTAAAAGGGTGGAAATATTACGGAAGACATATTTAGAGGTGAGAATTTAATTAGCGGTCTATTCTTGCAATTCGTAAAGACGTGGGTGTAGGTATGCAACACAACATACACCAAATATCTTTCTATCGTTTAACTGGCTTAAAAATATGCTTTTTCACAACGCAATTGTTGCCACAATACCAGATCGAAAAGGTCGTGAATCGGGTCTAATTTCCGCGAGTCTACGCGCGTCACACTTTAAATTTTAATAACAACTCATCTAATTTCATTATTCGAAAATCAAAGCAACGAAATGAACCTTAATCTTATTTTCACTTTTCCTTTTGTTCCCATTTACGCGCCAGCTTTTCCAGCTCCTTCCTCAGACAGTCGAGTAAACCAAAGAGGGGAATACCGATCACCCTCCCTGACGTTTATTTGTTTTCCTGCTAAGACGTGACGGTCTACTTTGGATATTAAGTTTAATTACCGAGAACACCGCGATTTAATCGCTCGCCAGGGCCCCCACACTTTTACGTTGTTCCGGTTTTTCATCTCCCACCCACTCGAAAACTTTCTTCTATTTGAATATGATACTGAAGTTTGCCCATTTACGAACAAATAAACTCCAACCTGGACCTGTAAACACATAAAGAACAGTGCACAGATTTCTAGTGTCAACAAGACGACGCTGCACCTCACCCCAAAAATGTAAGAGTGTGTACATTTTGTGTGCACTTCGGCGATGGCGTCTAATGAAGCGAAATTAATTACGTCTTGGTTGTAATTTGCTTCGAATTTCAGTTGACAGCGTAGTACAACATACCCCATTTATCAATCTGTCTGCAGTGGCAAGCAATGCAAACTATACGACGTCGCCATAATTTAGACGGAGTTGCCATATAAATTTATGACGATTCTAGTTGTTAAGCCTAAGAGGAGAGGAGCGCCGTGCGGCTCGGTGGGACGCGAACGAATTGCCAGCAAGACGAGAGGGCAAGAAGAATGATGTGATAAAAACGAGCACGCATAATAAAGCTATGACGGAACTCATCATTCGCCATCGAATTGCGAAATTATACGGCATGAATATCATTTCTACCTAGTTCCAAGTACATAACGCCGACAATCTCGATTTAGACATCGTAAAACATTAAATTATGGAAGAGTTCGCCAAATCACATCGCCATATGTACCAAACTCCTCCATTAGCCCATTACGACGACCGTGTTGAATTATTTTACGAGCTCGTGATGAATATGTTATCGCCGTTTTCTTTTTAATCTTCCACAAAAGATTTATTCCCGCGACGAGGCCAATTAGCCCGCCCGAAATTAGTCCGGGGGATTTCACGTGGGCAGGTAAGTTATTAACGGCACCGCTTCCGCGTACTTCTCCCACGAAAAAACGAGACATTATCTGGATAAACAACAACAAAAGGGAACAAAGTGGCAGGTTTGGCAGTGATATCGACCGGCGGAGAGGAGTGCGGAAAGCACGAAGGGAGAGAAGGAGAGAGGCGCCTAAGAGTTGACCGCCCACAGCGTCGCGGCGCCACGACTTGTTGGATTCCGACACACTTCTCATGTCGCACCGGATTATTACTGTTTGTCGAAGCTGCATTTATTGGAGCGCCGAGATGCCCTCTTCCTTCGCTGCAAAGGCGAGCTTCGGGGGTGGGATCGAGGCGTGGGCGGCGGAAAAAATCGAAAAACAACGCTAATTATAAAGTTTGGAGTTGTTTGGATGCGGCTAGGGCACGAGTGGAGTCTCCTCGACCAAATTTTAAATGCAAAAATGGTGGATGCGCCATCTTGAAATTTACGAACTAATCCAAGACACTGTCATTGCCATCTAGAACACCAAGCCTTTAGGCAGCAATTGGTTTTGATCGTGACGTCACAGTAAAGGTTTCATCGAAAAACGAATTAAACCTCCAGAATTTAAGAAAAACAGTAACATTTTTGGTTAGCACTCTTTTTTTTTAATAGAACGATGTGTTTAGGCTTTACAATTACTGCCTCGTGGACCGTGGAGTAAAATGCTATTAATGACGCGAAAATTGTCATTTACAAGTGAGGTTAAGTTTGTGTATTTATTGTTTTTGCGTAAGTTTTACTTTGTGAATCATTTAAATAACACCAAATCACAACAAAAAATGCTTCTTACATCTTAATTATTTGTGTACCAAATATTTTTTCAACTAAATTGTGCTTACAACGACTTACAGCTGGTTGCAAAAAAATCGGGAAACGAAAATTTTCCTAATGTAAATTTGATTTTGTTTATTTGTCAATTAACTGTCTACTTGACAATACCTATTAAATAATTTAAAACAGTGTCATTGAATTTTGACGTTAATTCTAACCTATCTCTCATAAGAAGGTTTCACACTATGCAAAAATTGTAAAAATGTGTCAATTTTATTCTGACAGTTTCCGTTTTTTTTGCAACCAGCTGTATACATATAAGGCATTCACGACCTTTCTGGGACCGAGTTGGCTATGACCATCTAGTGATTTTGTTGGCAATACCTCTGTGATAACTAAAGGAAATTGACACTTTTTGTGTTAGGTTAGGTTGTTTTCAGTTTAGGGTTATATTTTCTGAATAGGTACATTGTTGCCGGATCTCTTAAATCTGGTCTGTCCTTTTTAAATTAAATTAAATCGTTTAATAGAAATTTTTTATCGTAATAAAATTATTTTGTCAATTCTGATTGCTCCTTTGACGGAGATTTACATTATTTTTACACACTTAATAAATCATTTAGTTTCTTACGAATATTAAAATAATAAATCTGGTAATGCGGTGACAAGAAAATGTCGAACAGACACTGACAGAAAAAAAATTGCATCCGTTACATCACTGAGTCAGTTAGTCCAACATGAAAAGAAAAAATCATAGCCAACGATCGTGAATGCGTAATACTTACAATCACGAAAATGTTGATAGGTTATAAAATTACTTCCCCGGTTTCAACGTCTTTTGCGACATTCGATGAACAGTAAATACCCTGGTATCAACTGAAATTATTATAACACTTGCCACCAAGCTTTTGCTTATTTCACAATTTTCAATCTTCCATAAGAATGATTAAAACACCGTATTTGATTTTTGACGCTGTAAAAACCCCAATTTAGACTTTTTTGAAGAATTTAACCTGGTAAAGAACACTCGTGTCTATAACGTCAGTTCGTAATAAATAATAGTAACAATAATAATGGGGAAATGGCGGATACGCCATGTCTGATTTCAAGAATGAGTGAATTTCTTAGAAGATGTGATCTGTCAAAATAAATAAGTTGTTTTTTAAGAACAGTAATTGTTAAGATTTTTGTAATGTAAAAACTGTACGTAGTCATCGAGAGAATCTTCTGAAGAATTTAGTTCATCAAAAGCTACAGCGGTTCATCTTCTAACAATAAGGATTTCTGTCAAAAAAAAGTGTAAAAATGGTGGATGCGCAGGTCAAACTATTTGTAAAAATTAGAACCACCCTGTGGTGGTTGGCACTTCTGAAAATTTCCAAATGAAGTTTTTCCACTTGATGTAAAAATCCTGCAGCAACCTTATCAACTGGCTCAACCCCATAAGCATGATTTCATTATCTTTAAATTAGCAACTCCAAACAAGCTATATGACTTTTGGAAGGCGGAGCTCGACACAGAGGACAACCCCACCACCATTTAGCAATGCTACGTGCCAATCCATAAATTTGCACCGCCTTTCCAGCTATTACCATTTTACAGTGTGCTTGTGGCTTCGAAACTATCCCCAGTTTGACCTCGCCTTGACAATTTCCCTGAAAAAAGTTCTACCACCTCGCAACACTTCGACCTCCCTCGCGCTTTAAATCCCCCGCTAATTACGTTTTTGTTTCCGCTCTCCGAACCACCGGAAAGATTTTTCCTTTTCGTCGAACGTCGAAATATTTATCATCTGCGTAGGCAAATAAGCAAGCAACGTTCGTTGGCAGTAACATCTTCGTATAATATAAAGTAGATAGCTGCGGTAATAAATACGGCGAACTCAATTTTCCGTGAGTGCAGAGTGAATGTAGGTGGGGGAGAGGTGATGTATCGCTGCGAGTTCAACTCCCGCACCCCATCCTGAATCCCGGACTCCAGTCGAGCTTTATACACCATCTGGCGTTGCCCGAAACCACTTTCCCAGAACAGGAGCTTTGCGAATCTGAATAGGACGGGGCGAAAAGTGAAGGGGCTCTCGCGCTCCCGGAAAATAAGACCAGGGACTAATTGGGGGGATGCATCTGTTTTGGTTTTGCCAGTTTTATCAAAGTATAGATGTGGGACACGAAGAACGCCGCTTCCAGGACTTTGTGCTAGGGGCGCGAGGACCTGCTCTCACACACTTAACGAGGCGATAAGTGACACAACATATCGGCCCCATTTTACTACTATTACCTGTTGACGACTAAAACATGATAATTTCATTTTGCAGTGACAATGATGTAGCAACAAATTATACATGCAACTAGTGTATAAAGCACTGTTTACGCGTGGAATTACGACACTCGCTACCTTCGGGTGTGTAAACGTCCCCCTAATACAAAGAAGTATTACTTTATATTGCATAAATAACACATAAATACTTAAAATGACATTGTGTTGAATTAGGCAACCCCACAAACATGTGCGATGAATTGGTGGCCTACACCGCATTTGTCAAAAATTTAAAAACCACTAAACCACATCGTTTCATTTAAATTTCATACAAATATTACATTTAGATTTAAAATGTACAAGTATTATTTATTTTTTATCGACTGGATGAATATATTTCGTATTTTCAATTAATTAGATTCTAGACATCAACAATTGGGTAACAACTAGCTAAAGTTCCAACCACCAAAAGCTCTCTCCACTTCTTCGGCAACACTCAGAGTTAGTCTGTCTAAATTGGGTGAAGCCACAACCTGAAAAAGTCCATCAGTCTGTTTTGCGCCGCTGATAAAATTCCCACCTGAATCCCTAATGGTAATCCATTTCTGGACATTCCAATTGGACAGTTGGTCACTGGAAGACCTAGTGCGTTAAAAATCGAAAGGTATCCACAGTTAAACAATTTCCTTATGCTGTCACCGTGCCACGATGCTTCAGACGGACTCGTCGCCATTATAAAAACTCCATCGTTTCCTAACATCTTGATAAGATCGTTGCGCAACTTGTCTAAATATCTGTACACTTTATTAATCGATTTGGGAGGGATTAGATGAAGGTTGCGTCTGAGTACTCCGTACAAGATCGTAGTCAACTCGTGGTTGGATTGCCCTCCGAGAAAGTGAAATAATTCTGTGTACGACCCTTCGCCCTTGCCTTCGAACAAGTTCTCGATGTCGTCGACGTCCAACAGTCTGATGTACGACAACTCGGCACAGTACTTCATCAAAGACATCTCGACCTGCGTCCGATCATCTCAATACTTCACCGTCACTGATTAGTGTTTTACCTTTGCGCAGCGCCAATCACAAACTAGGTCAAAATGAGCGACAACTCTGTGAAGAGCGTTGATCACACAAGTGTCGACTCGATTGCCGAGGGAACACTGCGGGTCTTCCACGTAGTACACTTTGATCTTCTTCACATCCACCTGGAACACAGCTGGAAGTAAAGACGTCGACTAGATGATGCGACGAACCGTTTCGCCCAGTTTCAGCTCGGGTTTGGACCCAGGCTCGGCGATCACGCTCAGGAGGAGTTTCAGATCGGCGGCGTACCTCGCCATCGGCCCCAGCGTGAACACTTTGTCCCACTCGTCCCTGTTCTTGCAGTCGGGGTAGTGGCCCGTGCAGGAGACCACACGAGGACTGGGCTTGTGCCCCCAGACGCCGCAACAGTGCGCCGGCAGCCGCAGGGATCCGGCGATGTCGGAGCCGATCCCTATGAGCGAGGCCCCCGACGCCATCAAGCTCGCCTGAAACCAATTTCAGTCAATGCTTCGCCGAGGTTTTTCGTACGCACTTCGCCCCCAGAAGAGCCCCCGGGAGTCCTGCACGTGTTGTAGGGGTTGGCCGTCCTCCCGACTCGTTTGTTCCTGGTTTCCCAGTTCATGCACAGCTCTGGGACGTTCGACGTCAGCAGCACCACAGCTCCCGCTTCTTTGGCGTACTTGACACAAACAGCGTCGCTCTCTGCTTTTACGTTGCGATCTTTTCTCCCTGAGCTGTTTATCATTCCTGCCACGGCGATGCTCCCCTTGATTGTTACAGGCACCCCCAATAGAGGGTACTTTTCCTTCATTTCCTCCTCACTCAGTTTCGAATTGTTGACCAACTGGTCGGCGCGTTCTGCATCCTGAAGAGCTGCTTCGAATCTGTCTTCAATCACGGCGTTTATTAGGGGGTTCACTTCGTTTATTCTCGCGATGTAGGCTCCAACAACAGACACGCTTGTCACCTACAGTCAAAATGTAAAATCCAGAAGAACCACAACACAAAATTACTTGTTTCTTGCGGATGCGTTCTGCCACTTCTGACGCAGAAAGCAGCAACAACTTGTCTTCTATAGAAGGACACTTTTGGGATTTTTTGAACAGCCTAATAATGTGAACGGGGAGGTAACATATCTCCACACATGTCTTGAAGGTCCACAAGATTACCTTCAAAGTGGTAGGGTAAGGCATCTGGAAAAAATGTTTTTATTTTATTTATTTATTAAATTAAAGCAACACTTTTAACCTTGTATAATTTTATTTATTCAAACGAAAAGCTGATTATGCTTGCTAGAGACAACAACAACAATATAATTATTGTACGTCATCTAATGAACTTGTTAGATGATAATTTTATAACAATTAAAGAAACAGAATTAATTTTTCCTACTTACAATTTACGATCGAAGAGGATATTTCTGCTTGAAAGCATTGAAAAAACACGAATGGATTTAAACAGACCCATGCGGTACAACTTGTCATGCGCAATTTGTAAAATGAGCGATAAATTTATCAGTTTGTTTGGACACTTGAGAATTAGTTATAGATAATATTCATAAGACAATCTGACACACATTTAAACTGTTGATAGATGAAATTATGAAATTAAATAAACACTCCACCTTACTCAAACCAAAATAAAATGATTAAGAGTGGAAAAATACGCTGCACGCACCAAACCGTTTTGATTTTTTGAAAAGTGAAAGACATACTCTGCTGCTGCACCTCGTTTATTATTTCTTCATGTGTCCAACAACCTTGACACAAGGCACCTCCAGTGCGGTAGTTCGTTTGCAGTACCAGCAGTAGGTACTGACTGGCGGCTCCGGCTCGTGTCGGTACACCTTGAACTCCTGTTCTAAGTTTCAACAATTTTCTTTGTGTCCGTGGACGGTCTTGTATTGATCATTCCAGTTGACGCAAGTAAGCAAATACGATTAGTGGGCCCGTTGGAACGTGGAGAAAATTAAATTCAGGTTGAATTAATTACCATGAAAAAAAACGCAAATGCGCAATACCTAATAAAGTCGTGCTGCAATGTCGCTTCCAGCGCCGAAAAGTCGCTAGCAACAACCGTTGCTTCATCGACTAACGCACAAGATACCGCGGCAGTTCTTCGCTTGGAGTCTGCGGTTGTGGCGCAACCGTGCAAAATTAAATATTTTGAAGAAACAAATCGATCGATGTTTGTAGCAGATTCGACAAACAAAAGAGTTACAATCAAGAAAAACTGGAATTTTTATTTGGAAGGTCAGCTGGTGAGGGCATTCGGCTGGCCTGAGGGTGTAAAGAGGGCTTTGGACTGGCGATCGCAGCGCTGTTCTGGTGGCCGCTCGACAAAGCGCTTATCAAACTCACCACGAGCCAGATAATATGATTTTCTCGACGTTGTTTTAATTTAAACAATCCCCACTTCCCTTTACCTAGTTTATTTAGGGTTCATTTACGAAATTCCTCTTATTTATGAAGACGTCTGATAAAAGTCAGTATTTTCGATAAAAATGTATATATTAATTTCTTAAAAAATTATGTTTTTTATAAACTATATTAATAAAATGGAATAAATAAAGATAAACTTAATCACCCTATTTGTTACTTATGATTCACTTTTGAATAAGTCAGGATGGCCGAGCGGTCTAAGGCGCTGCGTTCAGGTCGCAGTCCACTTCTGTGGGCGTGGGTTCGAATCCCACTTCTGACAATTCATTTTTTTTTTTTTTTAACAAAAATGTGTTGCTTCTAATAAATCAGTAAAATAGAGATTTAAGGTGACAATTTTAATTTTAATGATAAACAACAATAATTCTGTTGGTAAAAATCGAAGAGGTGTTCAAAAACCGTCGTAAAACTAGGTGTCGCCCTTGTCGCGTCAATTTTTGATCAGTAGACTTGTTTTCAACCAACACGTCCACTAAGCTATTTTTATTCTGTTAGTAGTTAAATAAAACGATTTGATTTGAATATTGATTTTTATTACCTTTTGGAAAGAAATAACAAAAAATAATAATTGTTAATAATATTTGGAAGGCGGCCGTGATGAGAGGTGTCGCCGTCGTCGCGTCAAATTCCGAAATGTCAATGTGTCAGGTGTAAAATCGTGATTAATCGGGGTGATGGGGCTGCAAGGGGCCGTAATCGGTGGAATATTCGTCGGAAAAACACCTCGGTTTCTATTTAAGACGCCGCAAAATAAAGTTCGCTCCCTATCCAATTCCATTATCCTCTCCCCGGCTGCTAGTAGCAATATTGTTGGCGTGGAAGGGACTTATCCTCACAGGATATTTCCGAGTTGCCATGACGCAGACTCTCTCGTGCTAACCTCTCGTGCTCCCCAGGGACAACATCGACGCGGCGCCAACGGTAACAGGAATACAGAAATGTACGTGCAAAACGTGCCGCCGTTCCGACTAGCTTTACCCCCACAGGATGGTGTTACGTAGGGGAACAAAGCGACTAACCTACATATCGAATCCTTGGGAGTGAATTAGTCGGAGCGGCGTGGGCGTACTTTTATTAAATAAGCCAGACTAGGTCAAATTAAACACTTTTACGCGTTGATTAATCAGCCAGAAATAAACATTCAGGGGCGTCCGTCTATCGAAGGGATGATCGATTGGCAATTATCCTGTCTGGAGCGCACAAGGAATGGACACCGGAAAAGACACCTCCACAAAAGAAAAAAAACGAAATGAAAAGAAGCTCACACTGTACATTTGGCACATTGATGTTTGACGTGCGGCCTATGCAACCAACAATACTCGAGCGAAATAAGTGACTTTCTAACTGTGTACATTATTAAATTGTTATTTAATCTGCGTTACTGTGGCAGCTACTGTATAAATTTATTGTAGGTGAAGATGCGCAGCTGCACCGAGGCCGCAATTTACTTGGCAGAAACGAGGAGTAGGTAGGTATCGTTCAGAAGACGCGGTTTCCCAGCCGGCAAAAAAGAACATTTTTTCGATTCGCTGGGTGTATTTCTATTTTCAATTATTTTTTACCGGTTTTAAGGTACTTACATACACTGCGTTTTTTATTTCGCTTGACATACAACGTAAAATGGC
The DNA here is from genome assembly GCF_963966145.1 of Tenebrio molitor. NCBI lineage: Eukaryota > Metazoa > Arthropoda > Insecta > Coleoptera > Tenebrionidae > Tenebrio > Tenebrio molitor. The sequence goes on along the minus strand of NC_091052.1, from coordinate 13,890,145 downwards.
TATGTTCAGTTTTAAAATGGACAAGTCAATTCATTTGAAATAGGCAACCAAACTTACAGATCCATGAATCCTATGTTCAGTAAAATAAAAAACTCACGGTATATTAAAAAAAAGTTTAAATTTTCAGGACAAATAAAATTTTTAAGGATTTTGCTCTGTTTTTAGAGTATATTAAAAAAGATACAATTTCAAGAAATGTCGGCCTGTTTTTTAAGTTTGTACATACTATACAAAATATTTCACCGAGTGATGACGGAATTGAAATGCAACCCACAATATATTTGTATTCGTATGCAAGTGTATTGTGGGTTGCATCTTCAATTCTGTCGGGCTCATTATCATGCGTGAAATTGTCCGGGACAATTTAATTTTTGGGTTTGGGTAAAATCAAGTTTTTAAATTATGAAAATTAGCCATAATTAAACGAATTTGGCTCCGGTTCAGAAGCTCGCTGAATTCTCGACAAAAAATATCCTTTATAATAATAATAACATTAATAAGGACTTTATTAAGAAAAAAAAAACATAGTACAAAGATGAGGTGAAGTCTAGCCACAGCTATTCTACTTAACCTCAAATAAAAAAATAAAAAGAAAAAAAAATAATAGGGGAGTAAAGAAAGTGAGATAACCACGAAACAAGAAATCCTATGTGAAATACACAAACAAAGAATAACAGATTTATAAAACAAAATAATTTTGCCTTTTGTTTTCTATTGCCTGTTCTAAACAATTTGATATTTTGAAGCAATAACATCCTTTTAGGTATCATTATCATGAAATGTGATGAAATCGGTTGACTTGAAAGCAAAATAAATTACACAATATATGATTTTTTATATATTTTTTTAATACCTTAGTTCATAATGTCATGGAAACACATCTTACTTACAAACAAAAATATATTTTATAATTTAAATTAAATTTAGAAGATAATATAAATTACAGAACTCCTCATCTTGAATACTATACAATGACAAGAATTGAAATTCTCTACTTATTATTACATCATTACAGAAATTGATGTAGCAATAACACAAACTTACAATCCGCCATTTCACTACTTTCGCGCTTTGAAAATTTGTTGAAAACGCAGTTTGACATTTGATAGCAATACAATGCACAGAGGACGTTCATAAAGTACCGTGTTGCCAACAAATTAACACAAAAATTCTTTTAATGATGTTATTGATTAGCCTATTTCATTCTACATTGTTGTAACAATGCAACAGGTACTGAATTATTAAAAGAAAATTCAAAAAATTACACTGGAAATTCCACGTTGCCCTGACATTGTTACAGCAGAAATGTCAAAGTCAAGAAAACCCAAGTTTCTAGACGTCATGAATCGATTTGAAGGTATCACAGAAATTGACAGAAATGTCATTAGAAGTATACCCAAAAACACGGAAAAGAGCATTTAATTGAGACACCAGTATTGGTTCCAAGTATTCTGTATTTTTATTTGAGAAATATTCTCCCTAAATATCACCTGTGCTTAAAAATTAACCGGGTAATTTCCATTCAAGCTTGCTGTATAATTCAACTCGTTCTTCGAATTGAATTCGTGGAATTATTAACAACAAGCTTTCATGAAAATTATCGGTAATTTTTAAGTATTCGTGGTATTACTATTGGGGACAAAATACTTTGGTCGTCATTCTTCTGTCACTTCAAAACAAATTAATGTAAACCAAGCATTAACGTCAAGTCAATAGTGATGACAATTTCAAATTATTGACTTTTCTCTTGTCAAAAATATGGCACCTTCCACCATTCAAAAATTTAGAATCATCTCCCTTGTTTCTGGGGGATTGTCCATGGGTAAAATTGCCTTGTGGAAACCTTTTCAATTTTTCCTCCTAGGAATATACAACCTTCAGTTGTCCATTTTTCGGTATTTAACATTTTACAATGATAAGTTTGACAGTGACAGTGGTTGACAGTAGTAAAAAATAAGGTTAACCGTCCTAATGCTTGCTTTACAACTTTATGTCAGTCAACTGACTTTGACGACCAAAGTAATTTGTCCCCAATGGTACACCCGAAAAAATTATTAATAAAATTTCAAAATATGTATAAATCAGGTGGTATCAATTTTCTGTTACCATTGGGCAACTTCGGTAACCAACTGAAATTCAAAAGCTGCCACCATATTAAATTGTGCACATTTAAAATTATTTCAACAAAATACGTGAGTGGCGGGGCGACGTGTTTGTTCTCGAAAAATGTTTTGTCGAATATGAAAAGTGTCGCCTACAGACGCCATTTTGTGGACTGGCAGCCCAAAAAAGGAAACCTCGGAGTCAAATTTAAGACTGTATTACCTACTTGGTAAATGTAGATTCAATACAGATAATAATTAGAGATAATCAATCAGGAGAACAAGAGGAATCGAGCGGTGCAAGAACCACTGCCGTATCTTCAACAATAAGCGAGTTCCTGTGGAAATCTTTGCTGATTTGGACAGGTCCAAAATTAAAAACATTCAGATCATCTCCAGAGTGAATCGATTCAAACTAAAAGTGATCTACGTGATAGAACTCGACCAAAGGATTCCATACAGCAAGAATGATTTTTCTCTGCGGTCAGTGTTTTGTATGGTGGGTTGCGTGTTGCATATGTCACAACACAATAAAAATCTATTGCGGGGGAATAATGCCAATTAAATTATAGTAAAAATCAAGAAAGTGTTGCTAAAAAGAAGAGGCGGGATGGGTATAAATTCTAATTAATATGCAATACAGCGTCATACAGATGCATTTATACATTTTATAAGGCCATTAATAATACTACCTAAGCGAGTTTTTGCAACAACCTTTTTCCATTTTTAAATAGAACTAGCACGTCCTTGTTATTGTAATCAATGTGCATTTATAAAAAAACAACAAGTTTTAATAAATGCAGTAAAATTTAAAAAGCCACGTGCCGGTTTTAATGATCGCACAAAATTAATTGTTCGTAACCATGGACTTACTTATCGAGTCGAGCAACATCCAATTGCAAAATTGTTACTTCCAACGAGATAAGACTTCAAACATTGATAAGTGATAAGACATTTGACGAACTTTTAAGTTAACAAAATGTAAGTTATGAGTTATGCAAACAATTGTTCTGTACAGCATCACTTCAAGGGTCCTTTCATCTCGACAACATTTTTATTGTCTCCACAAAAACAAAATACAAATCCCCTCTCGTTTGCCGCCACTCACCCGAACTGAAAAAAAATACCCACAGTGTTGCTAGTTGGGAAAATATCCATGGTGTAGTTTGTGCAAGACGCCGCAGAGACGCACACTTTCTTCGACCAAGTGGGAGTTACGTCCCGACTTTTTTCTTGTGATTCGATTTGGTCCGTGTCAAAGTTAAATCTGATAAGTGGAAGTGGAAATGAGTGGATTTAAAAATAAATCTTATCAAGACCGGTAAGTGCTAAGTATCTTTGTACGTACTAGAAACGAAAATGTTGTGCAGTGCTACAGTGGTTGTTTGAGTTTTTTGCAAGTTGAAAAATGTTTAATTAATTTGGTCAAATTAGCAATTGGCGTCCTTGAGAAATCTATAAAAGAAGTTGGCGCAGAAAGCCAAAGATTCAAACGTGTTGCTGGTGCCGTTGATAAATTTTAGCAACGTCAAAAATTACAAGTCCAAGGTACCGGTTTCATGGTCAATGCGAGAGAGGTAATGATCTTGACTCAAATATGTTGCATCTTACAGTGTGACCACCCGGTTTCTCCCACACCACTTTCGAACAATCGCATAATCAATCAATACAAAAACACAATCCTTTAATTTTCCAGATGATTATTTCGCCACATTCCAACCACTAGACGACACTCTCCTCCGCCATGAATTTCGCGGTGAGATTCTTGGTCCTGTTGCTGCACGTCCTGTACGTCCTCATCACGCCGATCTTGTGGCTAAAATCCCGAAGAAAGAAGCAGACCATCCCGACGATCAGCGACGGCCTGCTCAAGATAAGCGCGACGGAGCTGGCGGCAAAAATCCGCAAGCGCGAGGTGAGACCAACTTTCAATTTTCCTCCGAAAAAATTCATTAACGTCTCGAACCGGCTCCGGCTTCCGCCTTCTTCAGGTGAGCAGCGAGCAGGTCTGCACGGCGTACATCAGACGCATCAAGGAAGTGAACCCGTTCTTGAACGCCATCGTCGAGGAGAGATTCGAAAGCGCCTTGCAGGACGCCCGCAACATCGACTCTTATTTACGAGAATCTCTCGAAAGCGAAGAGGAGTTGGAGAAAACAAGACCTTTGTTAGGAGTACCGCTCACAGTTAAGGAAAGTTGCTCGCTCGAAGGTAATGCAATCAAGTGGTAATTAATTAGTGCACGGTGATGGCAAAATCTTTGGAAAAATCGAATCGGAGCGAAGACAATTTTGTCGCAAATATTGCAAGTTTGGACAAACGATTAGAAAGTTATTAACATTACACGGAGACTTGAAATTTGTGCTAATGAAAGCGAAAGCGTGAATTCGTTGCGAGGTCTGATCTACTCGTAATCCTGGAAATAATGCTCGCAGGGTACCGGATTGGTACTTTTCTTTTCCGTTGCTTCCATGAAAAGAAAGTTAGGGAAATCAAAATTTATGATGCTTAAATAACAATTCATTTCATATCTCGCTTGACATTTCTTGCGTCATTAATTGTTTGTTGTTTCAAACGTAACAACGTTTTCCTGTTTCGTGTTATCAATGAGGAGCGACCAGAACTGATGTGTTATTACCGGAAACCTGAAGTGGGCGCTTAGCAAAACGTACACACGCAATGTTTTTCTTCAAGAAGCAGCGAAAGTTGAAAAGATGTCACACGACTGCTTCCTACTTCATTGGTTTCGCTTCACTAAAATCTGTTTCTTGTTGCATTTTAACAAGCGGTTCCTGGGACATGTACGGAAATTTTTTATGAAAAGGTTTAATGCAGAATTCAGGAAAATCCGAAAATTCCACAAGACTAGTTCAGATTCAGTGGAATTGTTTAATGACGTCAAAACTAGATAACAAAACCCAATGACGGTGAGCAGTCTTTTAGGATGCGAGGACGTGAAACCAAAAATGCATAGTTCACTGTTAAAAAAATTAAGAATTTGCATAATTCAACGAAATAGAGGTTGGAGCGGGTGTACAATTTGAGTCCAAGGTTGTGCCCATTAAAATTTAATTAAAGAAAAAATTAAGTACCCACGTTGATATGAGTTGGAAAAAACTAACAGTAAAGTCAGTAAACCACAAACGTAAAATGAATTATGGTAAAATGTTAAAGTGAACAAGCAAATTAAAATCATTAAACGACTTCGTGTTTATCAAAAAACTAGTTTGGGAAAAAAACAGAGAACTTAGTACAAATTGTTGTAACAATTGGAGGTGACGGCAATAAATGAAAAAGGAGTGTTTGTGTGCAATGTCCACGGTGGGGACAAATAATTTGGTACAATATACGTCACAAATACTTAGTTTACTTTTACGTTACGAGTAACTTTTTATAAGTTGGGACTAGTCGATAAATAACAAATTCTTGTTTCTTAATTGAGTAGTTGCTAAAAATACAAATTTTGATAGCATTCAGTGAAACGCACGTTGCATCGACACGAAAGGACATTGTGCGACCTTTAACAACAAACGACACTTTACAATTAAAGAAGTCCGGGTAACAGTGGATGAAATTACTTTTGATGTTGTAGAAAGATTCTTCTTTCGAAATCACACAATAACGAGACTGTAAAGAAATTGCCGTCAATTTTTTCTCAGTAAAAACAATAAGTTGATCTTGTAGCGGATGGTCTACCACCTATTATGATGCTATTCAAGTATTTTTGGTAAGTAAATGTTGTGATATCTGTAAAATGGTCAGTTAGCTTAATATTTACTCCTTGAATGTCACATCAACTAAGCTAAGAAACTACAAATTTCAGAGAATTAAAGAGACAAAACTTGACAAACGAATGATGTTGAAACGTTCAGGAAAGATCTCAACAGCAGTTATTTTAGAATATTTTATAAATTGTTCTGTTTCAATATGATTTTTCGTAGTAAAGAGAACAATAGAACCTACTGTTCCGGACACGGAATCTTGGCCAACATTTTTTTGATGTAAACCAATCATTAGTGTCATTAATAAATGACAATTATTAAAAATCACTTTGAAGTTTTTCTTGTGACAAAAAATCAGGGAAATGGCGTTATCGAGTCAAAAGTTGGGTTATATTCAATAAAGGCCAGTTCACACATATTTGTCAGTTAAATGTCAGTTGTGGCCAAGATTCCATGTCCGGAATAGTACATTTTTGTGATTATACCGTGTTATATTATTGGTGACTTTTATGTCATGTTCCAACGAGAAAACCATTTTATTAATAAAAGAATACAAAAACCAAGACGTTTAAATATGAAATGCATACCAGCTGTCAATAGTGTCAATAAAATAAACCGAAATAGGTACAATTCAGTCTTGAAAATTTCATGTAAATTTTTTGTTTGTTCGACACTGTCAGAATTTGAGAATTTTCTCCTATGTGAATGGATTTTGATAAATATCATAACTTGTCAAAACGTCAAATAAACTACTATTATTGCCAACTGATACAGTTATTGTTGCTCACCCTGTATTATGAACAGAATATGTATTGGGTGATTCAAAATGATTTTGGCCAAGTATGGCAACTATGTACGAAAATGTACGTGGCAACTGTGTGAATGGGGTAGAGTTAATATTTGTATGACATTTCATAAGCGTGCATTTGATTTTTTTAATTCCATTGCACATTGATTTGACAACTTTCAAAATTGCACGCCTATGAACTGTCAAAGAAATGTCAACTCTACCCTACCCACACAGTTGCCACATAAATTTTCGTACATAGTTGCCATTCTGTGGTTGCCATACTCGGCCACAATCATTTTGAATCACCCAATACTATGGCGGGCAAAACATTTTGGCCGTCACTTTCTTGATATTCAAGTAAAGTGTAAATAAACCTTTAGAAATCGTAACCCCACTTTCGATTCTTGTCATTTTGACAATCAATTTAAACTGTTTGAAGCTCAGATATTCCAAAAATCCGACATGAATGAACAAAATCGTACATGAGCAATCGTACATGGATAACCTGAGGTAAACGTTCTGTGTAGTAGAAATGACAAAATAGTTTTGAGTTTTGAAATTTACCACCCAAAAATTAACGTTCATAATCAAGACGGTAATCATGATGACAATAAAGTACGGACGGCATAGTACTCTTATTTTCATTTGGTTATATCATGACTCATGATTTGATTTTCAAATATTAAATTATTGAAAATGAAAAATGATTTGTTCCGAGTTGACATTTACGTGATGTAGATGTGACAACATTGCATGACCACAAAAGTTGAAAGTGTTTGAACAAATGGATGGAGATTAAAAAAATAAACATTTCAGCGTAATAGAAAACGAAAAATAATGCAATGAAAATAAAAATAAACGAACAGTGAATATTATGGAATTTATTTGAAGTATTTTCGTACGAGCAGTCTGTGAACGCAACGTTGTCACGTTGCCGATACTTGATTGAGTTTATAATATGGCCGAATTCAATGATTTATTATTTTAGATCGATGTTAATGCTAAAGTGAACAGTAACACAAGTTTCCGCATCTAGTTCTATGTAATTTATAACTTATATAACAAAAAAAAATCCTCTTTTGAAATTCTTGTGTAGGATTTCTTTTGGAAAATTATAAGGTTTCAGTGTGTTTAACAGAGTTTCTCCAGTGATCACAATCATATTAAAAGTTCAAATTTTATTGATTTGGCAAGTAGGGGCCAGTTTTTATTAAACTCTATACAAAAATTCAGATTTTGATCTTGTCTGGTACGATTGAAACTGGTAATGAACTAAGAAAAAGATTGTGTCGTTCACTTTGCCCCGTTCTAGGCCTGAGCCTCTGCGGGGGTACCCTCTCGCGGGCCGGCGTCAAAGCCTCCACCGACAGCGAAGTGGTGGCGAAACTAAAAGCGAGCGGCGCCGTCGCCCTCCTGGTGTCCAACACCCCCGAGATATGCCTAAGTTGGGAGAGCAACAACTTCATAACTGGTCGAACGAACAACCCCTACGACACCACCCGAACCAGCAGCGGATCATCCGGTGGAGAAGTACGTTTCAATAATTCGAGGACACGAATGAGTGAAAACATTTCAGGGGGCTCTGTTGGGAGCGGGCGCTTCTCTAATCGGAGTCGGTTCAGACATCGCCGGCTCGATCCGACTACCGGCGATGTTCAATGGTGTCTTCGGCCACAAACCCACCGCAAGTAAATAGACACAACAATGCTGCAAACTTACAATTTACAACTTGTTGAATTTTGAAGGGGTGATATCCATCAAGGGGCACTACCCTTCGTGCGACGACGTGAATTACGCTGATTTTCTCGCGATCGGGCCCATGACCCGCTACTCCAGAGACTTGAAGCTGATGATGAGGGTGATGACAAGCGACGACGTCGTGCTTGGACTGAGACTGGAGGAGAAGGTGGAAGACAAGACGGAGAGGAGAATTTGAATTTATTGTACGACTTTTAGGTGGACATGAGCCGGGTGAAAGTGTTTTTCATGGAAAGCGAAGGCAACTCCTTTGCTTTGCCAAAGGTACAAGACGAAATTGCTCTTACAGTTAGGCAAAGCGTCGACCATTTAAGGAACAGATCTAATTGCCAAATCGTAAACGACTTCAAGTTCTCCGAGCTTCAAAACAGCTTCGAAATCGCAGGATCGACTCTTTTCTCGCTCAAGGACATCCCAAACCCTCTGAAAGCTGTAAGTTAATTTTACTTCCACCCCCCACGAGTCAATCTTCCGTTTCAGGACGATCAAAATCTGGCGCTGGAAGTGATCAAGAGTTGCGTCGGACTCTCCAACTACACTTTCAATCTGCTCCAGTTCTATGTGTTCCAGCAGATCAACAAGGCTTTCCTCTCCGATCCGGGCTACATCAAGAAGAACGAATACTTGAAGCAACTTTTTATGGTAAAAACGTCGACTGACAAATTCTCGGGCTTAATCAAAACTTGCAGGAGAAACTGGGACACGATGGAGTATTCCTGTACCCCACGTTTACAAACTCAGCGCTCACTCATGGCACTTTCATATTCAAGTTTTCAGGAATTTCGTATTTGATGATATTCAATTCGCTGGGACTTCCCGCGACTCACGTTCCTTGTGGGATTGACAAGAATGGACTGCCCATCGGTATTCAAGTGGTGGCGGCGCCGTACCAAGACCGACTGTGCTTCGCTGTCGCTGAAGAACTAGAAAAGTGCTTTGGCGGCTGGATACCACCCAACTAAGGCTCAATTAGATCAATTTTAGCTTCATACCACCTACATTTTATTATAAACATCTCTACCTACTTACTTTTTAGTAAAGTGGTAAAAACGTTATTGTTTTTTTTCCCAACTACCTTATTTCCCCGTGTTACCTCCGCCCCTGCATATTGATCCACGCCTTCACCACCCCCCATTTAGTGACTTTTTCGCCGCTCGGTTGCCGATTGATGTCACCAAGTCACCTGTCGTTTGACTCGTTTGTTGTTTTGTGCTAGGTAACCTTCAAATCAAAGTGTAAATAGTCATTTTCTCTTGATTTCTAACAATATCAAGTGTTTTGTTGTGATTTTTGCACTATTGTGCGATGGGTCGGCAAAAGTCTGTCCCCACGAAATTAAACAACTCCGGAGAACACTGGAATTGGCACAAGCCGTTGGATTACATTCCCATCAAAAAACGAAGAAGCAGGAAAAAAGCCTGTACCGGACCGTTCCATAACGTAATTGTGGCGTCGGAGAAGAATAAAGAGTTTCTTTTGGGTGAGATTTGCGTCGGGAGTACGAACAATGTGCTCCCGGAAAGTTGGAGGTCTTGCAAAATGAGTTTCTTCACTCCGGAGGAGAGTGATGAAGAACACTTGCTCATCAAACTAGATTCTACTAGTTTACTAGTTAAGCTTTTACCAGAATTTGATTTAATTAAAGGTAAGCTAGATAATAGTTGTATTGATTAAGTTAAGAATCTTCTTGCAGAAATTATTACCGCAAAAATATTCGCGATAAATATTCGTGTTCTTGATGGAGACGTCCATTTTGACGTTTACTTTTGTAATTTACCACTGCCCAAATTCAATAAGCGCGTTGGATTGTGTATTCAGTCAGTATTGTCATTACTGTTGGGTGTTTCAGTAGATAGCGATAGTGGTAAGACTGTTTGTTTATTCTTGTCAACTGTGAGTAGTGACCATTGCTTGTAGATGAGACTGAGATGGATCAGTCTAGTGACTATGCGATAAATCGATTATACACGAACGTTAAAGAAACACGGGAGAAAGAGATAAGTTTAGGTTGTGATAATGTCCAAGACCCTAGACTTAAGCCAGAACTTAGACCTTATCAGGCGGATGCTGTCAGGTGGATGTTGCACAGAGAAACGAGGGCTTGTGACCCTGAAGGTTTTATTGTTTTGGCACAAGTTTCAATTTTACAAAAAATGTTTTAGGTGAGCTTCACCCTCTCTACACTGTGATAAAGTTAAAATCCGGTTTAGACATTTATTATGATACATACTCGGGATATGTAGAGTTAATAAAACCGACCGTTGAGACTAGCACTAGAGGTGGCATTTTAGCTGATGAGATGGGTTTGGGGAAAACAGTTGAAGTGTTGGCTTGCATTTTGACGCACCCGGCACCAGATTCTGGGTCGAGAAAAGAACCTTCCACTTCGGAACAGTCGCCGACCGTGGAACTGATCAGTAAAAAACGAAAAATCCACGAACCTCCGCCCCCCGAAACAACCCTCGTCGACAACCCGAAAAAATTGAAAGTGCCCGAAGATTGGGTAAAAGGCAAGAGCAAAAGATCTCAGATGCGAGTCGCTCTAGAAATGTGGTACAACAGTTGTCTGCAGGACGTCAACAAAAAAACCACGAACAACAGAGAGACGCATTCGGTGCAGTGCGTCTGCGGTAAAAGCCACAAAGAAGGAAGCTTCAGCTGCGTGGACTGCGAGAAGATCCAACACGGCGGTTGCTTGGGCTACAAGAGTAAGTGTGGACCATACAGGTGTCCACAGTGTTGGATGAACCAACCTCTCGTCGAGTGTAAAGCCACGCTGATCGTTTCGCCAGCGTCTCTCCGCACCCAGTGGTGCAAAGAAATCTGCAAGCACATCAGAGGCGATTTCAGGGTGCTCCAGTACGGGGGGTCCTCGCTGACGCCGATCTACCCGACGGAACTGGCGAAATACGACGTGGTGATCACCACGTACAACGTGCTCCAGTCAGAACTGAGACTGACCGAAACGGAAAAAACTCTGTCGTTCAGGTACCAGAGGAGGTACTCGGCTCCCGGGAGTCCCCTGACTAGAGTCAAGTGGTGGCGGTTGTGCCTCGACGAAGCGCAAACCGTCGAGACGCCGACCAGTATGGTGTCGGCGATGGCGAAGAAATTGAGCGCTAATTTCAGGTGGGCGGTGACGGGCACGCCGATCTCGAAAGAGATTTCAGGTGAAAAACGAACGATTTGATTCGATACAAAATTTAAACAGAAGGTTTTAGACTTGCACGGACTGATTGACTATCTGCAGATGGAACCGTACAACGACAGATACACTTGGGAGCAATTGTTGTTCAACCCCTACGTCCGGGGGCAACCCGAACCCATGTACAAATTCCTGTCCCAAGTCCTGTGGCGCTCCTCCAAAGACGAAATCATCGATCAGGTACCACCCGCGAAAAGTTTGACACAAACGAAAATCGAGATTCTTCCAGATTAACATTCCCAACCAGACCGTGGAGGAGCACTGGCTCTACTTCTCGGCCGTCGAGCACTACTTCTACAGGTGCGAACACCAATCGAGTTGCGAAGCTTTCGTCGAAAGAGCCACCCGCTATGACTCCTCCATTCCGCTCCACAGTCTGGACAAGAGCTCCATCAAGATGGTGTTGGCGCCTTTGCTGTCTCTGCGTCAGGTCTGCAGTTACCCCAACTCAGTTAGGACTCGCTACTTAGCCACGAAGAAGCCGGTCAAGTCGATGAAGGACCTGCTGGACGCGCTCATCGCCAAGAACACCACGGAAAGCGAAGAGTACTTGAGAGTGGTTTTGAGCTCTTTGAACGGTGAGAGAGCGGCCGAGTGCAGGGGGAGATTGTAACGTGTGTTGACAGGACTCGCCGGCATCTACTTATTACTCCAGACACCCGAACACGCCATCGAGGAGTACCGCAAAGTGCTCCAGCTGTACACTCGCTTCACCGAAGAGGAGAAAGTTGCCAAGTTGACCGTTGACAGGTTGCAGGTGATACACACGATGCACAATCTCGCCGAAATCCTGGAGATGTGTCCCGTTGAGGACAGGACTCTGAGGGATGACACTCTGAGGAAGGACTGCGCGGATCTGGAACAGAAGTACATCGAGAGATTTATCAGTCAGGTGGGTTTTTGTAATTTTAGGTTGAGGAAAACAAACAGTCGTTGCGTACATAACAACGGTTGCTATGGACGTGGTCGTTGCCATGACAACGATTGTTGGGTAGTTTGTAATAACTCCAAAGGAGGGCGTTTTAAAAGAAAAAGGAAACTTTGTGCTGGGATATTCGAAAGCAGACGATTTTTGAGTTGTTTTTTGGGGGTTTTTAGTCGATGTCGGCGCTCCAAGACAGTTTGTTCATTTCTGCCAACATCGAGAAGTTGCAGGGGAGTTTTGTTTTGCGCGCTGGACAGTGGTACAGCGACTTGTTGAACTGGATCTGCGTGCACGAGTTCACCCAAGATTTGCACACCAAAATCGAGAACTTGCTCGCTGTTGCCAACGTGGAACCTACAGTCAAGTATGTCGGAGTGTAGGTTCGGAGAGTTGGTACTACTGGTGGAGTGCAGTTTCAGAAATGAGAGAAGCATAATTTACGAGATCGCCACCTGGGACGACACCATATCAGAACTGAGAGAAAAAACCATCGATGTTGTCAATAACCTGTACACGCACTGCCCCCAAGACGAATTCCAAATCGTCATAGCTCAAGAGTTGGTAGAAAAAGCGACCGACTGCCATCTGAGACCTCAAAAGAAATCCAAAAGCAAGAAGAAGTGTGAGGTTTGCGTGGCCAACGATCACCTCAAGTCGTACGAATTCAAGTTGTTTTCGATGAGCAAGCGGACGGCGAACTTCGAGGAGATGTCGCTGAAAGGGAGTTGGAAGCCGACCACTGAAGAGCTCATCTTCAAATGTAAACAATCACAGTGTGGGGGAGTTGTTGGTGATTTGTTTTTTTGCAGCGCTTGTAGCCGTCGGTCGGGCGAAAAACGCCAACAACGATCTGGTCAAAGACGGAGAAATCCACATCAACATAATCGAAACGTTGAAGAAGGAATTCAAAGAAGTGAGAAAACTGTGGACGCATCTGGATCGGCAGATTTGCGCTCAAGACGAACTGAACATGTGCAAGATCAGGTTGCGGTTGAAGGAGCAAGCCGTCGAGGAGAAGTCGCAGAAGAAGTTGACGCCGCTGCTGAAGAATCTTACTTACAATTTGGAAAACAAATTGGAGACGATCCATGTTTTGGACGAGCACGAGGTTTGTCACGTGCAGAGTGTGTGAGTGAAAATTTCACGAGTTGTCAATTCCAGCTGGAGTACCAGAGAACTGTGCTTCACAATGAGGACAGACAGAATATGGACCATCTGGAGAAAAACTTGGGCATCAGAAGCTACTTGGAGACTCTGCACAAGCAACAGTACGAGGGTCAGAGTCCCGATCCTTGTCCCATCTGCAAAAACACGCTAGAGCAACACTGGAGTATCCTTCCGTGCGGCCACAGTTACTGTTTGGAGTGCATCCAGCTCTTAATCGAACAGGTGGGTGAGTTTCGATCGGTGCGACTGTTGCAACGATGATTTTGCAGACGCGGGGCCACCACGTCCAGTGTTCCGTCTGTCGGGCTTACCATCTGGTCATCGACATCTCGTACATCAAGGCCGGCGAACACAGCACCATCTCGGACAGCACGAAAATCAAAGGGAACTACTCAACGAAAGTCGAGAGCATAATCAAGCTGATCCTGCAGCTGAAAGCCGAAGACGAGAGCGTAAAGGTGTTGGTGTTCTCGTCGTGGATCTCGGTGCTGACCTACATGAAAGACGCGCTGATCAACAACGACATCTCCACAGAGCTCGTGGTCAGCGGGAATCTGGAAAAACAAATCGAACGGTTCAAGGTAATTGTTGTTGTCATTGTGATGATCTGAGGTTGAGGTGAGAGTTGACAGGACGAGAAGCAGAACATCACGGCGCTGCTCCTACCGATTCATCTGGGAGGCAAAGGGCTCAACTTGATCGAGGCGACTCACGTCATCTTAACGGAACCGCTGTTGAATCCCGGAGAGGAACGCCAAGCGATCGGCAGAGTGCACCGAATCGGACAAACAAAGTTAGTAGGTGTTGGAGCAGGCGAGGGCAGTGGTAACTTTGTGGTTTTAGGCCGACGGTTGTCCATAAATTCTTCATAAAGAACACCATCGAGGAGAGTATTCAAAAGGCGATCAGTACGGATGCGCAAAACTGGGATAAGAACAAGGTCACGATACGTCAGTTGATGGATTTGTTCATCGCAGATTCTTCCCCTGAAGTACCGACGGCGCAAAACGAAACCGGGGAAGGAGCGACAACGCAAAACGAAACCGCAGAAACAGCAACAACGCAAAACGAAACCGCAGAAACAGCAACAACGCAAAACGAAACCGCAGAAACAGCAACAATGCAAAACGAAACCGGAGAAACAGCAACAATGCAAAGCGAAAACGCAAACTAACCTGTAGAATACGTAATTTTTATGTATAACTTTTAAGAATGATTTTCTATTAACTGTTTCCAATGAATAAGTGAAATTGTGTTTTGTAATGATGAAGTTTTATTACGGGGTATAGATATTCATATTATACGGAGTGATCAAGAATGACTGAGTCTGTTGGTAACAATGAAATTTAGCAAATTTAAAATTTACGAACGAAGGTTAATTTTTGTAATAGTATAAACATAACCTGCATTACCAAGAATGTTTTTAATGTCATCTCAAGTTAAAAAATCCGGTCAGTGCGTGGTCAGTGCCAATTACTAGACAAAAATCACCAGTATTTTCAATTGTTTTATTGCCAACAGACTCAGTCATTGTTGATCACGCTGTATTATATTTGCAATGGAAAGAATAACTGGTTAAGGTTAAATCGAAAAAAAAAAATAACTAAGGGGATGCTTGAAGATCTGGCAACGTGTAACAAAGATCGTTCCATATTTTAGCAACAAGATGGCGCTACAGCGAAAAGAGAAAATGAGACGATGCTAAACTCAACAGAAGATTTAGAACGAAATTCTATGTTTGTTTTTACACTAAATACATTTTAAAGTAATACGTACTTTTAAATACATTTTATAAATAAGACATTATCACAAACTTTAAAATTTTGAAGTACACACGGCCACACGCATGCGCAATGTCTGTTAGGACAATCAGCTGTTAACAACAAACAACAGTTCAAATTGTGGTGTTGTGTTATGGTTGTGTTCTTATTATTACTAATTTAATAATTGCTGTACAAAGTACTAAGTAAATTTATCAGCGAAAGTTGTCTTGTCAATTCTTAAACATACTTAAATGCGCACAGACCTTACTTTACTAAAGTGCTAAATTTTCAAAATCCTGTAAAACACAAAGAAGAGTTTTAGAATACTTTACTTTACTACACTTGCACTATTTATGTTTTAACGTTTGGCAACCATAGTTTTAGTTATTTTTTTTTTACTACCACTACCTCGAGGAATCACAGAACACCTAGGAATGCTCTAGGATTTAGATCTTAGGGTTTAGGCTGTGGGTTTAAGGTCCCTAGGACGGAAAAGGAGGTATATATATATATAGAGTGGATTTAAAATAAAAAGGGATTACAATTAATTTAATTGAGTTTTGCAATGTGTGACAAATATTTGCTGTCATACCACAGAGACAGTATTGTGGAAATCTTAAACAATTTGGATCTAAACAAATATTTTTCCATCAAGATCAAGCAAGTGTAACATTACAATTAAGTAATCTGATGTAACAAAGTTTTTTGCAGCTTTTTGGAATTGTTTGAAAATGATCCAAATTTGGGAAATAACATTTTGAAAGAGCCAGAAAAGTCATTGCAAGAGTGGGATGCTGCCCTCAGAAAGATCCAAATGGACATGACCTCAGAGTCTGAGGGCAATTATACAATAAAAAAACATGTCCACTGTAGAATTTACAGTCTTCCAATGTTTCCAGAATTGCACAGAACTAAATTTCCACAGAATGATGATGCCAACAAGTTTCTACAAGTTACAGGTTTAATCTCCCAAAAAACAAAATGGAATATTTGTATAAATGTAATGTTTAATCAGGTACTGTGATAAGAATGACGTCGATGAGGATGTTGGAGTTTCAAAGAGAATATGTTTGTACAAAATGTAAACATGTCATGACTGTCAATGCAGAGTATGAGATGAAGAATATGATAAAACCCCCCAATAAGTGTTTGAATCCGGTAGAGTGCAAAGGAACAAATGTGGTGAGCATGGGAGAGTTGAGTCCAGAGTTTTGTAAAGACTACCAAGAAATAAGGATGCAAGAGACAGTTAATAAGCTTGACGTGGGGAGCATGCCCACGTCCATGTGGGTCACTCTTGAAGACGATTTGGTGGACAGCTGCAAACCTGGGGACAACATCACTGTGTGGTCGGTATTATAGTGATTATGTTCCGCAACTATCTATTTTTTCTGCAGCGGGGTAATCAAAAGGCGGTCAAAACCATTTGTCGTCGGTAAAAAAATCGAGGTCGAGTTGGTCATCAAAGCGAACCACATCCAAGTAAACAACAACAGCTCAACGGTCTCGCTCACGCCCGAGCTCAAGGACATGTTCCAAGCCTTCTGGAAGACCTACTCCGACAGATCTCTCGCCGCTAGAAACATAATCTTGAAGTCGATTTGTCCGCAAGTACGAACAACTGACGGTTTTTTCGTCATCTCAGTCCTCAGCTTTTCGGTCTCTTCGTTGTGAAACTGGCGGTGGCGGTGGTCTTGGCCGGGGGAAGCGACGTCAACAGCTCCAACACGGGAGTGCGGACGCGCGCCGAACCTCATCTGCTGCTAGTGGGAGATCCTGGAACGGGAAAGTCCCAACTTCTCAGATTCGCCTCCAGAATCATCCCCAGATCGGTGCTGACGACGGGAGTTGGGTCTACAGCGGCGGGACTGACCGTAACAGCTGTCATGGTAAACAAGTGTGCGCGTTTGTCGTTTGTTTCAAGCGTTGTTTCAGGAGAACGGCGAGTGGCAGTTGGAAGGTGGCGCCCTCGTTCTGTCAGACGGCGGAATCTGTTGCATCGACGAGTTCAATTCGATGAAAGAACACGACCGGATCAGCATTCACGAAGCTATGGAGCAACAAAGCATCAGCGTTGCTAAAGTATGTTGTCGCATTTTTTTCGACTCGATGATGCATTTTTAACAGGCGAGCATCGTGTGCAAGCTCAGCACGCGGTGTTCCATATTGGCAGCGACCAATCCGAAGGGCAACATCGACCCGTCGCAACCTCTTAATACTAATGTAGCCTTAGCTAGTCCGCTACTCAGTCGTTTCGACTTAATTCTACTTCTTCGAGACAAAGTCGACTCAGTTTACGATTCGCAACTGGTCGACTACATTCTCAGTTGTCAAGACAACTCCAGTTCGTCGAAGTTGTCGGAAAGCATCAACTGGACAGTTGAGACGTTACAAGTGAGTATGGGAAATTGATTGTTTCGTGATTTGAAATGACCAATCGAAGGCGTACTTCGCGGTGATCAAAAAAATCCATCCGACCTTGACTGACGACTCCAACAGGATTTTAAGCGCTTACTATCAAGCCCAGAGGCGGAAAAACTCTCGGAATAAGTCCAGGACAACGGTTCGGCTCCTGGACAGTCTAGTGAGGTCAGTTTTACTCAAAATACAAGCTTTTGTGATTAACTCTGCCGAGCAGGTTGTCTCAAGGACACGCTCGTCTCATGTACCACGAAGAAGTCCAAATCGTAGACGCCGTAACCGCTGTTATTTTACTCGAAACGTCGATGGAAACCGATTCGTCCATCTTCGATTTGCGCTTTGACGTGCGAAGCGATTTTCCGGACGATCCCGTCGACAATTATCGCAAACTGGCGAAAATTGTTTTGGGAAGGTTGGAACTTGATGATTTGCTTCGGAAAGAGTTACAGTCGGTAAACAGGAACGCAACGGCGAAGAGAGGTGAGGATAGAAGTGCGCCGCCGGTCCACCAGATCGAATCGAGATTTTTTCACGTTGAAAAGAACCAGCCCGAATTTGATCGATCGGAAAATGCGCACAAGACGAAAAGGGTCAGGTCGCCGGAGGAGATCACGTCGAAAAAAATTAGGTTGGGGGACAATATAAACGATTTGGAGAGTGATGCGGTCGCGCTTAGTCGGATGCCGAGCGTAAATGATGTTTTGCTCTTGGGCGACACCGACGAGTTTCGTTTAAATTGTGAGAGAGAGGGTGAGACGGAGGTGGAAGATGGTCAAGGGAAGAACGAGACGGCGATAGATGAAACTGGTGCATCCGAAGAGAGGACAGGGAAGGAGTTGTCCCAAGGTACAAAGGTCTTCAAACAGTTCATGAATAAATTCAGGTTGACGTCGAATGATGATCCACCCAAATATAAAAGCGATAATGCCGACGCAGTGCCTAGCAAGACAAGTGAAAAAGAAAATGATTTTCCGGCGACAGAAAAAAATGCTTGCGCGCCGAAATTCAAGTTTAAAAAAATTGTCAACGCAGACACAAAAATTTCATCTTCAATATTCGAAAGTCAAGAAGATCTGGACGACTTAGATTTGAACATTTAATGTTTTGTTGTTTTTTAAATACAGTTTCGTAAGTAAAACGATTGTACAATTTATTAACACCCCGACTGTAAATTCAACAAATCGATACTTTTCGTTATGTTAGTGGTGGTGTTTAAAGTGGATTGCATCCCCAATTGGAAGACCTTCGTCAGTATTACTTTCCCGTACTCTTGCATCACCGAAACCAAATCGGACAATTTCTCTAAAATGCTCGCAACGACATCTCCATTTTTGCTGTTCAAACATGTCAGAATGGCCGGTAGGGCCTCCGAGGCAGCTTTGGGATTGTGTTTCAACCAGCGAACAATCAACATCAACGCCAGAGACCTAACGGTCCCGCTGGACGAACTGATGTAGTTGTACAAATGCTGCGACGGAATCTCGAGCAGGTGCGGCTTCTTGTTGGTGATGTGGTCCAACTCCTGGAGCACCGTCAAGTTTTCTGAGGACTGGAGCGCCGCCAGAAGCTGAGGCCAATGCGGCGGCAGCGGATCCACCATCGGGGACATCGCCGTACGAACCAACACTTCAGGTGGAGTGCTTTGATCCCCGACTGGTAGAGACACGTTGGAGAGGAGCGGTCGAATCCCGGGCTGGACCATCTGGATGTCACTGCAACCAACTCATCACGCGCGAATTTAACACCCCGCAAAGACTTACACTAATACTGATCCGTGCTCCTGCAGATACCTCGACGCCCCTTTTATGTCGTGCGTCATCCAGTTCTGTATAAAAGTGATGATTCTTTGCACCAACACACACAAGTCTTTCATGTGTCCATGGTACTGCAACAGGAGGAAATACGAGTCCAAGATGTCGCACAGAGTGTGACTCTGCTCGAAAACAATCGGTTGCAACAACTCCAGCAGTCCCAGCACTTGTCCGAAGAGCAACAAGTGACCTCTGTTTTTCAACACCCCCCAGTCGTACTGCGCCCGTCCTTTCAAGCTCCCAGCCAGCATCGGCAGCTGTCGCAGCACCAAAACCGGATGAGTCGCCGTCAATTTCCTGGCGCACAACTCCAAATCTTGACTCTTTCTCGGCCAGTCTTTGCTGCGCGGGGTCGCCGCCAGAGCGCTTAACAAACAGTGAGAGATTTCGTCGGCGGAACTGGGGCAGTTCTTTGAGTACGCCTGTTTGGAGATGTCTTTGTTGGCCAAGTGCTGACCGGATGACGGCAGCGACATGTAAATCATCAGGAGGAGTTCGCGGGAGTAGATGTCGTCGTCGGCGCTCTTCAACAGTATCTCCAAAATATTCGACGCGCAATTTTTCATACACTTCAACAGGAGTACCAACCGAGACTCCATTTTCTTCTGCCAGTTGGTGGTGTTCTGTTTGCTCTCTTCCAAGATGTACTTCACTAATATGAGTGCCTGGAAGAGAACGATTGAGTCGTTTTCGAGACACGCCACACTTAGAGCTGGTTTATAAAGGATATTAACTTAATTTGGTACCTGTAGTGTTGTGCCATAAAACGTAATCGCCCTGGTTTATTACTTAATAAGAACATAAAACTTTTGAGAACGTGGCGGGGCTTTCACCATATTAACAGCGTTGATGAGGTACAGTTTTGCTTAAATAACAAACAAGGTCACTATTTTCTTCATTCGCAGTTTGAAAATAAGATTCTCGAGTGAAAATCATTTTTTAAAATAATCTTCACGTAAATGTCCCAATTGACAAGTGACAGTTTTCAGGAATTTTGTTTTCCATAGCCGCCCCATATCTTTTTTTGCAGATTATGTACACAAAAACACAGTAATTTTTTATTGCCAACCTGGTTTTTCAGTTAGGGGATTTTTTAATACCAACTTACGGCGACTTTGCTACAACGTCATTCCCTTGACGTGTGATCGCTTACGAATAAGCTATCGGCATAAATTAACACCTTACTTCTCGCACGTGAAGTTTTGCGGAGTTACCAACTTATCCATTACAAATTGAGCTTTACCTTGTCCTTTCCCAGTTCGAACACGTCTTCAGAATGATGATGTTTGGGTATGGCCTTATCGCGACCTTGCCAAAGCTTGGGGCTTTGAGTCAAGGCACAGAGAAAATCCAGAGCGGAAACGGAACAAATGTCCGAGATGTCGTCTCGCAGGAGGTAGTTCATGATGCCGTGCAAACTCTGCCAACTGGCTCTCTGCAAGACCAGCGACATCAGCAGCGGCCTGAACGACAAATTCTCCTTGGAGAACAACATGTCCTTCTGAAACAGACGACTGAGCGGGTGCGATCAACACACGATCTACCCACCTGTAGTTTTTGTTTTTGCGAATACGCGATCTCCAACTCGATCGTCGACAACCAATCGACCAACAATCCGATCTTCTCGTCTTGCGTTTTGGCCTCGCTCAAAATATTCCCGAGCCTCTCCCCCGTAATGTCCGGACCTGTTGAGACAACGTCGTCCGGTTCCTTTTTGACTTCCATTTTGACACTGCGACACGTTTTCAAGTACTGCTTCAAAAAAGCACAAATGCAGTTGTGCTCGTCTGTCAAGTGATTTAAAAAATTCGTCGCCATGACGATCTTCTCGTTGTTGCGATCGTTCAACGGAAATAACAGTCGAAAAATGGTCGACAACGAGTTGTACTTGAGGATGACAGGAGTGATGAAGTTCATCGGAAGCGATTTCAAATAGTTGAAGATCAAGTCGATCGATTGCTGCTCAAACGACATCTGCGCAAAACAAATCAACACTTCGTTTTTATTTCAGCGCTCGCTCACCTTGGTCAAATTGAGAATGTCTTTGTTCTTGCTGCCGGAGTAATTGGGACTGAAAATATTGTTCAACATGTTGACGATGCTCCCAGCGCTGGACGCGATTTGCTGACTCTTCACCAGATCAGGTAACGCTTTCTTCGTCTCGATCGCTACGTCGACGTCGGCGTCTTGCACCACCGGCATCTGCATTTCTATGGCCTTGACGAACGTCTCTCCGCCCACCGCTCCTCGTTTGTTCTGCACCTCCACCAATTGTATCATGTAAGTCTTGTCCAGGACCGAGTCTACGACCAGTTTCGCATCCAAAAGCGTGGCCTTGTCAAGAGTGTTCAACAGTTTGCTGATCGAAGTGGTCGGAATTCCGAACGATTGTATGAAGAGCACCAGCTTTGGTGGTTCGAGCTTTTCGATGGCGGCGTCGACGAGACGCGGCACGTTCGATCGGATCATCCTGAGTTTCATCCAGTCGGGCAAGTAGGACGTCCTCTCGTTGGTGTCCGGGACGTAAGCTCGCGGGTGTTCGCCGTTCTCCGGGAACCAGAAGTTGAGCAACCTGTCGAAAGGATCGAAGTTCTCCAAGGGGCCGTACGTCAAGAGGACGATGGCGGCGTGGATGACGAGCGTCTGCATGTGACACTGCTCCCCTGACATCCACGTGATCAAGACGTATTCGTTGTAGTTTTGCAACGAACTGTATATATCTTCGGAGTACTCTTGCGCCTTCTGGATGTGCGTCGAGAAGATCGTCAGGAGATTCTTCAACGTTTGATTGTCGGGTCCCGGCAGGACGTACGATGCCACACTGTGTCTCTCGATGATCACCGACGACAAATCGGCGATCAAATCGTGCAGTTCCGTGAACGAATCGTTGCAGTCCTGAATGGCCAAGAAGTTGATGTAACTCGACACCCTCGACGGATTCGTCTCGATCTGCAGCGCCTGCCTCAAGAACTGCACCAGCACCGGCTTGATCATGGCAAAGTGCGGAAACTGTCTGATGTAACTCGTCAACCAGTTCGTGTTGTTCGTTTCGGTCTCGTCGCCGGGCGCCAAAATCAGATTCAACCCTTTGGTGGCTTGCGTCCTGCTCGCTCCGTGATCGGAGGTCAACCTCCTGAAGAGATACTCGAGAACTTCGCACGCCGTCTGCGAGTCGTTCTCGTTGACCACAGTCCTCAGATGCGCCAGCAGCTGTCCGTGCTTCGTCAGCTTCTCGGTGGGTGCCGTCGACAGGAGGTACTCGCACAGGCACTGTACCGGCAGGTGTGCCAAAGCACCCTCCGAATTGTGGACCAGTTCGGCCAACCACGGCATGTGCGCTGTGCCCCCCTGTCGCGACATTATGTCCAACAAGAAGTCGGGATTGCGGGAGCGACACAGCAAGTGTCCCATGCGGTGGGTGTTGTTGAGGTGCAGCAACTGGTCGAGGACGGCTTGAGGGGGCCGTCGGGCTTCACCTTCCGGGCGCAATTCCATCAGTTGGGGCAACAGGAGACTGCTCTGCTCGGTTATCTCCATTTTGGTGCTGGCCGCCGCCAGATGCGATTCGAACTCGAGGATTTTTTGCTTCTCCAACGCCAGGATTTGTTGTTCGCGCGATTGGTAGTCTTCATCCAGCGAGGCCATAGTTGGCGGAGGAAAAGAAAAATGACTACGGCAAGAGATTTATTTTGTCAGATCACATTTTTATTATTCGTCCATTAGATTTAAAATTAAGATTAGCAGACTTGGTCTCTAGTACTTTTTGATTTATAAGGTTGGTAGTACGGATACAAAATTATAAATGTTTCCAACATCGTAGTTGGCTGTGAACTGTGATTTATGTCGATTTGTAAATTTGACATTCATTTGACAGCTCACGCTTGTCATTTTTCAAAGTGTAAATATGGTGTTCTGACTTAGTTGAGGCAGCAAGAACATCGTGCAAAGCATTAGTTATTCTACTCACTTTGTGATGCACATTTCCATAAACATCCGCAAGGTGGGGTACTTGTTCCAGACTTCGTTCCCGAAAGTCATGGGGTTGTGGGCGGCCAAAATCAACAGAATCAACCACACTTTCCAGTAGAGTCCCGAAATGGCCAGACTCGGAGGGACGTAGCCCGTCGGTAAAGTAATATTTTCTGGATAGTTGTAGCTGCAGAGGCTGAAATAGATACCGATGATCTCGATGTTATCGATGGCCAACGGGGGGGCACAGTCTTGCGGTAGATTGGCCGCTCGCCGGATCAACTGGTCGCTGATCTCGATCGCTTCGGTGGGACTGATCGGATGCTCTTTCGAATTCCCAATCAGAAGAATCCTCAGTAGTGTAGCTTGAAGCAGCGGGATTTCGCTCGCGAGCCTCAAGAACAAATTCCTCTCGTTCTCTCCGGGCCACGAGTCCACTTTGTAGTAGTGTTCGGCTTGTTCCAAGAACAAGACTTTCAAGAGAACGTGGTGGAAGTCGTTCACGTTCGGTCTGAACACTCTCAGCGCCGAATCGTTCAGCCACGTGACCGCCTCCCTCTGTATGTTGCTGACTTGCTTCTGGAACGCCTTCAAGACTGTCACGTCTCGCTTGTTCTGACTGGAGGCGTCTCTGACTTGCGGAGTGACGCACAGGAGCATGCACATGCAGACCAAATCGGCCGAAGAGAAGAAGACGCGTTCGCGGAACTCCGACTCGCGCACGCTGTTGGCGAACTCTTTGCGTTCGCGCAGCAGCGAATGTACGATGCTCAAGAGGTTGAAGTCGTGCCGTAACACTCGATTTATCTCTTTCAAGAGCGCCCTCAACGAACGCAGATAATCGTCTTTGTTCAGCAAGAGTTCCTGGGAAGAGCGTCGTCAGAGAGGGGGTGTCGATTGATGCGACCAACTTACCAAACAGATGTCGGCGAAAGCGTCGGCGCTCGCTTCGGGAGCGACCTGAAAGAGCGCCCCCACGACGATCAAATTGTTGGTGTTGCGCGCGTTGGACAGCTCGTTGTAGATCGTGTACTTGAGGAGAGGGTACAAGTTTTCCGGGAACGAGAAAACCATCTCTCTTAGACAGTTGTTGAAGAAGTTGACCATCGGTTTGTTCTTCAATCGTAATTTGCTCAGTTGAGAGATTATTTCCAAATCTCTTTGCGAGCTCGCCGAACAGTTGTAGCACAGATAAGCCAAGAGTTCTTGCGCCGGTTTCATCAGTTTGTGATTGTGCAACCAACTTTCTATTCTCGACACCGCAATTATTCGAATTTCGACGAGTCCGCACGCTATGCTCAAAAATCGAACGAAATTTTTTGTAATAGTTTCGGGTTGCTGCCGACGAGCTAGCTGTTCTTTGATTGCTTCCAATACGATTTTTTCCACGTTTTCTTGAGAGTGGGTGAAGCGAGGGTACACTTTGACGTTCCAGTTTTCGACAGCCACCTTGTGCTCGATACAAGCTACAAACAATTAAATAAAAAACTCGAGAAAGTCTTTACCAACACTAGTTACGTTCAGTTTTGCTCTCGTCGTCGTTGCTCATTATGGTTAGCGGGCTGGAAGTGTCTCTCGCGGCAGAATTCCACGTTTCCGATTTAAAGAGCGATGAAGGTGGTAGTTTTGTATTGAAAGCTGTGATGACGTTGTCAACGAAGGGCTTACAGTACGGATTATCGATAAAAATCCTGTCCGCGACAGCATCTTCTACATAAATCTACAAATTTGTTTGTTGTTTTTTTTTTTGATAAAAACTGTATAAATATCCTCACTTTTACGAAAACATCAGGCCAGTGGC
The DNA here is from genome assembly GCF_963966145.1 of Tenebrio molitor. Classification (NCBI taxonomy): domain Eukaryota; kingdom Metazoa; phylum Arthropoda; class Insecta; order Coleoptera; family Tenebrionidae; genus Tenebrio; species Tenebrio molitor. The sequence goes on along the minus strand of NC_091052.1, from coordinate 13,864,711 downwards.
CAACATCGGCAAAAGCGTGTGTCACCAAGTTCATAAATAAAATATGAAAGTACGCATTGGTTTTATTATTCCCCTTAACACCAGAAGTGACATCACGACGCAAAACGCTCACAACAGCGGCGATGATATTTTCGTTGGTAAACAGCGTCGGTTTGCAACTGCAAGTCAACAAAAGACTCAAATACACAATTTTGCAAATTTTCGTTCTCTGTCCTTTCAAAGAGCGGATCACACCTAGAATGTAGCTGACCTGAAACACGCGGATTAATCTAAATTTACGCAAACGTGTGGACGTACAGCTTTCTCGTTATTCCCCGAATTGACCGCACTCATTATGTTCTCGAATAAATCGGCAGATTCACAATCGACCGCCAACGCCTCCCACGGTTCCACTCCCATACGCTCTAAAGGAATCATACTGCTAGTAGAAGTACCGGCAATCCCCGTGCGCGCCCCCGGTAGCGCAACTTTCATTTTTTTCGAAGGGGGCACACCAGACAAACTCGACGAGCTTCCCTCCCTTTTCAGTTTGTCCGGGACTTTGCTGGAACTCGCCTGTAAGTGGGAACTGACAGTGGTTTTGGGCAGGGGGACGCTGCGTTTTGGGTCATCTCTGGGTGATGATTGTTTAGCGCCAAGTGCGATGAATAGATCTGGGGGCTGTTGCGTTATTTTGGCTTTGTGGCCTCTGCTGCCTTGGCTTTGTCCCGGTTTGTTTCTGTCCATGACTTAACCTCAAAGTTTGTTTATCTTCGATACTTATGTCAACGTTGACAAAATGTCATTGCTATTCTCTTAAAAGAAAGGTTCCAAAAGTTTTCAATTCGTAAAACTAAAACTATTATTATTAACTATTAATAAGAGAAACTGTATAAATAAAACATACCAAATGTCAAAAGTGAGGTTAGATAGGTTCATAATGGGTGGTTGGGTGAGTTTCATATAGTACAACAGTAACTAGATTGTTGTTCATACAATTGTACACAACTCATTGTAGACTCTCCATTTTTCGCTAGCAAGAAAAGATGATGTGATGTGAAATTGTGGTTTTTTACTTTGTCAGTTAAAAAAGTCAAATAGAAATGGTATTTGTTGTTGGCTTTCTGCAAAAACTTTAGCAATACCAAGCAATACCGCTACGTCAGTTTGGGAGTCAGGCCAATTAAATTATAATCTGACTTTAATTGAATGAAATTGTTAATGATTAATTTTTATTTCACCATAACAATCTGATAAGAAAGAAGATTAAAAAAACCTGTAAAAAGTAATAGTTGACAATCTTACTGGCAGATGGCAGAGGTCGCGTCAGTCTCTCAAAAGAAATAAGGTGGGGGATTTTATTTCTGCAGCTGCTTTGTTTTGCTGTTTGCGTTGCGCTGTCAACAGACAACAGCGTCAATCAAATATGTCTAAAGCAAAATACGTAAAGAGAACGCAGATATTTTTTCTTTTACAGTTTATGTAGTTGTTGCAGTTGAAAATTGTTATTTTCAACGTTGTTTTAATTGTGGAACGAAAATGGATGATTTGGAATTAAGGACAGTGGAACATTCGATTCCGACCGACATCCTGGATGACCTCTTAACGTAAGTAGAGATGATTTTTTGTAAAAGGTTTTTGTAACAGTCGGATCTACAGGCGTTTTATAATTTGTGTGCCAGAATCTGCCAAACAAAATTTAATCCGAATTTGTTTTCAAATCGAATTAGCACATTGGTTCTATTTAGATTTTTACGTTACCAGCGAAAGTAAATTAAAAGCGTGTAGCATATACGAATTCGCTGCTCATGTCTTTCAGGTTTGTTGAAATGTCTGTCTTAATGTTTAACCGTGACAAATGTTGAAAATTGCAGCACATACCGTCATTACAAAAAGAGCAACACAAGCTAAACCAGATCTTAGCGGAATGGAAAGAGTATAAACAAACGGTGCCAACGTATGGTGCCATTCTGTTGTCAGAAGGGATGACGCACGTGCTGTTGGTACAAAGTTATTTTGCCAAGTCTTCCTGGGGCTTCCCAAAGGGTAAAGTCAACGAAGAAGAAGACCCCGCCCATTGCGCCATCCGTGAGGTCCTGGAAGAGACCGGTTTCGATATCACGAGTTACGTATCACCAGATGAATGGTTAGAATCCACGATAAACGACCAGCTGGTGCGCCTCTACGTCATCAAAAACATCCCGATGAAAACAAAATTTCAACCGAAAACGCGCTACGAGATCAAAGCTTGCGAGTGGTTTCCCGTCGCCGATTTGCCAAACAGCAAAAAAGACGCCACACCCAAAGTAAAAATGGGCGTCAGCGCCAATTCTTTTTTTATGGTCCTACCTTTCGTCAAACGCCTGAAAATGATCTGTAACGTGAACAAAAAGCAGAGGCACAAGTCGGCCAGCATAAGCGAGATCGACTCGTCATCTGCAAAAAGTAAATCCAAGGCTGTCGGAAAATCGGACACCGAAGATAACAGAACGGCAAAAAATGTGAAAAAAGCCGAAAAGAGGCATTCGCTGAAGAGGCAGTTGTTTTCCGAAAACGACGCCGCAGATTTTTGTGCACCATCATGGCTCAATTTTAAATTTGACATAAACGCCATCATGGAACACATTCCTTAATTGATATTTAAGGTTCTTGTGATATTATATGTATGGATGTATTTTTTGTTTTGTATTTTTATGCCAGTCATAATTTCCTAAATGTGATTGTTTTAAACTGATCGTGCACATACAATACAGAGTAAGGATTTGGAATGGAATTACAATTATAATAGCAAAAAAATTGTTTTTTGTTGTGTCAAGTAATTGGCTTTAATTTGGAATAGAATATTATATGTTTTTTAAATTTAATTGTTGTTAAATGTTTATTCTTTAAGCATATCAATTTAGCAGTATTCAAACCCAAATTAGAGTAATAAGAAAGGCTGATTTTTTTCAACTAAACTTTATCCTTTTAAAATGGAATTATGCATTTTGTTGTTTGAGTTGTAAACACGCAGATTTATTCAAAATAAAGAATTTTTGAAGCTTTAACTTTTTTTATTATGTGCTTAACCCTTGTAGTTTTTTTTCTGTCAATTCCTTTACTCTCCAATACAAAATTTGGCCACGATAAATCTAACTAGGAGAGGTCGCAAGTGTGCAAGGGCTTTTTGAACAAAAAAAAAAATCGGGGTGCTTGCCCCGACTGCCCATGTCACTGTCCTGAAAGGAAGCGCCCCAACGCTGGTAAATTTACGAGAAAAAAAAATTATAAAGAAGGTGACAGTAATGCGTTTCTTTCAGTAATTAATAAAAAAACTCCGGCAAAAAGATTCGGACCCGGAGCGACGAGCGTTTTTAATTAAATCTAGTAAATTAAGTAATAGCTATTTACGTTACAAGACCGGTAGTAACGTTTTTATGGACGAGCTAGTGAATTACAGGTCGAGCCCGATAGGGCGAGACTTGTAAACTAGCGAGGCCATAATGCGTCTACCGGTCGTGTGACGTACAAGATTTTTTAGTATACTGAGACAATTATTTAAAAGAAAATAAATTTAAATAAAAAAAAATTGGCTTTGAAAAAGACTGCTATGCCTTGTTACTATGATAACAAACGATTCATCAAAATTCAGTCTGTCAAAGTTTTTCATGTGATTTCTTTCATTTGCGCTAACTTCCTTTAACAAAATAAATTCTCACAACCGAACCGAAGCAGAAGTCAAGTTTTCTTCCCAGACCACCTTTTGGAGAAGGTAGATAGTGCGCGATCAAACTTATTGCTCCAAAAATCATCGGGAAGATATTTCACAGAGTACAAGTTGTTCTACAATTGGAGAATACGAAACACAGTTGTTTGGATTGACAAAGGGTAATGCTTGCCTTTAGAAAACCATTTCAATGACATAAGTAATTGTACATTTAATTTTTAAATAAATAAAATCCAATAAATCTGACAAATTATTTGACATTTGCTACCGGCCGCCGTAGAAAGTAAAACGGACTAGACCATAAACATGTGTAAATCTGACAAATTATTTGACATTTGCTACCGGCCGCGGTGGAAAGTAAAACGGACTAGACCATAAACATGTGTCTACCGGACTCGTCGTCAAGCAGGTAGACACCTACTACCAGCACAGTATACTAAAAAAATCATTGTTAACCTCGGAAAATTTTGGGTCCGTTGGTTTTCTCCTAAAAAATTTATTTCGCTGAAAAACGATGTCTGTCTATGAAACATTTTACAAATCATTTTTAACAAAAGACAATGTTTACCGTTCATTTTGACATAAATTGTCGCCCCTGTCAGATGTCAGCTGTTGATTAGGTGAAAGTTTGACAACGTTGCATTTAGAGTCTAGACCGGCGATCTTTCACCAAGCTATTTTCCAATAATTTTTAATATCTACGCCCTTGTATTTTTATTTGATTATTTTCGATTTCGCAAATCGTCCATTTTTTAGAATAATTTCTTCAAAAGCAAACTTTCTTTGATTTGACCCTCTACGGATTTGACAGATGATTATTCTTTGTCGTGCAATGTTGCCTTATCTATTTCACGTAAATGTCTGACATATTATTTGTAGTTTTTAATTTTCAATAACTAAATTCAAAATCCAATCACGAGTCATATTAGTCATATTAAATAAGTACTTCATCTGTTACCGTCACTGTCACTGTAGTCGGAAGTTTTTTTTCTCAATTACAAAATTCTCGGATAGGGAATGGAAATAAAAGAAATATTTCCTTTAATAAAACTTATTTTATTATTTTAGTCATTTTTTTACATTAGAAGTGATATAATTATATTTTTATTATGATTAGTTACACGAATAAAAATATCAATAATTAAATCAAATAAATAGTGAAGGATGATTGTAATACGATATACATATATTATCGAGCCTAAATTGCTTAAATTAATATGATTAAAGCCGTAGACTTGCCTGAAACAACATTACGTATCAACAATTTTTCATATTTACGTAAAATAACAATAAATAATAATGTATTTTTGTTAGGAAAGCAGTTGTTATGGATACAGTTGTTGCCAAGACAACGGTTGTCACGCAGTTGTTGACAGTTTTCCATTTTTAAACTCTCTCGAAAAAAAATAATTTCGTATTACAAGTCTCAACAAACAATTTTAGTCCTTCGAGTCGAATGTGTTTCCGGTGCGTGTGCGTGTTTCAGATTAAGTGATTCCAAGTGATTGTCTCGTTTCTCTACCTTTCGAACTGCATGACTCGGCTTGGCAACAACAAAATACATAACAACAGCTTCCTGAGCAGTTCTTGTACACAGAATCAGCATCTTGCTGAGAAGCGAACAATTGTCGATGTCGAATAAATATTTAGTCTTGAAGTGTTATGGCAAACTCTCATCTCTTCGATTCACATCTAGTCGTTTCAACTGAAAATAGAGAAAGTTTCCGATTTGATTGAGCGTTGCTATTTGCTCACCTCTTTTTCGTCGGAGGCGGTGGTGGTGTACCGCTCGACGATCTCCAAAGGCCCCAGAGTCGGAGCGGCGAAGGCGTGTTTGTAGATCAAAGCAGAGGCGATGCCTCCGAGGACGGGGCCCACCCAGTAGACCTAAACAAATCACCGTGAATCACGGAAAGTGAGAATTTCGTGATGGACAAACCCAGTGATCTGTCCAGTTGCTGGCAATCAGTGCCGACCCAAAACTCCTAGCGGGGTTCATGCTGGAGCCGGTGAAGTCAACAGTGGCGAGGTGCCCCACGGCGACGGCCATTCCGATGGCGAGAGCCGCCGCGGGCTTGGCCTCGGGCCTGTTCGGGTCGCACACCCCACAAATCACCAGAATCAAAATAAAACCTAAGAAGAATTCCACTCCGAAACCTTGCACCGGGCTAAACCCGGGACCCAATTGGGTATTCCCCAGGCCCGATTTGTGCAAGTCTTCGGGGGTCAACGCCTTCAACACCGCCGAGCCGGCCAGTGCGCCCAGACATTGGACTATGATGTAGAGAATTCCCTTGATGATGGTGATGTTCCCGGTGGCCATCATGCCGGCGGTGACGGCAGGATTGATGTGGCCGCCGCTCACGTGTCCCACGGTCTGGACCAAAATGAAGATCACCAATCCGAATGTGAGCGCGATGAGGACGAGGCCCTGCGGCTTGCCCGAAGCGCTCACGCAAGATGCACAGCCGAAGAAGTTCAAAAGGACGTTTGCCAAGAATTCGGCTAAGAGCGCCTTCCAGATGGTGTTCTTGTTTTTTAGGTCGTTGATACCGAAGGTTTCGCGGAAGTTGCCCATCTCGTCAGGTCTGCAAACAATTTTGTCTCGTGATTCAATTACTGACTTACAGTCTCTCCAAGGCAAATGAGTAATCGGCAGTTTTTGTGCAGAGCACCAACGTTGTACACCTGAACTTCCAGGAAGCAAAATGTAATTTGAAATTTCCATAATTAATTAATACTAGTCACTCCATTTATATCAAAACTGGATTTCGTCATGATTTGTTTTGTCACGCACCGGTCTTGGCTTTTTACAGCGATCTAGCATCCAATCATCGCTACATTTGTACCGTATTAAATTAATCCGCACAAAGGAAACAATCCAATTAATCATTACATCTCTTGGTATCAATTTAACGCGGAAAAAATTCCAGAAAAGAACTTGTCACAAGTCGGACGTAAACGTAAATTGTTTCTTGTGAATTAATTAAATTCTTTGACTAATCGTAACACATTATTTTCATAGCAAGTGCTGCACAAAATAGATTCTGCTGTAAAATCGGATTTTATGTTTTGACATTTAAAAATTTGACAGTTTATTCGAAAAAATCAAGAAGGTACTCGTCGCGTAACCAAGGAAACAAAACAGAGACAAGCGAAACAAATAAATAAACAACGCCATTACTGCATTAAAGTGTCGTGTATTAGTTTTTCAAAAAAATAGGTTAAAAATGCATGAGTGGAGCCGTCAAATGGTAATTCTGGATTTTCTAAGAAGGCAAATGATGAAATTGACAAAGCAGTCGAAGGTACGACCATCAAACTAATATGCGTTCCAAGCATTATGTAGGGAAACAGTTTCGTGAATTTTGTGCGAAAAAGAGTTATTTTGCTGTAATTCCTTTAATAATATGTTTTTTTTTTAGTTTTTCGAATTTTTTATACTTATTGAAGTGAGTTAGAAGTAATTTCCCGAAGTCGCCACGGTTAGAAAATTTTGTAGGAAATCAAGATTGATCGGCGAATAAGTCAAAAATGCCCAAATTTGAACTAAATGAATAAAATGCGATTTTCATTAGCGGTCGCTTTGTGAAATTTATCATAATTAAATTCGCATTTTTCTCGTATTATGTCACCGCCCACACTAGAGTTAGTGTGGCTCAGTGACATTTTACTACAAAAGGAAAGCAAAATTACGGCCAATTATAAGTCCTAATTAATTCAAAAGCAAGGTAAGACAATATTAATTATTGTAATAACGAAGTATTTGCAAAAATATTAACGCGTCCCTGCTAAATCTTTGAATAAATGATAATACATTCTGGATCGATGAATAGTTTAAATAAAAAGTTGCTCAAACGCTACCAGTGCTAACCTTCGAATCGTTTGTTCGATTTGAAAAATCAACACTCTTATTTGACCAAGCAATAAATGCGATTGTTGAAAAATTTTGATCCATTTTTCGGTGCAAACAGACGTGAATGGCGCTTAATTTTTCGGATAAACATGTCTTCAGGCTCTTCGTGCACCGGTGGACGTATTAAAACCTTCTCTTTCCCGGAATTAAGACAAAGGTAATTTTTTTGAAGAGTGCGCGTCACGGTCAGGTGGCAACGCCAATGGAAGCGAAGACGAAAAGGTCGCCTTCAAAATGGGAAATCGATGCAGCGATAAATGTTACATTTTTTCACTCGTCGATCCATGTAACAATTCCAGTAGGAGAAAAATCTTTCTTTTGTCATTTTTGTGTGTTGATTTTGGTTGATTAAATCGCGGGCCATATGGGAAAATGATCGATTTCCACGCACCGAAGCGCAATGGATTGCAGTATGTGCGTTACGCATGAATTGTTTTATTTTGAAAATTATGCAAACAGGAGAAAATGTGCAAATTTAGTCGGGCCGTTGCAGCTGCACGTCCAGTAAATAGTGTCGGCGGTAATGGCGCTTTAACTTAATAGACTTCCACTTTTTTAAATGAGTATTAAAGCACAAACAATGTGTTTTACGGCGACTTTTATTGATTTTTAAACAGGTTAATGTAGTATGGCACGTTGGCAAAGTGTCAGAAGTACTTCTGGTATAATTTTATTGAGTAATTAATGCAAGTATTCTGCAGGACTTTCATGACAAGTAAATATTTTTGTGAAATCATCGCTAACTAAGTTGTTTTTTCGCACTGTCCTGCAGATCATATTGTAGCCCGGGCCAGGAACTCTATTGTCAGAAGATTTTAACAGCTCGTAAATGTCTATTAAATTCCTCACAAGTGTTTATGCATTGTTATAAGTTGTAAAACAGTCAAAATGGACACTTGGCCCCGTAATTATTTGCCGCCTATATTAAATTATTACATTTTTTAAATGACATAAACTGAAGTTTCTCATTAACTTCGTCCATAAAATATTTTGATAAGAAAAATTGACATTTATGTCACTTTGCCAACAACAATGTGAGCTTTCAGTTTTACAACCACATTTACCTGTTGATTTTTTATTTTTCAAATGAAATCTTCAATTGTAAATGTATTTGTCTCGAGGGGTTTTTGCAAATTATTTATTGCACTCGCCAAACTACCCACATAAGGTGATGTCATAAGAAATGGATCTGCAGCCGGCAAAATTCATGAAAACATAATCTCCATAATGATGTCATATGATATGATGACATTTTTTAAAATAAAACTTTAGCCACATTCGCCTTGTAAAATTGTTTCGTTGGTTTCTTAACCACCAGTTTTACAAAATCGCGATTTTACTTATCTAAAACCGCTGCGGTTACTATCAAGAACACATTTTTGCGTCGAAAAGAAAGTCACTGAGGTAATTATGTGAAATAACAAATTTCAACTCACACATTGGCACCAGTATATGGCGGCGTTCCACGCTTCATGGTTTCCCTTGGAGTACCGTTTTTACAAAGCAATTAAATGTCGACAAAAAAGAGAATCGTGTTCACTCTATTAGAAATTTCTACAAACTGTAAAAAATCCGTTGACCTCATCACATGCCGACAAAAATTAAATCTCGATTGTTGAATCAAAAACTTTGCAAAATACTCGAGAAAAAGGCGATAACGCAATTTCGTAATGGTGCATTTTATTAGATAACATGTAATAATTAGTAAATTTAATTGACAATCTTTTTATTTCTCTAAGTTGTTCCTTTACAACTCCATAAATTGTTTGATCTCCGATTAGAACAAATCTAAATCAGTTGTACAAACAAGACAACAAAGAAAAAATAAATTGAATTATTTTGAATTCAGTTGTCGACTCACCTTGAGGAACGTCAGAACAGGTAAAGTTGTCGGATATATGAGCTTTGCAAGCGCAAAACTTACACTGCCGAGCATAATATAATTTGAATCAAGACAGAAGTGGGATTTTTGTGCACAACAAGTGGGGGAATAATAATTATACTATTATTTGATTTTTCTGTTAACTGTTGCTCATTTCTATTTCCAAACAGCACTCGAAAAAAATTAATCGAAAGCGATCGAAAAACGAAAAGAGTAATTTAAAATTGCACAATTATTGTGTGAATTAGTGTTTCAAAAACAGTGATATAAATGTTTATATTTAGTCCACGTAGGTATCTCACCCATCAATTATTTAATAAATGATCTGCCTCCGTGCCATAATACACTCCTACTCTCGGCGCTTTATTGGTTTTTATTAGAACAAAGTGTTGCATTTATTTATGTATTTATGCATAACAATAGTCGACGCTAATTCTGTCAAATATGCCATGATTGCAACGACAGAAGCAATCTCAGCGGTCATATCTGACTTCAGGAGTGCCTGAAAAAATGCAAGAATGTGACAAAAGTGTTCGCCACCATTAAAATATAAATATCTGTTATCTAATAATAACAACACGACGCCTGTTCTGACTTATTTAAAGCTTGATGTATTGTTTTTTGGACCTGCTTTGTAAACAATCCTGTTTTTACAAGATCACTACGCAGCCTGTAAGGTGACCATCAAGTACGACGTGATCCCATTCAAAATGTACACGAGCATGACGTAATTCACTTCGAAAAACCCAGCAGCCGAAAAGTAAGGACGCCGCATTTCGACGAGTTTCAGCAAAAATATCAGTTTGAGTTTCAAGTAGTGGGTGAAGCTGCTGTCGAGAGTTTCAGGAAGGTTGATCAAAATCTTCCTGGAGAGCGTGACGACTTTGTCCATCTCGCCGTTGAATTGGGAACAGGGTCTGATCAACAGGACGCCAAAAATCTGCAAAAATTCGTATAGTACTTTTCACGAGCGACTGAGTTCGCGTCGATTCTTCTTACCAAGAAGTTGAAGCATTTCAACATTTTGATCAGGACTATTTCCGAATGCACTGAGTACTTGTTGTTTTTGAAGACCTCGCGAAACGCCACGTTCAGATTTTCATAAGCAAAGATGAGCACAACTGCTGCGAAATTGAGAATCTGCCAGCCGTAGATCTTGTTGAACGAGTTCAACCGGTGGCAGATGTCGACAAAATTCCTGAAGGTGTCGTCTGCACGAGACGACTCCTCTAGCATCCTCGACACCAAATGGGGGTTCGTCTCGGTCTTCCTGATCTCGTCGAGTCTCAGTTTCTCGAGTTTCAAGTTTTTTCTGAACGTGGCCAACATGTTTTTCAACTGACCGGCGAAGTAATTTATGTTGAGGACTGAGATGAGAATGATGAAGACGTTGACGAACGACGGAATCAAGTACATGATTATTCTGTGGCCGAGGCGCGCGTGGAAGTATATCTCGAAGTAGGTTTGGAGGGCGAAGAGGAGAGTCAAGATGCAGAAGTACAAGTCGCTGTTGGTCTTTTCGAATCGGTTCTTCGCGTCGTTCAGCATTATCGTCCAGTGCTTGCGGTGGAGAAAGACGGAGCAGACCAGAGAGTTGACGTTTGTTAACGTGGTGAAAGTGTGAATGACGGCGTCGAGCAGTTTTTCTAGATTTTGGAGGTGCCTATAGTAGAAGAAGGTTCGGGTGGTTACGTTGGCGGCGAACATGCCGAGGAGAACAAATATGATGAATAGACCGTGAAGGGTGGCACAGAGGGATCGGGGGCGGCGCACATTGTGGGGCGGAAGCAGTGAAAGTATCTTGGAGAGCTTCAAGTTGATGGTGTGGTGCATGACGCGGCGACAAGACCGACTTGTCATAGCTACTCCTCTACAAACATCCATCCAAAAATGAAATGATTAATTCAAGAGCTTAATTAATTAAAATGAAATGATTGTTACGAGTACTTTAATTTGTTGAGTTTGTTTTTATTTCGATGAAATCGATTTTCTTGTGGTTCTGTACCACAACAATTACTCCAAATATTAAAGACAATTTGAGAAGTGAATCGCAAGAAAAGAGTAAAAATTTGAAAGTGAAAAGATGCGAAATTACTCGCCGAAGAGTGGAAATCAATTTCATGGAAAATGACAGTTCTGATCGTACTGCTTCTTCCTCTGGTGTGTAACAATCTGAAGATGTGTACAAGAAGTACTTGTGCGCTTGAAGACCAACACGACTCAGTCGTGTCAAGATGTTGGAGTACGTCCTTTTGGTCAAAATCTGCAAGGAAATGTTCTAATTGTGAACTCGCGAGTATTTTACGTACCAGAATGGAGAAATGGTAGAGCAGTTTGAAAAAATCTTCGTAGTCGAGTGTGAAATTGTACACGTTTTGATAGAGAGATATTGAGACGTGCAGGAAAAGAAGTGTCAACGTCCAAGTGAATCTCTGGTTGAAGAACAACAAACACCTAGTGATTGTCACTACTGAAGAGGAGACAGTTTTGATGTCATCCTGAGGAGTAACATTTTTTCTCGCGTCTAAAATCGCTTTAAACCATCCGACAATCAACAAGTCGCCGTTGTCAGTCTTGCGAATCTCTTGAGACGGTAGTTTGAAGTAGTTGATCATCGAGTTTGACACTCTCGACTCTAGAAGTGTCACCGTTTGTAAAAGAATCGTCAAGACAATTTCCATTTGAAGTGCTTCTGACGATATTATTGTCAGCAAAACGTATTCGAGTAAGTGGTCGTTCAGAAAGCGTCGTTGCGATCTCCAAGAGATCGCGAAGAAAACGAAGAGACTTGCTAGGAGGAGAAGAGTTTCAAAATACAATCTCAGATTGATAGATTCAGATTTTAACTGATTTAATAATCGATACAATTGCTGCGATTTGTCGTAATTTACATATTTGTTGAGGAAGATTTGCGCACAGATTAGATTCTCCAGTAGAAACGAGAGCGTGTCAAAGATGACTTCTTCAGTTTTCATCTGGTCGTACACATTGACTGTTCTCATCCGAAGCACTGTTAGGTATTCGCAGACAAAAACGAACACGACGACGCAGTACATTTTTTTCAAAAGTAGTGCGTCAGATTTTTTCTCGACTTGTTTGACTTGCCACAATAGAAGGTTTTGAAAGATTTTTGAAAAACAAAAATTCTTCAATTTTTCTTCCATAGTGTGGAGCACTGATCGTCACAAACAATAATATATCTTTGGACCTGTAAAATATTAACAGTTCGTGATTACTCTTTGGAATACGGAAATTATTTTCTGATTTTCTGCACGCAACAATTAAATATTAATCTCACTAGATGAACTGTACAGAAACTATGATGTAAGAGGTGACGAAAATGAAACCTAGCAAAATAAAGTCTATTACGAAAAATCCAGCAGCAGTCCGAGGGAGGCGATCCAGACCTAAAGTCTATAGAAATAGTCAATTCTGACTTAAATTGTAAATCATTTTACGGGTCAAAAATCAAAATGGCCGCCATGTACAGGTTGAAAATGAAGACGTGAGTGTGTATTTTAGCCTGCGCAAGTTTTTGCTCATTTTGAACTCCGCCATTAAATACCTACTCTCTTGTGGCTTCCCTGTCGCACACCAGATTTTTCACGATTGTCTCCAAACCAACCTCCAAAGAAGCGAAGAGATGCTGGATGGGCAAGACCGAGTGGGATATGAGAAACATGGTGGTGATTAGCGAGTAGTATATTAAACATCAGCAGAACAATCATGTAGAGATTAAATGCGGCAAATTGTGCGGTGAACGAGCGTCTGCAGTAAGAAGTCAAGAGTTTCTTGCTTGGACAGTTGGTAGCCTTGACTGAAAAAAGCTTTCGTGATTTTATTATTGTAAAAAATCAAAAAGACTCGTGTGGCGATGTTGAAGAGTGCTAGTATTAGATTGGCTAATTTGTCGGTGAGCGTTACAGTACTTTCCAAAACAGGATAGACGAAAGTCTCTCGTCCGTACGAAGAGGGAATGTAGAGAACTACATTACCGACAATGTGGATCAAGGTGTATAATTTGAAACGTGCGGAAACTGCGGTTGCAGAATTTCCAAATTGATGTGGAGGAGTGATCGCCAAGACATTGCACAGATTGTACAAAGGCTTGAGGTACTGCCAACTGTGCTCTTGCTTCATGGTGACTGAATAGACAAATAGGTATCTTCAAGAGATTAAATTGCGTGTTTATCGAGTCACCATCTAAACTGTCTCCAAATGAAACATTTTACCAATGTTGTTTTATTGAAGGAAGTGTCGAACAATTTATAACTTTTTTCTACGATCGTGCAAAAAGTGAGTGTTCATTTCATTGTTTTCAGTGGAAAAAGTGCCTCTTAATTGCACTAGTGCAATAAAATCTTTATTGCACGCATCTGTCAACAGTTTGTCAAACTTCAAAATAAATAGATATAGTTTGTCCAGCGAGAGATTGGTTGACATAAAAATCACTAAATTCTACGTAGAGAAAGTAGTACCTAGCGCACGTAAAATTTGAAATATGTACATCCTTCATGCAGTAACATTTTCGCCCTGAAATTATGCTCTTAATTAATGTATTCTAGTGCATTTTGTAGTGTTGGGTTAATTTAATACAATTTAAAATCTCCCAATTTCTCGCTGGACGAAGTATACAGGGTGTCTCAAAATTCGCGAATTCCAAATTCAGAGCGTGGTAGGGAAAGACTCACTGGAGCTCGAAAAATACTTAGAAAAAAAAATTCGCTCTTCCTGAAGAAGATATAAGCACTTTAAGTTTGTTTAATACATAGCAGCCTTCACATCCACTGTAACAAAATACTATTATAGCTAGCTACGTCGCTGTTCCATTTTTAAGAAAAATTACAAAAATTTAAGATTTTTTTACTCCAAAGTAAAGCTATTTCTCAAAAAATAAATAACAATAAACACTGAACTTTTCAGCCTGCATTTGAAGAAAACGCAGTTCAAAGAGTGCACCTTCAGACTAACCTTTCTTTGTGGGGGGAGTCCCGATTTTTTATTTATTTCCATATTTGGACTACTGAAGTGATCCCCTACAACGCTCTGAATTCGGAATTCGCGAATTTTGAGACACCCTGTAGAATAATGGAACAGTTAAACATTTAATTCAATGTAGTTTTGAACAGTGGCAAAAGTTGAAATTAATAGTACAATTATTGTTATTTTCTAAATGTAAATATGTTACGATCATACGGTCAAAATCCTGATCCCGACGTTTGAGAATGTATCGTGTAAATATCTTCATCAGATGATATTCCTTGCATTTTTTACATGACTATCGTAATTTAAAAAAATGATTTAATAACGTTTGTGGATTGTGAACGATCGTAGAAAAAATGCTGTATGCAACACGTGCAAAAAGTGTTATTGCACTTGACGTGTTGTCCCACTCGCCTGTGGCTCGTGGGACAATTTTCACGTCGCGTGCAATAATCATTCTCGTTTTGCACTTGTTGCATAAATAACTATTGTGTCCTGACGCGTGATCACGGAAACACAAACAAATAAATTAATACAATTTATTAGGGCGGAGGTGGTGATCGACGAAAATAAAAATTCTCAAAATCTGATTTTTTTTTTATTTACAAAATACCAGCATATTAAATTTAGAGTATTTTGTTATTTTTTTTGCATATCGTAATGAAAGTGGCAGTATTTTACACGCAAAATCGTAGTGAAAGTAGCACTTTTTTACACGAAAAATCGTAGTGAAAGTAGTAGGTACTTTTTTGCATCATTTTATTCAATTTCCTTGGAGATGATTGTCAAAGCATATTATTTTTTTTTTTTGTAATTTTTCATAAATCCTTTTAGACCAAATTTCTCAACTTACATCAATATGCAAAAAAATAGTGTACAACTAGTTATGAAAGTCATACTTTTTTCACGAATTTGCAGATTGATTAACGAGGGCGTAGCCCGAGTTAATCAAGAAAATAAGTGAAAAAAAGAGACTTTCATAACTAGTTGTACAAATAACTATTGAAGTGCTTTAGACGATATTATTGTCAGCAAAACGTATTCGGGTAAGTGATGGTCCTTCAGAAAGCGTCGCTGCGATCTCCAAGAGATCGCGAAGGAAACGAAGAGACTTGCTAGGAGGAGTAAAGTTTCAAAACACAATCTCAAATTGATAGTTTCAAATTTTAACTGATGTAATAATTGATACAATCGCTGCGATTTGTCGTGATTTACATATTTGCTGAGGAAGATTTGCGCAGAGATTAGATTCTCCAGTAGAGACAAGAGCGTGTCAAATATGACTTCTTCAGTCTTCATCTGGTCGTACACATTGTCTATTCTCATCCGAAGCAGTGTTAGGTACTCGCAGACAAAAACGAATACAACGACCAGTAATTTTTTTTCAAAAGGAGTGCGTCAGATTTTTTGTCAACTTGTTTGACATGCCACAAGAGAATAGGATGTTTTGAAGGATTTTTGAAAAACAAACATTCTTCAATTTTTCTTGCATAGTGTGGAACACTGATCGCCACAAACAATAATATATATCTTTGGACCTCTGAAATATTGACAGTTCGTGATTACACTAGCAAATTATTTTCTGATTTTCTGCAGGCAACAATCAAATATTAATCTCACTGGATGAACTGTACAGAAACTATGATGTAAGAGGTGACAGTTCCGAGAATGAAACCCAGCAAAGTAAAGTCCACTACGAAAAATCCAGCAGCAGAAAACTTGGGTCGTCGAGAATCCGCTTGTTGGACCAGGAGCAAAATCTCTTCTTTGACGATTTGGTCTTTATTCGAGACCGGAATCGTGGGAATTTCGCCCAACCAAGTGAAACAGATTGCGGTGATCTTGTTGGATTCGCAAACAGCGTTGGCGCACGAGTGTGCCAACAGAACTGCAAATATCTGGAAGAAAATGTGAGAGGTGTCGTAATTTGAGACTCACCAGAAGAGAGGCGATCCACGACAGGCACACAATGCTCAGTTCGCACCCGTACCGCGACCCTTGTATGTCTTTGGCGCTATCGGAGGCGTAAACCAGCAAGATGTCGGTCAGATTCAACACGTAACAGATCGTACAAACTGTCACCGCCAGCACGATTATCCCGTAGATTCTGTTAAAATCATCGACAAGATCACAAATGTTGTTGTGGTATCGTCGGACTTGCTTCAAGTCGGAGCAGCGGTAGTTCGTTCTGTTCCTCAACTCCGCGATGTACTCGCTGACGCACACATTTTTCAAAGTGATTTCGAGCAAGCTGTTGAGCGAGGTGAAGAGATGCTCGATCAGCAGAGCCGACTGAACCATCCAGAACACGGTGGTGTTACAAACGTAAAACATGATGCTCCTCCCGACGTAAAACTGGAAAACATTTAGTCCGAGAGATGTGATCCACACGTACGCGTCAAAAATCAAAATGGCTGCCATGTACAGGTTGAAAATGATGAAGTGGGTGTTGAAGCGTGCCCTCGTCAAACAGTTAAATTCTCTTTTTCTGGAGATGTGGTAGGAACTGTTGAGGAAAGTCTTGAAGGTGTTGCTGCTGCGGAAAGTAAAGAAGACTCGCAGAAGGACGTTGAGGAGTGTGAACGTCAAGTTGGCCAACTTGTCGGTTATGACCACAGTGATGTCGAGCGAAGCGTACACATATTTTTCTCTGCCGTACGAAGAGTAGGCGTAGATGGCGATGACGATGAAGATGTGGACACAAGTGTAGAATTTGAAGGCGAAGGAGACGGGAGTTGGACGATTTCCGAGCTCGTGGGGCGGCAAAATGGCTAAAATGTTGCACAAACGGTGCAAAGGTCTGACGTAGGACAGGTCTGTGTGGGGCTCCATTTTACTTGAACTGTGTACTAGAAAAGCACAATACGGTAATTGGTTCTTAATTGTGGGGGCTGAAACAAAAACGTTTCTAATCTACGGGGAAATTAGAGTCATTAAATATTACACAGCTACTTTACTAATTCGGCACCAAATTGGATGGACATAAAAAAAAATTGATGTATGAAGTTTTAGTGGTCCGGCGCCTCCACCAAATAAGCGAATTAAAAAAAAAAAAAAAGAATGTGCTTAAGACCGCACGACAGAAGTGAAAACTTCTATGATGTTCGAATAAGGAGCAAGGCATAAATAATTAATATTATTTAAATCCAATGCTGTTTTTAAATAAACATCAAAAATCTGTATTTTTCAATAGAAACTGCAAATACGTCCGCTTTTAGAGGTATACTCTGGCAAAATTTGTGAGGTTAGGTTTGCATGTTTGAGTTTTATTTTCTTGACGATGATATTGAACACAACACAAGTTTTCATAGCAATACCCTGTATTATGATAATTTGTCCATTTTCCTCTTCACATTTTGCTACACAAAATTTTCCAATTAATGAATTGTTGAAGCCATATAATTGAGAATTACGTATTAAATCCTACATTCATCTGTAAACTTACAATATTTGTCGTGTCTTTATCGTTTATATTATATAAATCTATACAGGTTATTTCAAGAGTGGTAATGAGCCTGACGGAATAATAAATGCAACCCACAATACAGTTTCAAAAAAGCCGGACATTTTAATGTCAGTAGCCAGCTTTTTTCAGAAATATAGTGTTGGTTGCGTTTTAAATTACGTCAGGCTTATTATATTACAGTTACTCTAGCAGCTCTGCACTGAGGTCAGTCAGGTCACAACACAACGTACAATAAAAATTTAAAATTGACAAGTGACGCACAGTTGTTTGTTTTTCGCTCGCTCCGCTAAAAAACTCGACTCCCTTGATTTTAGCTTGCCGTGTCGTGCTGCGAACGATTTTACCGTGTCGCATGAAACTAATTCACTGCCCGGGAATAAAATGTATCTGGCGCGCCTAAAGAAGTTTTCACTTCAAAATTGTATGTGAAGATTGATTTATTTCAACGTGGTACAGTTGTTGACAATTAGTGGATGAATTGTATTGAGATTATAATGTAAGAAGTGACGCTTCCAAATATGAATCCCAACAGTGTAAAGTCTACCGGAAAGAATCCGGCGGCAGAAAACTTGGGACAACGCGACGTGGACTGTTGAACCATCAACACCAATTCCTCCTTGAGTACTTTCTCCTCGTTCGAGACAGGAATCGTTGAGATCTCGTTCAACCAAAAGAAGCAAATCTTGGAGATTTTTTCCGACTCTGAGACAGCACCGACACAGCCGTACGCCAAAAAAATCGCAAAACCCTGAAAAGCGGAATGAATTCGATCGGAAAGTAACGTCGAGTACTCACGAGTAATGTCACGATCCACAATCCACAGATGACGGTCAGATCAGTTCCAAATTGCACTCCATCGATGTCTTTGACTTTCGTTACTCCGTAGACCAAGAGCAAATCGGTCAGGTTCAACACGTAGGCGACTACCACGATTATGACCATGAGTATTACGAAACCGTACATGGTGTTGAAGTCGTCGACGAGAGTGCAGATGGTGTTGTAGTGTTTCCTGACGATTCGCAAGTCTGCGTGGTGGTACTTAAGCCTGCGCAAGTTTTTGCTCATTTTGAACTCCGCCACAAAATACTCTCTTCTGGCGTCGCTGTCGCACACCAGATTTTTCACGATTGTCTCCAAGCCAACCCCCAAAGAAGCGAAGAGGTGCTTGAGGGGCAAGACCGAGTGGGATATGAGGAACATGGTCGTGACTAGCGAGTAGTACATTAAACTTCTCCCTAAGTAGAATTGGAATATGGTAAGACCGATGGAATTGATCCAGAAGTAACCATCAAACATCAGCAGAACAAACATGTAGAGATTAAACGCTGCAAATTGTGCGATGAACGATCGTTTGCAGTAAGAAGTCAGAGTTTCTTGCTTGGACAGTTGGTAGCCCTGACTGAAAAAAGCTTTCGTGATTTTATCATTGTAAAAAATTAAAATGACTCGTGTGGCGACGTTGAAGAGTGCTAGTATTAGATTGGCTAATTTGTCGGTGAGCGCTACTGTACTTTCCAAAACAGGATAAACGAAAGTCTCTCGTCCGTAGGAAGAGTGAATGTAGAGAACTACATTACCGACAATGTGGATCACGGTGTATATTTTGAAACGTGCGGAAACTGCGGTTGCAGAATTTCCAAATTGATGTGGAGGAGTGATCGCCAAGACGTTGCACAGATTGTACAAAGGCTTGAGGTACTGCCAATTGTTCTCTTGCTTCATGGCGACTGAACGGACAAATAGCTTGAAGAGATTAAATTGCGTGTTTATCCAGTCGCCATCTAAATTGTCTCCTAATGAAACATTTTACCAATGTTGTTTTAATTAAAGGAAGTGTCGAGCAATTTATAACTTTTGTGTCCTGATGCGCGATCACGGAAACACACAAAAAATTAATACAATTGTGGCTTAGGTGGTGATCGACGAAAATGAAAATTCCCCAAAATCTGAATTTTTTATTTACAAAATATTAGCATATTAAATTTAGAGTATTTTGTTTATGTTGATATACAATTGTGTCATTATTGTTAACATTTGGTATATTTATTAATTTAGATATAAACGTTTAATCAACATTCACAGAGAGAACTAGAAGTACAATTCAGTCATTTTTTTTTTGAAAAATGCCCTACGTTTCGGCAACATTCGATTCGTAAACCGACCGGTGGAGGGAGCTTCACCGGTCAGTTTAGTCCTGATTCTGTACCGTCCGTGACGAAACGGGTGGGAATGCAGTCACTTGAGCTCAATACAGAAATTTGGAATGGAGAAAATAAATAGTCGTATTAGCGTTAGTAACTTAAACAAGCACGGTTTGTCTTAACATATGACTCGTAACTATTGCATTTAACAACAAATGCTCATTTCACATATTTATTAACAAGATTAAAACGTCAATGACTCCTTCACACAAAGGAACGAAACACGTGACCATCTCTTCAACAAATGCGAATAAATTACCTCCCTTTAAAAATATATTGTTTAATATAATTATTATGTAACAATAATACAATATAAAATGCTTTATTTTCAATAAATATTGAAGAATAAATATCTAACTTGCATCAGTTTTATTTCTTAAACAATCTAACCTAAATTATGTATAATCAAATTGCACGTTCTAAACATATTTAAAGAATAGTTCCTTATTACTCATAAATGTTATAATATTGCTTTGGTTTTACTTTACAACAGCTGATTGATTAAGAAATAAATGAAAATGTGAGTATTGTGACTTAAGTAGTCGCCTTGAATTAATAAAATTGATCAAACCGTCTGCGTTCGTCATTTTTCGATCCGTCCTGTCAAACCCTATTCTACCGTTTTGATTTTTGGTTTCTGAAATGGATGAATGAAGTAAAAAAATTAGTTGTTCGGGGTCGTGTCATATCTGTTGCCCGTCGCGGTAAGTCTCGAACGAAATTCACGCTTGGTCCAAAACATTAGAGGAACTCATGCTGGAAGATACCATGTAGAATACACGAATACATTCAAAAATAGAGGCTATAAATATAAAATCAGTTACAAAACATTGGCAACAAATATTTTTCCATCAGTTATTACTTGTTGACTATATAAAAATGTTATACAACAATGTAAATAGAGTACTTTCGCTAAAACATTTTCTCATCGAGTCAATCAATAATAAGCGTTTCAGTTACACAATAGTTTTGTCTACATCTAAAACGTACAAATTTACAACACCCTCTAGCGGATACCCTGTCTGTCGTACTACAACACGATTCGATCACGACCGTCTTACTCTATTAACATAGAAACAGACAAAACTTTGCACTTAACATTAAATTTAGCGTCATGGTTTACACATCTATATCACTTCAACTTGGCGAAAATTGTTACGAAAATATTATGGTACACAAATAAATGCTCAGGTGTGGTTGGTGGTATCGATCACACACACACACACTTCTTTAAAAATATATATTTTTCTTTCTGTACCTACGAGAGTCTTGTTCCCGACGATCTACACACACGCATCCATCTACACCATGATCGGATCTTCGCAATCTTCCACCGGTTTCACCGCGGCCACGTCCGACGACAGTTGTCTCTTGACCTTGTGCTGGAGGGGCGGCGGCGGTGGGTCTCCCCCCGACACGGACCTGACGACCGGAATTCGCACCTTATCTTGTTCCGCGATGCACGAGATGTCGTCCAGGCTGCCGTCGCCGTCCGTCGACAACATGTCGTCGTCGGACATGGCGTGCGTCAGCGTCGGCAAGGTGGATGTCAGGTGCTCCTTCTCCTTCTGGATCTCTTGGATGTGGTCGACCAACAGATGCTCCTCGTCGTTCGTCTGTTGCTGAGGCTGGTTGGGCGGCAGCAGCTCGTCCGGACTGAACACCTTCGAGCTCCTCAACGACGACAACCTGTTGGTGGCCGCTTGGCACGCCGTGTCCAACGTGTCGATGTCGTCGAGTGTGCTCCTGACTTTGCGCAACTGTTCCCGGATTATCGTCTCTATGCACTGCGTCTGGCTGCCGATGTCTTGCAGACTGTCCTGGGCCGGCACCACTTTGTTAGTTCTGAGGACGCACGGGGCGAAGACTATCGCCAAAGACGCGGCACTCATCCTGTTCACTTCTTCGTGCAACGCGACCCGCGCCAGGTGGAACACCAGCCGCTCCATGAGATCGTAGTTCGCGGGCGGCAGCTTCTTCAAGATGTCGTAGAGCGTGGTGACGCGGTCTTGGGAGTCCTCCAGGTTGGCGGCGGTGATGAAGTTCTCGTAGCACTCGAAGGTTAACAGTGGTTCGGGCATCTCTCTCAGGAAGCTCTTCAGCACCGAGGCCAGCACGTGCACTTGGTACTTCTCGAAGTCGACCTCGTCCGGGTTCTCGTCCATTTTCACTTTCAACTCTTTTATCTTCGAGCTGACCCCCGACTTGCGGTAGATGCCTTCGGTGTACGAGCCGTACATCTCGATCGTCCTCAGCAACCTCTCGATCACCAGGGGGATCTTGTTGTTTTCCGTGATCAGAGACACCAGAGGCACGCCGAAAACTCTGCGAGTCTCACCTTGACAACCTGACTCTTTGTTGCAACTGCTCGACGCGTTCGTGTAACACTTCTTGTGACAGGTCAGCTTGCACGACTGGCAGACGAGACCGCGTTCGATTGGCCACATGAAGAACGAATTGCAGATCTCGCAGGCCGTCGGAATGTTAATGATGGTTAAAAGGAACGTGTGTCCCTTGTGCTTGATCGTCTCCACTTTCCTCTTCTTCTCCTTTTTTCGTTTCGTCTTGTTCGGTTTCTCTTCGGCTCTGGTCGACATGAACTCGTTCATGAAACCCCTGAAGGCGTTCACGCCCATCGTCACCGGGAAGTCTTTGTCGTTCTCCTTTTGTTCTCTTTGGCAGACGGTCTCCATTGCTTGCATGAAATTCGTTATCAAATCTTTGTACCGGATGCAACCGGCCTCGAATCCGTGCTTGGACGCGGCGCTGTAAATCTGCACCAGGTTGTCTTTGAATTCGCGCAACGCTTGCTTGAACAACCTGTCCACGTCGCTGGGTTTCTCGCCGACGTCGCTCTCGATCTTCATTATCTTATCGGTGATGAACTGCTGCATCAACGTCAGTTCTTCCGTTCCCGTGATTATCTGATCGGTCCGATCCGTAAACTCCGACGTTCCGGTCAAGTTGAACTTTCCGTCTTCCTTGCGGTAGTCGTACGGCGTCCTCGAGTGCTTCCTCGGCTTGCGTCGCCCCGCTTTTCCGCTGTCGGCGGCGGGGACGCTCTGGTCGCACGGCATTTGCAACACGCTCTTGTTCTGGATGCACTTGGTGTGAAACAATTTCTTGCAATTCGAACACTTGTACACGTGCGTCAAGAATATGTCGACTTTCTCGTTGCAGAAGGTGCACAGATCGTCTTTTGGCAACCGCTGGATCTTCCTGAACACGTGTCCGGCTATGGAGAAGGTGGAGGTGTTTTTTTGCCACTTGAAGTCGTCCTGAGACGTTATCTTGCTCTGGGGACTTCCTCCGGTAGGATGTTCGCTCACCAGACTAGCTTTAGTGGCTGGATCGCTGTTCCGACGCCGCAAATCCAACCCGATGTTGTGTCTTTGCCTCTTGGGCGTCAGCGACGGCTTGGTCAACTCGTGCTGCAACAAGTCTTCCTTGTGTAACGTCTTCGTTTCTTCGATTGTCCCGAGGATCGCGTTCTTGTCTAGATTTCCGCCGTCGGTCACCTCTTCACCCAAACTCTTCACGTGAGCTCTTTTCGCCTTTCTTATGCTCCGAATCGGGGCTTCGGGTTTCCCCAGGATCTGTTCCAATTTGTTGGGGGTGTGATCGTTGCCGTAGTAGACGTCTTGCTTTTCGTCGTTCCCTAACCTGCTGATCTCTCTGTTGGGTCGCCGTACTGGGGGTAAACTCTTTAAACCGTCCAAGTTTCTTTTGCCCGACTGATTGACTGGAGGCGCTCGTGTCAGTTGTGTCTTCGGCGGCAACACGTCTTGTTCGAGTTTTCCTCCCATGAACACCTCTTCCGACGAGAAACTGCCGTAAGAAGATTGCTTTCCGCTCGGCGAAGCTGAATGCGTCGCCGGGAAACTTTCCGAATCGGTTTCGCTCCTTGTGCTCTGAGTCGACCATTGGCCGTGTTTCGGTTTCGATCTCGTCAATTCGCGGATTGTTGCGCTCGAATGCGAATCGGAACTCTGTTGGGACTCGAGACTGCGTTGCGAACCCAACGATTCGTCGCTACCTTTTCGTTGCGGAACGAATTCTAGCTCGGAGTAGTCGATCGTCTTGTGGGATTTGCTGATTTTGCGCTTCGTCAGAGTCGTGTCCAGGATGACTCCTTCCTTTTTAGTATCCTCCAGTCTACAACACAACGAAAATAATCTCTTTATTACATCTCTTAATTCAATCGTTTGATACGCCAAAGTAGTTAAATGATCACTAATAGAAATAAGAATTTCATTAACTTTTAATGCCCAAAACAGAAATAACTATCGGTTTGATGATGTTGAGAAAAAAATTATAGCCCGAGCGCCAAGGTTCAAACTAACATTTCTGTAAATTAAATTTTTCCACAATAGTATATTAAAAGACAAGTTTCATAAGACCAGTCTTGAAGCACGAATTCTAGATTAAAAAACGAGTGGCGTAGCCACGAGTTATTTTAATGAATGAGTGCTTCAAGGTCTTATGAAACGAGTTTTTTATACTATTTTTTGTAATTTGCCCTTTTTAAGCCGTTTTTAAACAAAAAAGTTTACTTTCCTCGATTTAGGGATTTTTGTGGCGGTTGGTAATGTCTTAATTTTAAAAGTGAACATTCGATCAAGTCTTCAAAGTCGCCTTTTGTTTTATCCAAATTCTGTCACAAAACACGAATATGGACGATAATCTTTCATGTACGCCTCGTGAAATACGTGAAATTGCCAAAAATACGGTGGCGAATTTGTTGCCTGATAAATCCTGATCAAACTTTGCCAACCTAAAAATTTTCGTAGAATGTTTCGTGAAACAATGCCTATAAGAACATCCCAGATGATGACGTTGCGTTCGTTAATAGATCTATTAGAGAATCAAAATGGAGGCAAATTACAAAAAATGCTTATTGTACGCCTTTAGCCATAAAAGAAGTGGCATAAAGTGTTTATTTTTGTCTACGGAATTTTGTAGTACCTAACCTTTGAATTAGTTAATAAAATTTTATTAAAAACGTGACAGATCTTACGATTGACCTTGATCAAATTTCATTATCATTACTAACGCAAGCTGTGGCGAAAAACAATTTCATAATTATTTTTTTTTTTTCACAATTTCAATTGACCTCGATATTCGATCGCTTTTAGAAAAAACCAAATAAGAATTAATTTGTCTTTCAAAGTTTCTCTGTCGTTACGCAATCATTTTTTTTTTTAATGAAAAATAAAAAAAATTGCAAGTCCAAGAAAAGTAAAAATGGCGAACTACGAAACTGCAGTGCCTATTATTGGAGGTGCTCTAAATGAAACCCATCCGTAACCCCCCAAAATTTGGAAATGGCGGACGTTCAAGAAACCAGAGGATGACTGACGTGCGTACTATGGCATCGTCAGAGTCCGATGGTTGCTGGATCGACCACGTGACCGCACGTCACTGAGCAGATCAGCCTACTGAGCTAAAGCGATCAATGTTCAGTTGTGCCATCACTGACACACACCTCCAATTATGTTACGTCGAGTAATCGTATATATACTTATACCGGTACGTCAAGCAGTAGTGAGATGTAACCTAACTTTCACCACATATCGATTTTTTCCTTTAAATTTAATTTTATCGCGACCGAATTGCAACAAAACTTTAATGAACCGTTTTTAATCATACCGACAATTATTTTTGGGGCTTTTATGCCCAATTTTTTTTTAATAATCACAAAAAACACATTTTTTCCAATTTTTACCTATTATTCGGATGATAGAGGAAATATGTAGGGGACGTGTGAGCGGGTAGCGATAACGTAGACCTCAAACTGAGCCTGTTGTGAGAGGCCTCCAAATCACCGTCTTCTTGGTATCCACCACTGCTACGACAGATACACATAACAACAAAATAACACCCAAAACACAACGTACTCGTCAGATTCCAAATCTTTCCCTTTGGGCGTACTATCCGAATTGCAGATGCTTCTAAACTGTACGGGCATCACCTGCAACAAAGCAATTTATCTTGATTGTCAAACCTACACAATTCACTACCGTTCTCCTGAGCGACTTGTTTTGCGCCTCCTGTTCGGAGAGCATCTTCCTCAAAGCGAACCCTCTACAATGAGCCTGAAACATCACGATCCCCTGCTTCAATTTCTGCGTCCAACTCCTGCACTTGTACCCTCTCCAAGCCTTTTGTATCTTCAAAACGGAACTGACTCTCTTGATGTACCTTTGCACCAGATACATCCTACAGTACGATTGTATGGTGATCACCGCGCTCTTGATCCTGAGAAACCTTCTCCTCTCGAGACAAACCCTGAACCAACGCTGCAACGTGACGATGCTCGCCATGATCTGTTGGTGCAATTTACAGTCCAACTTGTGCTTTTCCGACTCCCTCAAGAACACTTTGCTGCTTCCCAACTGGTAATTGTCCCTGTCTAGATTGAGAGTGGCGAGGAAATCGCGCACGTCGTTCTGCGAACTGAGCAGTCCTTTCGGCAACAGGATCCTGTACAGCTGTATGAACTCGTCGTACGTGAGTCGCACGTTAAAGCCCGCCTGTCGGATCCTGACAGTTTCCAGCATCCCCGTGTATCTCAGTTGTCTTTGTACTGTCTCGTCGTCGAACTCGTTCGGTATTTTGTTCCCGTTCGATTTTATGCACCTGATGAAGAACGGATTGGCTTGGTTTAGAGTGTCCATCAGCGAGTGAAGAGACTGTTGGAATTGAGCGGTGACGGTCATCGGTTGTTTGCGCGCCTTGCCGAGTTGTCCTTGATTTGTAGAGGTGATGCCGGTTCTGCCGGCCAAAGTCTTCACCGATTGCAAGTTCTTCAAGCCCTTCTTGCCGCGTTCTCTCGGACGAAAAGATTTGTTTTTCCTAAGAAAGAAATTGACGTTTTGATCGATGCACGAGTCGTGCGCTTGTAATGCGATGCATGCAAGAACCCATGCTTGTTAGTCAGATGAGGAAGAAGTTACAAAGGTGGTTGGTTGCAAGATTAAGTTTTTACGGGAGGTTAGAAGCTTCAAAATCACCGAAAACCATAAAACCCCACCTTGATTGATTTTTTATGGTTTTCACTCTACTGACGTGTTCGCAATTTACCACAAAAATACTATTCAGCCTCCACCAAGAGAAAAATAAAAATTCCAGTACCCTTTCGTGTCAAATGTTACATACATTACTATCTGATTTGCTCTTTGAATGGCCCTGGCTTCGTCCGGACACAACACTCTCTCTAAAGCGGAATTCGTAGCGTTTCCTGTCGAATCTTTCCTCCTTCGTTCGTCGTCTACAGATTTACAACCTAATCCGATACCTCTATTTCGTTGATAAAATTGGGGCCAAGACAGTCTGTTACAGTTATTATTGCTAGGAACTTCGTTTTCGTTGTTTCTTCCAAGTCTATTGATTGAGAGAATGTTTCGTTGCTTGCTGAATCACAATTTAAAAGAAAACAACACAATTTAGTCAATACTCAAACCACCTCTCAATCAATTTTGTACCGCTTCAAGAGACCGGTTAGTCGTACACAAATTTTTTGGGGAACATCATGCAAATTATTGTCTGCATATAACAAAAGAATCATGCTGATGTTGATGATGAAACAAAAATAAACAGCATCGACTAGACATCGAGGACACAAGTCTTCCAAAAAAAGTCACGAAATAAACGGGTGTTACGTGAAAATAATTTCCAACAAAAAAATAAATCAGGGACATGAACATGAAACTAAGAGAGAAACGTCAACCGTTAATAACTTACGCAATTCTGTTAACTGTAAGGTTCACAGCAGAAACTGTCACGAGATGGCTGTAGAACCGAACACAACATTGAAATTTGTCAACTTTACAAAAGCATATTTAGTTACATCAACAACTCGAAATCAAAGGCTAAATTTCCGTGACTCTTGTAATTAAACGCACACACACACACGTGACTTATTTATGTGTGAATGTGGAAACACACATAAATAAAAAGCACAAACACATTCACGGGTGTGCTTACGGGGGCGGTTTGCTAAATTCGCGGCCCGAACAGACTGCAGACTTGGACAGAGCTGAAGAAAGGTCTAAAGGGGCCACATCTGGAGAGTCGAGAACGTGTGACGAAATTCTTCACAAAACAGTATTTTCTTCAGATATTCAGAGATATTCAATCGTCATGAAACTGCCTTTGCCTTCTGCAGAACTGGCATATTTCCACTATTAATCTCTTTTAGAAACATCCAATAGTTCCAAAATACTTTCAGGTTGGTAGCACTTACATTTTTACCATCTAGATGTGAAATAAATTTTTTAATAGTAATTTAACGTTTCCAAAATATTTTTAAGGTCACAATGGAGGTTTTTTTGGCATTTGGGGGCGAAGTAAAACGTTTACAAATAATTTAACGTTTCCAAAAGCATCTTACGATGTTTTGAATTTCAAAAAGTGCTGAGTTAAGAACAAAACTCACAATTCAAACTTTATGTAAAAGTGAGGTTAGAAACTCATGTTTCTCCCACACCTGATCAGAATTTGTCTTGTAGGAATATTTGAAAATCCCATTACGAGATTCTTATACGAAAACTTCTACTCATCATATCGATTCGGGATTCGAGACTTCTTCAGTCTCGTGTGTCTTCAACAAACTAGTGTCAAATTAACCAAACCTTTCAACATTTCAGTCTGACTCGTCGTGCGTCGGGCAGCGAACTTCCAACCGCCCTCGTCGAGTTACGATGCGAAAAATCCCATACAAACCTTATAATATTTTCGTTCGGAATGTGATTTCGTTGGTATCGCTGTTGTATATTGTTTTTGTTTCCGTCAACCCTGCCCTGTCTGTGCTTCCTGCCCGCTTCGTGAAACGCGAAGTAAGCACGAAAAAATGCCCTCACTATGGCCCATCGGAAGACTGCGACCGGATCGGCACCCACCAGCTCTCTGACGAACGCCATCGAGCTGTTCTTCAACACCCCGACGATATCTTGTCGCATGAGATCCAAATTCTTCTCTCGCATGTCCGTCACTTGATACTTCACTTTTCCGGCGTAATGAATGACGATGAAAGCGCCCTCCTTCTTTTGCGGCTTTATGTAGAACTTGTTGTCTTTGTGGACGCTGTTGAACTTCTGCAGGAGAGTTTCGTTGGTGGCGCCCGGAAAACTGAAAACATCCCGGTGGGGAACTCTTCACTTGAAAATCGATCGATACTCACTTGCACTGGTCGTCTAAAAGACAGAGCAAACCGTTCGGTTTGCCCTCTATCAACTGGAGACACCCTGTATTGTCCATGAACTCTATGTTGTTCCAACGGATTCCTTCCTTCCGGTACTCCTCTTGTTCGTATTTGAAAACGTGTTGGTTGAAATAATACTGTAAGTGTTCGTTTGCGTAATTAATACACAACTGTTCGAAACTGTTGTTCAATCCGAAATCCTCGAAACCGAAAATGTCCAACACACCGATCGAATTCCCCTGGTGTTCCCTCAAAGTGTCTTTCTTCGAGAGCAACGCGTGGTTCACCTGCAGGACGATCCAGTCGAAGAGCGCCCCGTACAGACACTTGGCCATGGCGTCCCTGCTGGCTATGGCTTCAGGCAGTTTGTATGTTATGACGAGAGTTTCGCCCGAGGCTCGCGCCTTCTTGGCCGTCAAAGCTTGCAAAAGAGTCTCTTGCTTGACGCGCAACAGTTCCGAAATCAAGTACACCACTTCGGGGTTCTTCACCCCGACGGACTCGTCGTGGTGGTAAGCCGGCCTTCTAGGCTGAAACTCGACGTTTCCCAACAGCAGCACCGCAGAGAGGACCGAGAAGAGTCGCCTCTGCTTCTCGGCGGTGAACCCCACCATTTCCATCGATTGTTTCAACCGGGAGAACTCGTAGCTTTCGTCGACGTTCTCCAGAGAGTGGCAGGATTTGTTCAGGTAGTAGTACTGATCGGGGGTTTTCAAGTGCAGGATTTGCTTCTCCTGCTCGGTCGCCCCCTCCAGCAAGTAGTAGAACACGTGGTAGTTCCTCTCGTTGCGGCCCTGGGAGCAAATTCTCGACTTTTCCAAGAGGTACTTTTGTACCACAGCCCCGTGAACCATCCCGTTCTCTTTGTAGTTCACCTGGATGAATTTGCCGAAGCGGCTGGAGTTGTTGTTGTGGGCAGTTTTGGCGTTGCCGAAGGCCTCCAAGACGGGACCGGCGCTCAGAATCGTTTGTTCGACTCCGCTTCCGTGCGAACCTTTCTGGCTTAAGGCCGTCAAGTGGTGCAGTAAAAAATTTGTACTTTCTGTTTTTCCCGAACCGCTCTCGCCGCTTATCACGATGCACTGGTTCTTCCTGTCTTTCAGCATGCAATAGTACGCGGTGTCGGCGACGGCGAATATGTGGGGTGGCAAGTTGGGGCCTAACTTGCGGTTCTGGTACAATTTCACGTACTTGGGGTTGTAAATTGGGTAGAACTTGAACGGGTTGAGAGCTATGAGGATTGATCCCACGTAAGTGTAGATGTGACCGGCTACGAATCGTGCGCGAAGATTGTCAAGCAAAGTTTGTTCGTTTAAGTCAGGCAATTGACACAGATCGGGGTATTCCCTGTCTTTGGGTTGGTACAAGAATCGGTGGAAATAATCTTTGATCAGCTGGGGATCCATCACGAACTGGTCTTGCCATCCATAATCGCTTACCTTCTCCTTCAGATAAAACCGATACGACGCTTGATCGGTGCGATTCTTTGGCCAGAGCATCATCACTTGAACCGGGTTTTCCGACGGCGCCAACCGGCGCTCCTTGCACTCCTCCCCGAAATCATCGCCGATCACTTCGGCCAGCTCGTAAGAGACGTTCTCATTCAAGAGTAATCGTTCCACTATACACGAGACTATCTCTTCCGAAGTGGTTTGCTTGCTGGCCTCCACTGACAGCGCCTCGTACAGCGCCGACAGGGCCCCCACATAGACTTGCACTATGTAGCGGTTATTTTCTGTGGTTGGCAACATGTTGAAGCGTCAATTTGCACAACCTACTTGTTTTTGGAAACTTCTGTTCGTGTCTTCTGCCATTGCGGGGTCGCGTCCCTCACTTCCCCACATTTTCCGATAGCGTTGCACTCATTCAAACACACTCTTGCATATTGGCCAGTCCCGCGTGCTGCAACCAATTCAAATCTATTAATAATTGCCGTTTACACTGCCGATTCTATAACTGTCATTGAGTCACGGCCTACTTGTGGATCGTGTATTCACCACGACTGCTACCCCGGGTGGCCACAATAATTTATTTTTTTGGAAAAATCGAGGGGTAAACGTCAAATTGAGGTCACATGTTACATCTGCAACCGCCGATTGTTGACGAACGACAATTATTTCGCTGATGTCGGACAATAAAAACAACTGTCTAATTGAAATAATTAATTGAATAAGTTCATGCAATGCGATGACAAGTCACGACTAATGTGACAGTTGTGTTGTATGCAACACCCATCATAATAACAGCCAAACATAACTGCTACTGCTGCATCCGCCCATATGACCAGTGAAACATACTTTTCGGAATTACACGTACCTCAAACGAGTGACTCCTAATGAGATAACGGATGGGCGTAGGTCGGTGCACTTATCCGAAAAGTTTCCATTTCATAATGACTTCTTGAATATATTGCAAAAGAGGGCTGAGAACCACCATTTTTTTTATTATCAACTCACAGAACGAACTTCATCACAGGAGGCATTCGCGTATCAAGGCCGCAACACGTGACATGCGCGCCAATTATGAATAGAGGTTATGAATCACGAATTTCCACAAACAGGATTACACGTTTGTTTTTTCCTTTAATTTCTTCAATAGATAACAATTACAAAAGAAATCGTCACACATGTAATCTGTGATATTGAATTTATCGTCCATAACCTGAACATAACAACTTGTGAAACAGGTTTAATTCTCTCATTTAAGAAATTATATTTCTAAATCTCACTTTTATACAAACGGTTCAAAAAATATGTCTTTAAAGACAACATGTTTGACAACAGAAATTGTAGTCAACAATAAAATTGATTGTCTTCAAGTTTTAACTAAATTATACTTTCTTGTTCTTCGAAATATGCAAATACTTATGTCTTCATATTTTATCGTTAGCCTAATAAGTAAAGTCCATTCAAAAAACATCTGGACTGTCAAAATCAAAATTGCAGTTGTTAGGTTGGTTAAATCACTAGTTATTTTCATATTGCCCAGTTGTCATTTATGATTTTTTAATTTTTCAAATTATTCATTTATTTAAATTGACATTGTCAAATGAATTGCAAAATTTTTTAAGTGTAAAAAGGTTAAAATGGAAAGTTCAAAACGAACTAGGGTGGTTCTATTGGCGCGAGAGAAGAGGGCCATAAGAAATTATTATAAGGAACATACAAAAAAGGGATAATAACGGGAAGAAATTACAAATTTGTGCCAAAGCCGCTCCAGTATTGTTAATTAATAATTGGTGTTTGTTCTTGTAATTCACAAATCAAAATTTTGCAGATAAGTACTCTCGTGTCAAAAATGGATTACTCCCTAGGATTTAAGGATATTCGTTACTAGGTTGCCATAAATTTGGTTAGGTTGGAGGCTATGTGGTTTCTGGTGACAAACAAAAGATATCCCAAAAATGTAAGACAGCAAATTAACTGCAAATGTCTAATTTCTCGCTAAGTGATAGATGATTTTTCGTTTCACAATCAATTTTGGTTACTGGCGGCATATTTATTGGGATTTAATCTCTCAATTCAAAGTAACCAACCTTAGGCATTCAAAATAACTTTTGAAAATTCTAGTTACACACAACATGAAAAACGTTATTTCCCTAAAAGTTCGAATTCTAGGGAGTAATCCATTTTTGACATGAGAGTATAGTACAGTTGCGGAATTAAAATTTCGGGCACTATTGTCAATGTCATGATATAAACTCTAAAACAACCTTTACATTAATAACCTTACTTTTTACTCTTGTCATGTTTTTGTCTTTTTGGCATTCAAAAATTGTCATTTGTGGCATAATAACGGGTAGGCAACATATCAAAGCGATAATTTAATGTCAGTCATGAAGTAGTAAGAAGGCCCCTTCAACACACTGCCACTTTTTAAGGAAAACACCCCGATTTTCAAGGGTAAACTGAAAAGCAGAAAAAATCGTGAAAACACCCTCGTTTGAAGGTATATTTTAAAATTAACATTTTCTAAGATTTTGCCCTGTTTCTATAAGTTAGAAAGCATGCTATACAAACTCATGTAGGTGGGTCTGTTCAGCACAGATTTAATGATTCTAGAAATCAACTCATTGAACATGTTTTTAATCAATTTCAAATATTGATAGATTTTTCCGACGGGGTAAAACACCCTGTCTGTAAAATTGATGTGAAAACTATTTGTTAATGAATAGGATTATTTATTGCGATTTTCCCCTGTTATGAAGTTTGTACTATATGGGTCTATTTAGCACAATAACGGCTCAAATTTAAGGATTTTACCTTGTTATAGCAACAATAAAGGATTAGCATATACAGGGTGCGTCTACTAAAACTTTATATCCGAATATCTTTTTTAATTATCAATTAAGGTAAATAATATTTAGCAATATTATATATCTCAATGACCTCTTGACACGTGCTTAACAAAAGTTAACGAAACCTGCAAGGATACAGAGCTATTTGAAAAATAACCGCAGTAAAACTTTTTTTTTTTTGGCTTTTTCTCAGATTACGGAGTATAACATATTCAGCTGTGGCCTCTGTATCGACCTGTATTGTTTTTATTACACTTTTACTGATGACTACGCAATAAATTAGTGTTAAAAAGAACTAATTTTCCAGCTGTGTTCAAAACAGAGTTTATGCGTAAATAGTATATTTCAAACCAAGGTAAGAAAGTGGTTTCTTGCAGACCGCAGGCAAAGATTATAAACCGAGTCGTAGACGAGGTTTGTAAGTGCCTAAGGTCTGCAAGGACACTTTCTTAACAAGGTTTGAATACAATTTTTTTCCCTACCGGCACAACTTTGTTGAAAAAAGTCAAAAAAGATGGTTATATTCGTGATTAAAACGAAAATTTTGAGAATTGAATAGTAGGCTGTGTTATTTGTTTAATTAACTTGTCATCGCATTTGAAGATTTGAGGTTTGTTCGAAAATTTGATATAAACAGGGTAAAGTAATCTACCTACCTAGCTTATCTGTTTATTTTCCAGATTATATGATTGACCTACCAACTTACTTCATTGAATTGGCTTTCATTTATCAATAACTTATTTCACTTTTGACACTTTTGACATTTGTATTTTGATACAGTTTTACCATAAACATTTCATGATTAACTTTCTTACCTTAGCGAGAAAGTTGAATTTTCTCACCTCAAATGAGGTATACACAGCCTACATTTCTAACCGGTAGGGAGAAAAAGTTGTTACGAATTTGTTTCACAGATTACTCATTTTTCAGCAAATAATTTAGATACGTCAATTTGACGGGGCATTGTTATCTTATTTAAAATTCTTTTATTTCTGAACTATTTGGTAAAATACAATAAAAACTCAAATGGGTATGTATGTACAAACCCCGGTGTAGGTACGTCTGCATCCTAGGGATCAGTCTTCTCTGGAAAAATTTACTAAACTATTTTAAAGTAAGTTTTCAATAAAACGAATTTAAATGTTATTAATTTTATTTTTTAAACAATGAATCACGGGGTACCCGGTACCCTCCTATTTTTTTTGTTTTTATTTATAAAAGTGGCTATTATGGAAGTGGGTGCGTCAAGCTTAAAGAGGGGGTGAAGGTGAATAAATAATTTAAGCACATCCTAAATAATAACAATTAAAATATCTGCAATAAATTCAACAATGTAACACAATTAGCAGCAAAATAATTATAACTAAATAAGAGGCTCAAAATTTATTTAAACCATTAACTTTCAGACACCTTTCAATTCTGGAATAAAAACTCCGTTCTTGTTGCAGGATCATTTCATATGGATGAAATTTCAAAGACTTTAAAGTTCTAATAATCGTGCTTTGTGAGACATTCAGTGTAGCCGCTACTGTTCTTGTGCTTGTGTGTGGATTTTCAGTTACCTAACCAACAACGGCATTTTGAAAGTTAATATTTTTGGGGAGTGCATCC
Organism: Tenebrio molitor; assembly: GCF_963966145.1. Taxonomy (NCBI): domain Eukaryota; kingdom Metazoa; phylum Arthropoda; class Insecta; order Coleoptera; family Tenebrionidae; genus Tenebrio; species Tenebrio molitor. The sequence continues at coordinate 13,829,468 of NC_091052.1, read as the reverse complement.
CTTACTCGTGGCAATTCTTTAACACTGCCAGTATCTTCAAACAGCTTTACAATTCATCTGATATTCATTTCGGAAAATTTATCATTTTCTTGACGGTCCTGAAGAATTCTTGCTGCGGCTCGATAGCACCTGTGACACTCCATACGTAAAAATAATATTAATTTTCTCTTGCTGTGAGAATAACATCTTGTATAAAAGATTATTTCAAAGATTTCACAAACTTTTTTACTTTGACGTTGTCAAATAATAAATTAATTATGTTTTTTTTTTTGTAAATCAGTAAGCCGTGAAGTACTTTTTTACGTAAATACCACGGCCTCCTAGATTCATAAGAGACTCGTCTCTTATCCGGCCTGTCGCATTCGATAAATGTCTGCTTTTGACAATTCAACTGACATTCTCTCGACCAATCAGATTTACGAAATTGGTCAGTACGGACCAATCACGCTTGTTTTAAAAAAATTGCCGCGGAAATTTTCACTAGTGAAAATTGCCGCCGGAAATTTTTTGACATTTTCACTATTTATTGACGAATTGTACAATAACAATCTTTTTTAAATCACGAACGACTATTCAAGTATTTCTTTCATAGAATTTTTCAATCTTCGCTCAGTGAATTGTCATGCCGAATACAAACTCGTGGGTACGAAATTGTCGGAAATTTTCTCCTCAGACCACTCGTATTTGTTTCTTAAGAAAATCGCCCTCAAATGTCACATGATTTATATTGACAAATCACAACTCCGAATTGTTTGAATAGCAACCAATCACGATTTTATTAAGCGGAAATTTTCCCTAGGGAAAATTTCCGATATAATTGACCTAGGGAAAAAATTTTTCGGGCGATTCTCTTCCGAATATACCTCGGGACAGATATATATCGCCAGAAATTTTTTCTTGCAGTCCAACACTCGTGTTTGTCGCTCAAAATTACCCTCGGGCTGGCGCCCTCGTGTAATTTTCTTGCTACAAACACTCGTGTGTGAGGACTGCTCGAAAAAATTTCCGGCAATATATCTGTCCCTTGGTATATTATATATGACAATTTTCACTCGTTCGCTTTGCTCACTCGTCAAAATTGTCTTAAGAAACAAATACTCGTATCTGAGGTCGAAAATTTCCGGCAATTTCGTACCCACTCGTTGTATTACTATTGAAAATTCCCCTATGAAATTCCCCGTATAGTATGTCCATCTAGCGACTTTAATGTGATCCATATATTAGTATATGCAACTAAAAATACGTATGAATAATGACATTTTATATAATAAATTGTCAATTTGAAAAACTAAGTGCAGTTGAAACTTTAAAAAATGCCACAAACAAAGAAAAAATGTTGTATTAGTTCACGACATAAAGTTAACACTTCTTATCATAATCTACCCAATGATATAACTTTAAATGCGGCATGGAAGACACTCGAAGACAGGACTGAGAGATCATATCATGAGTGCCGCAGAATATGCAAGTAGTAAAATTTTACCAAGATTCCAAAATTTAAGGACCAATGTAAATATTTCAGTCACCTTGCAAGATAGTTCTCTGGAAAAACTAGAAAAATTGTCTTCTTTTAGTTATTTGCCAAGTACCAATTTTCAAATTGAGACGGCGGCAACAGCTTTTTTATGTGGCTACTTAATTATGAAAATAACGGAGGCAATCCATGGATGTGATTATTGCTTGTCACATTTACAAGATTCAAATTCGAAAAAGAAAATCCCGTTGCTGGAATTAATTTATTACTAAGATAGAGGAAGGCTAAGTTACCCCAAAGATCAATTTGTGGGTCTAGTATAGTTTGGGAATGAGAAATTGGAATTTTAGCTTCTTCACTTGCATCTTGCAATGGGTTTTGGGTAGGTTAAACATTATAGATAATAATGAAGATTTACGACTATGAGCAGTTCATTCCAGGAGGGACAAACAATCTGCATTTTGCCGATATTCGCCATCCCTTTTTAGTAACTAGCAATATTATAATCTTTACAATCTACCCTAAACCCATTGCAAGTGAAGAAACTTAAATTCCAATTTCTCGTTCGCAAACTATACAATTTACAATAATTTCAATAATAGTAGAAATTCTACCAAGCATTTCAAAGGAAAATATAAATTTTGTTTTGAAGAATATCGTGGCCTCATATCTTTCGGGAAATCCACTAATTCATTGTCCTGTTCATGGTAAAATGTGAGTGAGACACTTATTTAAAAATTAGAACTTCCTGTCATTGTAAATTTTTGTAACTTGCACTCACAGACAAATAACAAAAAATAATAAAAAAGAAATTTGTTGAAATTAAATTTACCGTTCATAAAAAATGTTTTTAATTTGAGATTTTGAAAAAGTGTCAGATGTATGTGTGCGTTAAAACTGTTGAAAAATGTTGAAAACACCTCTATAAAACAATAATTTCCTGCAAGGCAGGCAACCAGTACAACACATAAGCCCCGTATTGTGGCGCACCCTATAAAACAAAAATAATGCTTAGAACTACGAATGCGGCAGGCCGGATAAGAGACGAGTCTCTTATGAATCTAGGAGGCCGTGGTAAATACACACTGGTGAATGAAGTCTGGAAATTGTCTTTATTTAACATTAATTTATTGGTCAATAATAAGCACTAGGGTGATTATTAGGCAGAAAATCTACACAGAAACATTTGATATGCATGTTAGAAAATGCAGAAAATAAATTTTTTTCATTAATTTTTTTCTTGAATATTCCTCTTCTGTCCAGATCCTTGTTAATTTTTGTAGTGCCTATGTAAAGAGGGCAATGCAGCCTTTATTAAGACTAAATATCATTGAGCAGTCATTTAAAATAAGGAAGATATTCAAATATAAAGTTTAAGCAGACGCACCCTGTAGAATAAAATATATACAATAGTTCATTAATAATTTTTATTTTTTGAATTATCCAAAACATACAGACGCTTGGACAAATAATAAAAAATTATGCTGTTGTATAATTAACAATTAGCAGCGCGCCGTTTAGTTTTCTGAGGATTCCGAGGTTGATTCTGCCCTGTAAAAAATACAATTATTCATTACGCAACACAAGTGCTTGTAAAATAACCACATATATTAAATATTAAACGGGTTAGAATGTTACATACTGTTACGATTTAAATCGCCGCGCGATTGTCTAGAAGGTTCTAGAATCCATCGCGACGGAAACGTACTCGGACTTCCGCCGAAAAATCTGCGCATAGAGGGGGTGGAAGCTATAAATCGGGGGAACCAGAGACGGACAGAGAGATTTTTCACGACCTTTTGCCGGTGGTGTTGTCAGTGCCTGGGGAGAGTCAAGGGGACAGTGATCGAGTGAATTTGCAGGGCCGACGAGACGACGTAGTGGAGTTCACGAGGGCCGTTGGAGACGATTCGCCTAAGTACCACCGCCCACATCGCCAAGCGGATCACGGATTTCACTACGGAAGTTTCCAGACCGAACGCTTTTGCGGATCAGGATCTCGTCGGGTCCTGTCAGTCCAGGTCGTCCCCGGACTCACCGGAAGGTGCCGGATCCACCCTCCAGCAAGTCAGGAGCAGTGGTGACACCACATTTTCCACAGGCCGTGGCTTCCCAAAGTTTTGGTTGTATAATTTGTCACTCCGTCGAACTAATTGAGCGTTTGTATTTAACTATTGTCAAATTTCCCTTGTCAACTCATTATTTCGACGGGTGAATAGTTTCCATCAGTTGCATTTAATTTGTATATCGCGTTTAGGATTTATAATTTGTTCGACTGTTAAAGTTCCAGTTTTGTCATAAGGCGCGTGATTTCAATAATTGTACTAACTTAAGAAAAAATTTCCTTATCAAGTCCGTCGGGTTTTTATATTCACGAACGATTATCAATCCGTGAGCGACCTCGCCAGGAATTGTGTATCGCGCTCACCGAACATTTTTTTGCGCGTGGTTCTTCACCGGTCCGTACCGAAGAAAAACATCTTAACTTCAATTTTTTTTTGGAGCGAAGAAAGACTTGGAGGACCTCTCCGCTTATGCGGGCGGCGTAGCCGAATAGCGACGTTACGTAGGATCAGTCGGCCTTCCTCCTTCGCTAAAGAAAGGAATTTTTTTTGTTTCGCCGGTACTCGTTTGTTGAACGTCTGGGATCCGGAGGACCCTCCGAAGAGTTAGGGTTATTTAAATTTGTACACGCCATTAGGCTAGTCAGGCTTCGTTGTTTTCCTTTTTCATTTATATCATTATTTTCGTTGTTGACATCTGAATAAACGATTAGTGGGAAGATTGTGTATCATTTCCCGTACTCCGGGCTGTTCTCACCAAATTTTCAGCTTCAGTCGGCGTTTCTCGTGGTCCGCATTGTAAACCGAGTCGAAGCCACGACTTGTTCGTTATACCCCTGAACATTCCGGATTTGTAACCGGTAACAGGGTTGCCCAGTTTCGGGAGCGTAATTTATAACGTAACAATACCCAGTGATAACCCTTATTCGTCTAAGAGCTCTCGCACATTGAGCTGGTGTCCGAAAATATAAGTTGTACGGGGGTCTATTAAAGCGCTGGTTTATTCTTAAACCCCTATTTTCAACTTCACTATATCCACGTAAGTGGACCGGTAAAAAGTAAGTCACTGGTATTTCTTCATCATGTGGCTTGATGATTATTGCCTCCGTAGTTATTTGTACGTTTGCGTAATATTGTTGGCCGCTGAAGACCACTCTAACGTTGTTAAGATGCATGTTGGTTTTGCTGTTTTGCCGACGTTCTTGCATTTCGATTATTTCTTTTATAAATTTATTTATCTTATCTGCAGAAGAAAACAGGTTTTTTTCACTTTTTTACAATTTTCGCATAAATACCTTTTGCCATGTTGATCAAACCCATCAAACCCTAGAATGTTGCCTAGAATCACAGAACATAGACAATAGAATAACAACGACCGATTGTATAGTGAATTTTTTTTAATAAACAATTGTCAGTGTCAAAATGAAGTAAAAAACCATACTGTACCACCCTAAAATTTGGACATATGGACCAGCTGTATAACAATTTGACACCAAATCATGGTTAAGGTTATGTTCACTTCACTTCCCGTACCTTTCTTCCGTGAATTCATTTTCAAAGCAAATTTAATGAGAAATCAGGAGAAACCTTTTCGAATTTAAAATAAACTCTCGCTCGTTAGGGCGCAGGCTCAGTTACATAAAAAAATGTTGACACTCAATGTGCCCAATCGTATTATCATGAAAATCACAATTTGGCTCATACCAACAAGACAACGTTTTGACAATTGTTTATTAAAAAAATTCAACTATAATTGAGCTCACCGAGTAATAGTAATAAAATAATTGAGATTATGAGGTTGTGCCTGTTGACACCGTTGACACAGTTGACAGCCAGTGTTGCCAACAACTTAAAATCTAAAATACTGTTTTGTGAGATCTGTATATTGTATTGCATATGTTATTAATTTCACAAACTTCTTTATTCGGTAAATAAACAGGCAAAATAAATATAAGTACTTACTGTTAGTAGTACGACACTTGATTTAATTTGTTCTAATATTTCTTTAGTAAGACAATGAACATCAAACATGTTCAATTGAAATTCACCAAACCTAACAATGCAGAATGCAACAATCACAGACAAAACAAACAAATGTCAATGTAAAAAAAATGTAAAATTCCTGGACTCATGAAGCTTGATTGAATTCCATTCATTTAACACCACAAGTTTTTAATCAATTTCGAAACTCTATGAAGCCTGATGAAGTTAGTCCAAAGTCGAAGCTAGTTTGCTTAATAAAATTTTCCATTTACATAATATAATAAATTATTAATTACCTAACAATAAAGAAGGATTATTTATTATTAACGAAAAGGATTAATATCCAAATGGTATTGTATCAAAGTTTTTTAGAATAACTCTCTTGTCATAAACAAAACCAAATTCTTTTGTTTCTATTTTATTTAAAAGTTTTTTAGTTTTAGTATCTGGTAATTCGATTATATTGTGTACTGATTTTGCAATCTTTGTTCGTTTTTGACTCTGGAGCGGCTCTGCTGGACTTTTCTAAAATATTATTCATGCTATCGGAATTAATCTTTTTGGACGTTTCATAGTTTAACGTAAATCCTTTAATTTTGCAAACAACTTTACCTGTATTAGTCTTATAACAATAACTTTTTGGACCTGTTGATATCCAGTCTATTATCCATACGCCTTTACCTAATTCGTCTGTCCAATCTCCCAATAGACAACCTGTTTTAACAGTGTTTTTTCCATCATCTATATATACAATACTATCTGTGTCATAATATGCTACGCTTTTTCCTAATTTATCTAACATTTCGTATAATCTTAGTCTTGCGTTTGCAGTTGTAAAAGCGGCTATAAATATATTGGTATTGAAATCATTTTCAACATAACAATCTTTTAACTTATAATCAATTTGTAACATATTTTCATTTATATCGTTTATACGTATATTATCAAGTTTGTCGTCTAATAAAATTTCATAAAACCTTTTAACATCTGTAACATATTCTGTTGCACCCATATTTTGTCTTTGCCCAAATTTACCCCATAAGGAATTTAAGCATATTTTTGCAACAGCCCTCTTTCCAGGATTATTTTCTATTTTACCCAATTCAATACCTAGATTTTCTTTTACAGCTTTTCTATATTCTTCTTCTGATTCAAAATCATCCTGCCAAGGGCTTGTTTCTAATTTAATTTTCATAAACGCTTTCACATATCCTTTAAATAAATTTGATGATTTTTCGTAAAAATGACAAACCTCATCAATAGTTATTATTTTGTAACCCTTTTCAATTGCTTTTTTTACTTCGTTGGTACACCAGGTTCCTCTGATAATTCTTTGAGATTCCGTATGAGAACATTTATCTTTTTGATTATTTAGTTTTGCGCACAATTGACATAATGGAAATGTTAGTTTTTCATCACCAGATTTGGTTTTATTCTTAACAGGTAAAACGGGGTGATACAAACCTTTTGGTGGTAAAATTGCACATTTTATTAAACCATACCAATCTGAATTATACGTACGAGGTTTGAATATTTTAGTAGGATGTCCAACTGGATAATCATTGTAACATTGTACTGTTGGATATAAACTGCAAATATCTATATATTTCATTTTCTTCCCCTTAACGCGCAATTTTGTTGCATTCGTTCTTCCTCCAAAGAATGCTTTTCTAGGATTAAGTTCTTCCTGTTCCTTAATTTCTTCTTCAATTTGTTTCATTTCTTTCTTATATTCTTTTGACTTCGTCCACTCACATTCCCACATTTCTATTAAGTTATAACCAGCTTTTTTTAATTCCTCGCTTCTTTCTATTGTTTTCTCATAAAGATCTTCCATAGTTGTTTTATTCTTATTATTAATAAAATCTGAACTATAACATTTAGTACAACCATGCGAAAAACACCCGTGATATTGGTAAACAGTATTGGATTTTTTATCAAATCCGTCAACTTTTGATCCACATATTTTCACTTCACCATTGTTTAATGCGTGTTTTATATTTGGATTATGAAAACTATTTAACCATGAAATTGATTGTTGAGAATATTGATCTTTTTTCGGATTATCAACAACAGCTATTGTATCTTTCTTAATATATTTTGATCTATATATAGCCAAGCAAACACCTGCAATAGTAATATATCTAAAAGGATCTATATTCGCAATTTCTAGAAACTGATTTCTTAATTCAAGACATCCTCTTCTTAATATATCAACATCAGAATTACAATAATCATAAAGTTCTTTTTTAAAATCAAACAAATAATTTTCTTTTCTTTTTTGTTTATGCCATTCTAAAAACTCTTCCCTTTCTTTTGGTTTCATAGAATTAAAACCATAGTATTCTGCATCACGTATTTTTCCAATATAATTCTGATTTTCTGTTGTATTGAAGAAATGTGGAAAATAACCTTTTTTAAGTTCTTTTAGACCGAATGTTTTAGGGAAGTTTTTTAAAGGTCCTTGAACAAAATTACTACTATCAATAATTCTTAAATTAATTGATTTTATTTCCATTAACATTATTTTAGATCCATTATATACGCAGAAAGGTTTAATACCGTTTTCAACGCAATATTTTAAAATAAAGTAAGAATCATAACCTTTAGAATAATGTGCAATAGCTGTGTGTCCTCGATGATCTCTAGAAATTAACCATTTACAGAAATCTTCGTTAGTCTTAAAAGAATTAACATTTCCGCTAAAATCGTGAGATATAACTAAATTAGCGATGTGTTTGCCTGTTTCTTGCATCGCTTCATAATCAAAGAATAAATATTTTTCTGTATAAGAGCATTTAGTTGTATCAAATAAACATCCGCATTTAAGACATTGAAAACCTGCTTTAATTCCTGCGGCATTAGCTGTAGCCAAAGCATTGGGATTAGGTGCTGCTGGTTATGCTGGTACTAAATTAGCACAAAAAGCCTTTGGAGATGGTATAAAAAAAGGATTAAAAAAAACACAAAAAAGACGAAGACATATGGACAAGGAATAAAATTGATAGGAAATCGGGTTTAAGTAATATAGAAATATCTGATATTATGAAAAATTCGGGTTTACCTCATGAAGCTACGCGAAATTTTCTAGGTGTTTTTGCAATTGACATGTTACCAAAAAAAATTAGAAAAGATGAATCAGGTATAATTAATTTTCAACCCTCTAATTGTTATGGCTCACACTGGGTATGTTACATAAACAAACCATATTTAAGAAATATTTTATATTTTGACAGTTTTGGAATATCTATCTCCACCAGAAAAAATTAAAAAATATTTATTAAGTAGCGGAAAAAATATTGCATGGAATAGCACGCAGTTACAAATGAATTCTTCTGTTTTATGTGGTCATTACTGTATATATGTGATAATCAATGTCAACAGAGGCAAAGATTTTTATGATATATTATATTCTTTTAAACAGATAACGTGTAGTTTAAATGAGAAAAGATTCGCCTTTGCACACTCGTGATAATACCTACTATTTCAATATTTGAACGTAATTAAAAAAATATATATTATCTATATGTTATAAATGGAAAAATATTTACAAAAACGCTTGTATGTATACAGAAAAAGTTACATATATTTTTATAAAATTGGAATCGGATTACCTATTAGTAAATTATTATTTAGTGCATCGGGATTATCTTCGTTAGCCCTACCTCCACTAGTTTGTTTATCTCTTGGTGCGGGGGTAATAGAAATCTTAGATAAGAGATTAAAAATATCAGAAAGAATAGAAGAATATAAGTTGATTTATACATTTTATAGACAGTTATTGCATTTATATAAGGCTGATAAAATAAATGAAAAAGAAATAAATATACGTGAAGAGGAATTTGTCAGTAATTTTAATTATTTTCCCAGAGAAAAATACCTAGAAAAAGTTCACTTAAACGGTAATTGATGATTTCTTATTGTAATAAATGACTGGCAAGGCCAGCCCCGAGTCGAGGACGATGACAGTACCAAAAGAAATTAAATTATTTGATTTAAAGGTTGATAAGTGCTATGAAATTACTGCTATAAGTAAATCAGATGATGTTGGCCCAACTAATGGGTTATTATTTATTTTAGAAGGAAACTTGAAGTTATATTTATCCGATGTTGACTTATTTTCAGATTCATCAAAAATTAATAAGTTATATTTCGTATTTTCTTGATAAAAAACAAAGAGTGTCTCTGCAAAGAGATAATATGAACTTCAAGTCTAAAGATTATGGAGATTGTTTTTGTAATATCATTATTTTTGAAGATATTTCAATTGTTTACTTTACTCTAATAAATGAAATATATTATTCTTTTCTTATTTCTCACTACTGTAAAAAATTCAGATGATATTAATATTACAAGTTATTTAGAACAATTTGGGTATTTAGAGAGTAATGGATCATTATTAACAGAAACGTCTTTGACTAGTGCTTCGCATACCAATGAAGCATTAATAAGGTTTCAAGAATTCTATAATTTACCAACTGATGGAACATTAAATCAAGAAACACTTGCATTTATCAGTAAACCTAGATGTGGCGTTAAAGATAATCCAACAGCTTATAGAGTTCATTATCAAAAATTATGTGATTTTAATAAAGAAATTGACACATTTTTAATTGCAAATCATCATATGTATATTTTTTATAAGAAATATGTTTGGTTAGTCAATTTAAAAGACATGACTTATGATAAAGAACCGAAATTAATTAAAGATTATTTATATTTTTTACCAGATGGTTTTAAAGAAATTTCGCATATTTATCAAAAACCTTCAGGTGATGTTTTAATAGTTGTTAAAAATTTATATTATTTAATTGATTTTCCAAGTTTTAATGTTAAAAGTGGATATAATAGTCAATCTATTGAAAATTTAGGAATACCAAAACGAAAAAGAATTGATGCAATATTTAGAACTTATTCTGGAAAAACATATATATTTTATGATAATGTTTTGTATATTGAGTTTGATGAGTGTTTGTTTAGATCAAAGAAAAACGGCCTTATTTCAGAATTATTTGCTGGAATACCTCCAAATATAAGCAGAGCATTCAGATATAGAAATTTATGTTAAAGATTAATTTAACTTTGACTTCACTTAAGACTTTATTCTGCTTCTTTGAACAGGAGGTGTTACTGACAATAGTTCACATTGGTACTCGCAGGAATAATGTCGTTCTTCCCCGATTTTTCGCGCGGTCTCCCGATTGGCGCTCGGGCTGGGCCGTCGGTAGTCCTCGGATGTTAGGACGGGGGAAGGTCGGTCAGCCCACCACGTCGCGCATCGGGCCGAAGCGAGGGTGATGCTAACACGGCTATCCTGACCTTGGGCGGCCTCGCTCCATCTGACGCTGAAACAGCAAAAATGCTTTAGTATGTTCATCGGGTTTCACTGCTCCCGAGTCCCGTGTAGTGATCATGGTTGTTAAAATTCATGGTAGTATCGGGCCACGGTCTTTATCTTGTTGCGGTCTCCCTCCCTGTGAATGTGCCACAGTCTTTATGTTGCGGTTCTCCCAGCCCTGTGGATGTGCCACAGTCTTTATGTTGCGGTTCTTCCGCCCTGTGAATGTGCCACAGTCTTTATGTTGCGGTTCTCCCGCCCTGCGGAAGTGCCACAGTCTTTATGCTGAGGTTCTCCCAGCCCTGTGGATGTGCCACAGTCTTTATGTTGCGGTTCTCCCGCCCTGTGAATGTGCCACAGTCTTTATGTTCTTAGTAATACTCACGACGCCATTCGGTACTTTCGACCGGCCATTGCCTAAGTTGTTGATGGGCCGCGACTGTCGTTCTTTGTCCCCTTTTTGCTAGGAGGTAGCGTTCATTTGGCAGAATTTGTTTGATTACAAACGGGCCGTTGTATTTTGCGCGGAGCTTTCCACCACTTGCATGTTGGGAATCCTCAACTGCCACTTGATCGCCGATCGTAAACAGAACGGGCTTGTACCGCTTTACATCAAAGCGTCTTGCTGCTGCGTCGGCAGTATGACTCGTACGTTGTTGTGCGGTCAGGGTCGTGTTGTCAGGTCAGGAACGGTGTCATTTCCGGAATATCATCTTTCAGTGTGATCGTCAACTTCCCCGTGGTGATATGGTCTGGAATTGCGTTTTGCGTCTCGATCAGGAGTTGTTTCAGTCGTGCTAGGTTCCGTTCGGCCAGCCTTGTTACTTGTAAGTCATCAAAAATACCTCTTTCTTCGATGGTTAGAACATTCCCAGTGTTGGATAGGTCATGATGAAGTTCGAGGCCGTCGGTACCCTTTTTGATTTTTACGTTTGGCCTACTAATCACGTCCCAACCAATAATAGTAGCCAGATTGGAAGGCATTACACCGTCCGGAACGACTGTAAACAAAACATCGATGTTGACGTTGGGTAGAACGACAACAATCTCGCACGTGCCTATAGCTGGTATAGTTTCTGTCCCGAGTCCAGAAATAACTCGCAAGGTCGGTGACATCGATGCTTGCAGTTTTTCCACTGTGCTCCTGCCTATAACTGAGATATCGGCACCACTGTCGATGATGTAGGTCAAGGAAACAGCTTGGTGGTTACATAAGGCGGTAGCGATAGGTGTAGTGTTAAACGTACGTCTTTTACGGACTAGTCACATTTTCTTGGGTCTTCCGTGTTTAAAGAAACAGCTACTCTCGATATGTCCTACCTTCTTACAATACGTACAGGTAGACACCTTCGACTCCGTTGGTTTCTCTGGCTTTTCAATTTCGATGGTTTTTTTAGTTGTCTGCGACACACGACAGTCTTCTTGGCGATGACCAACCCGGCCACAATTAAAACACTTTCCACGAAAAGAGGATCCTGACACACTCGGTCGTTGGACTGTTGAACGCGCCGCGCTCTTTGTTCCCACCGCATCACAAGAACGCGGGTCAACCACAGTTTGATGTTTGCGTCTGTGCCCATCAATTTCAGAGAGTAGTTTTAAGAGCTCTCGCTCATCTCCTGGCTGTCGGATCCGTATGGAGGCTTGGGCTTCTGCATGGTCAAGGCCATATTCGACCATACTCAGTCTAGTCGCCCACGGCAACGCATCACAGAAACGATGAATTCGGCGAAGCTTCTGGTTTCCGTAGTCGCTGAGCGATTCACAGTCTTTGCTTCTTAAGGTAGCCGCCATAAAAGCACGAACACCTGGTGTTTCACGGTCCGGGAAAGCAACGCCCAAGTCCTTACAAAAATCCTCCCAACCTAGTCGTACCGGGCGCCAGTCGCAGTAGTAGCGATATGCTCTGCCCCTCAGCGCCTCTCCTGCTTTTGCTATCATGATTAGGTCGCTGGCACCTAGTTCTCCTTTTAGTTTTGAAGCATCCTCCAACCACTCTTCGATGGTAAAATTGCTTTTATCGGGGTCAAAGTCTGATAGGCGGAATGATGCCCACGTGGTAAGTGACGTTGGTGGCGTTGGTGCTGGCGTCTGCGCAATCAGGGTGCCGTCGGTGGACGTGCTGGGCGTTGGCCCCGCCATATTGGATTTTCGCAACTCCGCAATTTGCTTCTGTTGATTTGCGATTAGCGTGAGGAGGGTTTCTTGCCAGGGCACACTTTTCCTCTTTGGAGGCGGAAGGCCTGGTTCCTCCCTATCAATTTCTATTTGTTCAGCCTGGTCCTCTACTGGGTTTCCAGTGGGAGCTTCTGGATTGCGCTTTCTCTTCGCTTTTGGCATGACGTCGGCTGAAGGCAGATTAAGTAAGACGAAGGACACAATCCCACTTCTGATGTTAAAGATTAATTTAACTTTGACTTCACTTAAGACTTTATTCTGCTTCTTTGAACAGGAGGTGTTACTGACAATAGTTCACATAGGTACTCGCAGGAATAATGTCGTTCTTCCCCGATTTTTCGCGCGGTCTCCCGATTGGCGCTCGGGCTGGGCCGTCGGTAGTCCTCGGATGTTAGGACGGGGGAAGGTCGGTCAGCCCACCACGTCGCGCATCGGGCCGAAGCGAGGGTGATGCTAACATTTATATTTCTTTAAAGATAAAATGTTTTATGAATTTGATGATATTTCGAATACATTAGTTAAATCTGATAAATTTGACTTGACAGTTTTTGGATTTAAATGTGGTCTTATCGATCAAATAATAAAACTAATTAATCGTCTGTGATTCTTATAATCGCGTTTTTTATCCCATAAATTCGAGCAAATAATTTGTAGAATTTTTAAAACTTGGTCATTTTTATACCGTTTGGGCATACACCAAATTTTCCAACTCATATGATTCTTTTAAATAAATTTTATCTATTTTTGATATAAGTAGTTCTATAATTATCCTAATCCTCTATTATTACTATAACAGAGTAAAATCTTTGAAAAATGTTAATTTTAAAATATACCTTCAAACGAGGGTGTCTTCACGATTTTTTCTGCTTTTCAGTTTACCCTTGAAAATCGGGGTGTTTTCCTTAAAAAGTGGCAGTGTGTTGAAGGGGCCTTCTTACTACTTCATGATGACAGTAGAAGGTGCTTTACAGAGATTTTGTTGAAGAGGAAAGAAAAATAGTGCCCGAAATTTTAATTCCGCAACTGTACGATACATTTTTCTATTTTTAAATATTCATTTTAGCATAAAAATAAAGCAATTGCCACAAGTCGAGTGTTTTGATTATTTGTATCATCTATCTTTCCCAATCGATTTAAACATTCTCAATCAGTAATCAGATATTTATATCATTCGACAACAAGCTTTTCTTTGTTGTGCCAGTTGTTATTATTATTATTTTTTATAAGTGCCACCGCATAGAAACACACAGGTTTATAAGCGTTTGAAATTTCCAAATTTCATATTGTGTGTTCAGCTTCCTAACCGATCTGATGATCTAAAACAATGGCATTCAATTTCCATTTCCGGTGAGTTTACTTGACGGTCTTCATCTAAAATTTCATAACAATTTTGATTCAAGAAATTTGTTGGGCCAGTTGTTATTGATAACACTCGGTGCCTCTGCTGATTTACCAACTCTTTACGAGTACTACACAGAAGGCGGTATAAATTCGGGACTATCAGTAGATCAGCCTTATTTTACTCTAAATGGAAAAAATATAAGCATCTATAGCGGCGCCATCCACTACTTTCGCGTTCCACCGGAACTCTGGCAAGACCGTCTGCGTAAACTTCGAGTAACTGGTGTGAACACTGTTGAGACTTACATCGCGTGGAATATCCACGAACCTCAAGATGGTGTCTTTGATTTTGGGGATGGTGGCACAGAATTGGAAGCGTGGGCGGATTTGCCAGGCTTCCTAAGACTGGCACAGCAAGAAGATTTGTTTGTTGTCATTCGTCCAGGTCCTTACATCTGTGGAGAATGGGAATTTGGAGGTTTACCTAGTTGGTTATTAAGAAACGAAGGAATCCAAGTACGGACTCGTGATCCAACATTCATGAGTTATGTGGAGCGATATTTTGGGCAGTTGATGCCAATTCTTACTGAACTGCAATTCACTAAAGGTGGACCGATCATAATGGTTCAAGTAGAGAACGAGTTCGGGTATAGTGCAAATATTGATCTGGAGTATCTTCAACAACTTTACGATTTGTATAAGAGCAGTGGCATTGTTGAGTTGTTGGTGTCAAATGACGGTACCAATGCTGGACAATCCGGAACTCTTCCTGGCCTGCTGTTCCAAACAGCCGATTTTGGATCAGACATCCAAACGTGTTTCGAAACGTTGGAACAAATGCAACCGAATAAACCTGTAATGGATATGGAGTTTTACACCGGTTGGCTAGACCACTGGACCGAAGAACAGCATCACACGAGAGACCCGAACGATTTCCGAGATACTTACGAACAGATTCTTGCGTATCCTGGTTCGGTGAATTTTTACATGTTCCATGGGGGAACAAATTGGGGTTTTATGAACGGAGCCAATAATGGTCCAGGTGACAATTCCAATTTTCAACCGGTTACGACGAGTTATGACTACGACGCACCATTAACTGAAGCCGGTGACTACACCACCAAGTACGAAGCAATCAGAGAACTAATGAAACAGTACAATACGATCGAAACCTACACACCTGACCCACCAGAAGTGAAAGAGCGTAGAGTTTACGACAGTCTAGATCTAAATGGACAATTAAGATTCGAGGACATTCTTAGACAAGTACCAGATAAGATTGACAGTGATGTTCCTCTCTCTATGGAAATGTTACCGATAAATCAGAACTCTGGACAAAGTTACGGCTACATTGTCTACCACCAGGAAGGTGTAAATATTCCAGCTAATTCGGTCCTCACCATCACAGGTCACGTCCGTGACACCGTCATGGTTTTGGTAAACAACGTCTTGCTCTCAAATGCCTTGACCAGTCGTGACCGCCTCGACACTTTCGGTTATTGGAGAATAGAAAATGGAAACATCACTCTAACTACGGAAGCTCTAAATGGCGCCACTTTGGATTTGATCGTCGAAAACTGGGGCCGCGTCGGTTTTGGAAACTTTTATTATCAATACAAGGGTCTTACCGACAGCAATAGCGTCTTCTTGAACGACGAAGAATTGAGTTCTTGGACGATTTATCCGTTGGAGTTTAAAAAATCTTGGAATCAGAATTTGGGCGATTGGGGATCAGTCGAAGAGTCGCAAAGTGGTCCAGCATTGTACAAAGCGACACTGACCATAGATGACGACGATATTACCGACACCTTCATCGACATGCGAGGCTGGGTCCGAGGGTTTGTTATTGTCAATGGAATTGTTCTGGGGAGATATGCTTCAGGTCTTGGTCCGCAACAAGCACTCTACCTGCCTGGTCCTTGGCTACAAAAGGGAGACAATGAAATCATCGTGTTCGAGCACAGTCTTTGGCCTGGATCACAGATTGTATTTTCAAAAGATCCAATATATTCTTCTTGATTCCAGATTGTTTGTAAACTGTTACGATTAAATCACGAGTACTTGGGTAATTTACAAGTGTTTTATTTTTCGACTTAAGATAAAATCTAGATATCTTGCATATAAATACAGGTATAAGCAAGCATTTCGCATCTACTGCATTATTGTTAGTGTAGATTTAGTTAACGATGGCGCTCGTACACCTGTAAGTACATCGAACAAATTCTTGATTGTTTTTTTAATGCAACAATCACATTTACTCAAGCTCTGTATGGATTCAAGTCTTGTTGACGGCACTTGCTGCCTCTGCTGACCTCCCAACTCTTTACGAATACTACACAGCGGACGGAATATCTTCAGGACTGTCGGCAGATCAACCTTACTTCATTCTAAATGGCAAAAATATCACTATCTATAGTGGCACCATGCACTATTTCCGCATACCTCCACAATACTGGAGAGATCGTCTTCGCAAACTCAGAGCAGCTGGATTGAACACTGTCGAAACTTACGTTCCGTGGAACCTTCACGAACCAGAAGACGGACTCTTCGATTTTGGAGATGGAGGATCAGACATGCAACAATTCCTAGACATTCAACAATACATCAAAATGGCACAGGAAGAAGATCTTTTCGTCATAGTTCGTTCAGGTCCTTATATCTGCGCAGAGTGGGAATGGGGAGGTTTTCCCAGTTGGTTGTTGAGAACAGACGGTATCAAAGTGAGAACGTCAGACCCGACCTTCATGACATACGTGAGGCGATACTTTGACAAACTGCTTTCTCTTCTGATCGAATTGCAATTTACCAATGGTGGACCCATAATAGCGATGCAAGTGGAGAATGAGTACGGATACAGTCCGGAGATCGATTTGGATTATATTCAACAACTGTACGATTTAATACGAGGCAACGGTATCGTGGAGTTGTTGGTTACTTCTGACGGGGCTCGTAGTGGAACTACTGGAACACTGCCAGAGTTGCTCCTCCAGACTGTCAATTTTGGTTCAGATCCGGCAGGATCTTTCGACACGCTGAAAGAAATGCAACCTGACAGACCTCTAATGGCGATGGAGTACTGGCCTGGATGGTTCGATCACTGGTCTGAAAGTCATCACACAGTTTCTAACGACACTTTCCGTGAGATTTACGAAGGCATTCTGTCATATCCCGCTTCTGTCAACATGTACATGTTCCACGGAGGAACAAACTGGGGATTTTGGAACGGTGCAAGCATCGGCTCAGGTGACAATTCCCAATTTCAACCGGTTACAAGTAGTTACGATTACGACGCTCCATTATCAGAAGCCGGAGATTACACCGGTAAATACTACATAGCTAAGGAGTTGATCAAACAGTACAACACTATTGAAACACTACTTCCTGATCAACCAGAGCTAATGGAGCGTCAAGCATATGATTCTGTTGATATCACAGAACGCCTCAACTTTGACGATATCATCGCAAGTTCTCCCGTGGTAAAAAGTCAGAATCCTCTCCCAATGGAGAAACTACCAATCAATCACGATTCTGGGCAAAGTTACGGTTACATAGTTTACCGTCAAGAAGGTCTAAACATCGCGGCTGATTCAATCCTCACCATCACAGGTCACGTGCGTGACACTGTCGTGATTTTGATAAACGGAGTTTTGATCTCCAAACCGCTGAGTAGCAGCGACGACCTCGACGGTTTCGGCTACTGGCGACAAGAAAATTCAAACATCACTTTGACGTCTGAAGATCTAAGTGACGCCACTCTGGATATTGTCATTGAAAATTGGGGACGCGCCAATGGTGGACATTTCTACGCCCAATACAAGGGTCTCACTGAAGACAACGAGGTTTACCTGAACGACCAGAAACTGTCCTCGTGGACGATTTATCCGTTAGAATTCAAAAAGTCGTGGATTGCTGCACTCACTGGTTGGAAATCTTTCGATGATTCACAAACAGCACCGGCGTTGTACAGAGGAACGTTGACTGTAGAAGGCGATCCAAAAGATACGTTTATCGACATGCAAGAATGGATGAAAGGAGTTGTCTTTGTTAATGGATTTGCTCTCGGGAAGTACGCTGATATTGGTCCGCAACAAACGCTTTATCTGCCTGGTCCGTTCTTGCAGGAGGGAGAAAATGAAATTGTCATTTTCGAGGAGTTTGGAGCTGCTGCCCAAATCAAGTTCAGTCAGGATCACATCTTCACTACCCATTAGTTATTGAACAGAAGTGTTATTATTGAATAAAAGATAACACCATTGTAGATTGTTTATTTAATTACGAAAAGTATGATCTACATAATTATTTTAATAAGGTTTAAAACTACGTCCATAAGTGGCTAACTTATGGTAACTTTAAACAACTAATTATGAATAAATAAGGCGCATCTAGAACCTTCCCGAATCCGGAAGAGGAAGTCTACAATACTAATTTCACTAATGTCTATCTGTAGCGTCTCGTTTAAATCTTGGCGGCTTCGAGCAACTGTAGCTACCCTTATCAGATGTCAGCACCAGGCACCACCCTACAGTTTCTCGAAGTCGCCGATGCGCAAAAACTATTTTCCAAAATGCGCCTTCAACGCTATAAATTTTGCCCAAGTTCGATTTACCTATCACATGTTAGTTTAAGTGTTGTTTCAGTGTAAGTTGTTAAATTTTAATTTTTTTTTTTTTTTTTTTTTTTAAATTTGCCATTCCCGTTTTTTGCCATACGGCTTTTTACGGTACCTTTCGGTCGGCTGTCTTTTTCCATACCAATTTCCTTGTTCCTTTGCCTTCTCAGGTGATGCGACGGGGCTCCGGGGCACTTTCCCCGGCCACCCACGCCCATTCCACCTCACATTCACAGACATACACAACAACATTTATACACCCATGGGCGGCTTTTCCCGACGGGACTCGAACCCGTGCTGACCTCGCGGTGGTGGCCGAAAGAGTGTTGATTCTTCTTCCACCACCCTACCGTCAGCCCCGAGGAGACATACACACACATCCATGGCCCGGCGGAGGTTCCTTCCTTTGAAAAAATCCTCCCCCTTCGGTGGGATTCGAACCCACTAGCATCGGGACCGCGACCTCGGAGTACTTTCTCCGACAGCCATGCGGCCACCGAGCCACATTTAAATTTTAAAATTAATATAGCAGTGTGTTAGAAGCTATAGTTTTAATTGAAAACCCAAAATACAGTCCACAAAATCAAACCCCAGAAAGTGGCAACGGCATCACCAAATTGGGCCCCGCCAAGTACCACACACTATCTATAATGAATTAGTATTAACTTGTAATTTGACAAGAAAGTTAATTGTTATCTTTTTCATCAAGTTTCTTTAAATCAGACTAAATTATAAGAATACAACTAGGTATGTACACACGCAACAGAAAAATAAAAAAGAAAGGATAATATCTGCATGTGGATATCATTCACCTTGTATTGGCGCCTTTTTAATTTTTATTAAGAATTTAAGTCGAATCAGTGGAGTAGTTATGACTTGTGAATTATTACTGTAGAAATGAATTAATAATTAATTGCAAGTCAGTTTTTATCTAATCAGAGAAATCATTGTGAATAGGATTTTTCCTACATACTGATATTGTTTTGATTGTACACCTGTTATAAATATACAGGTGTCCCAAAACACGTTCCCCAAAGAAAAAGGGAAATCTTAAAAAAAAGGACAAATAAACACTCCCAAAGAAAAAATGTTCCAGCTTGAACGGTATTCAAGAAAAAAACATTTTAATTCGACCAATCAAAGCGTTTTAAGCCATCCAGGTGTATTTCTTGTAATTGTTACGTTTTCAATAAACTGGCCGACCATGAAACATTTATTTTTCATTTCGTGATCCCGTTTGGCTTATGTTATACCTTTTCTCCTGTTTTTTACGATAAGCTCACGTGCTTTAAAATAAACAAGGTTCTTTTCAGAACCGCCATTTGTTGTTTTATTTTAAAAAGTAAAAATAGATTCATATGATCGATGGCGAGTGTGACATCTTGAATGACATCTGCCTTAACCTAACATGATGTTGACACTTTGGCAGAAATGTCATTCTGACAGGGTGATAATATTGGGTGATTCAAAATGATTGTGGATAAGTATTGCAACTATGTACGAAAATTTATGTGCCAACTGTGTGGGTGGGGTAAAGTTTGACATTTGCATGACATTTCATAAGCGCGCATTTGATTTTTTTATACCATTGCACGTTGATTTGACAATTCTCAAAATTGCGCGACTATGAAGTGTCAAAGAAATGTCAACTCTATCCTTCCCACACAGTTGCCACATACATTTTCGTACATACCTAGTTGCCATACTTATCCACAATGATTTTGAATCACCCAATATAGGTATAGTAAATTAATTTTTGTAATGACGAACTGGAGATACTACATTTAGTAACTTTTGTCTTGTAAACACACCTTTTTACCCAGCATTTGGGCTATTAAAAAGTTAGGTTATGGAATTTTTTTAAATAAACAATTGTCAGTGTAAAAAACCAACTTTACCACCCAAAATGTGCGCGTATGGACCAGCTGTATAACAATTTTACACCAAATCAAAGTTGAGGTTATGTTCACTTAATTTCCCGTACGTGAATTTATTTTCAAAACAAATTTAAAAAGAAACCAGGAGAAATCTTTTTCAAATTTGAAATAAACTCTCGCTCGTCAGGGCGCAGAACAAAATGTTGACACTCAGTGTGACTTATAGTATTATCATGAAAATCACTATTTGGCTCATACCAACATGGCAACGTTTTGACAATTGTTTATTAAAAAATTTCAATAATACGCTTAGCAACCGATTCTATTCACATTGACACCTGGAGTTTCTTTTCTGGAATTGATGGATCTCTCTGGACGTCTTACAACTATGTTATGCATTCTTGGGATCTACCGAGTGGGGCATCGTATACGCGCACGCCAGAAATCGCGACTTCTAATTAAATAAAATTGGCGAAATTTTATATACCTGACTAATTATTGATAAGGTATATTTGAGAATTTTTTAAAAAATTTTTGTTAATAAATAAGGCCGAAACAGTTTTGTTAGTTTTCTGAAATTAACTGTTAATTTACCTATAAAGTTTTTACACTAAATGAATCTGTATCTGCTAGCCCATCAAACCCTGGTGGCACAATTACAAATTTTGACTTGGTTAGTTAAATAATTCGCTTTTTTATTTAAACGTAAACCAGACGCGTGATTTAGGGCACAATGGTATAATTTCCCAACAAAGGTATAGCCGACCGTTTTAAACCTTTTTGCCATAAAATTGACAGTTTCCATTGTCACCTAAATTTACGACAGCACAAGTAGCAGGTCATAAATAAAAATGATTTTGAAAGTTGAAATGTAAAACTGCGTTTAATTCAAAATCTAATTGGTATTTTTTTCCGTAGATTTCGTAAATAATTATAGGAAGTGAATCTGGGTAGGTTAGTAGAAAAATCAGAATTTGACTTTTTGGTTGAAATTTACATTTTAATTTTTTTTGGCTTTGTTTGTAAGTGAAAATTATCAAAAAATTATGAACTGTACCTTACCAATAGCCAGGTAAGTCTGAAAAATTTCGACAATTTTATTGAATTAGAAGTCGCGATTTCTCGCGTGCGCGTATACGATGCCCCACCCGGTACATTGTCGTCGGCATTGATAAGTTTTCTCTAGGGTGCGAGTACTGGGACAGCCTGTATAGTGAAGAAATCGTTAACATCATTTTATCAACAAAATTATTTGTCGCAATTAATTCCTACATTTGATATCAAATACAGTCCCAATCCCAAAAGAAAAAAATCGCTTTTTATAACAACTAAATTGCATAAAAAGACAAGAAACATATAATGTGGATTCGTTTGAAACAATAAATAATCTCTTGCATCTTCTCTATTTGCAAATATTCATATTGATATAAAAATTGTTACCAGCAGAATGTTTTGATGATTTCTATCTATCTTAGATTATCCTGAGTCATTAAAAAATGTTCAATCAGATATTAATATATCTTTTGTTATTACCATTCCACGCTCAAGTACCATAGTTCGCATTCAAGATCTAAAATCAGATATTGCCGCATGGATACAAACAAGATTATAAGCTTCCGAAATTTCCAAATTTTACATTGCGTGTTCAGCTTCCTGACCGTTCTGATCACCTGAAATCATGGCAATCAACTTTCGGTAAGTTTACTGGACTGTCTCCTGTAACATTTCATGATAATTATTTTTTGTTCAAGAGGTTTGTTGGGTCTGTTGTCACTGATAACACTCGCTGCCTCTGATGATCTACCAACTCTTTACGAGTACTACACAGAAGGTGGTATAAAATCGGGATTATCTGTAGACCAGCCCTACTTTACATTAAATGGAAAAAACATAAGCATCTACAGCGGTGCCATGCACTACTTCCGTATCCCACCGGAACTCTGGCAAGACCGTCTTCGTAAACTTCGAGCAACTGGTGCGAACACGGTTGAGACTTATATCGCGTGGAACATCCACGAACCCCAGGATGGTGTCTTCGATTTTGGAGATGGTGGCACAGAATCGGGAGGATGGGCGGATGTGGCACGCTACATAACACTGGCACAGGAGGAAGATTTGTTTGTGATACTTCGTCCAGGTCCTTTTATTAATGCAGAATGGGAATTCGGAGGTTTTCCTAGTTGGTTACTAAGAAACGAAGGAATCGTAGTACGGACTAGTGATTCTACATTTATGAGTTATGTGGAGCGATATTTTGCGCAATTGATGCCAATTCTTGCTGAACTGCAGTTCACCAAAGGAGGACCCATCATAATGTTCCAAGTAGAGAACGAGTTCGGGTTTAGTTCGAAAATTGATATGGATTATCTTCAACAACTTTACGATTTGTACAAGAGCAGTGACCTTGTAGAGTTGTTAGTGTCAAACGATGGTCCCGATGTTGGGCAATCTGGAACTCTTCCAGGCAAACTCTTCCAAACAGTTGATTTTGGAGCAGACGCCAAAAACAATTTCGACAAATTGATTAAAATTCAACCGAATAAACCTGTAATGGATATGGAGTTTTACACTGGTTGGTTGGACCACTGGACCGAACAACATCACACAAAATCCCTAGAAGATTTCACAAATATTTACGAAGATATTCTTGCATATCCTGGTTCGGCAAATCTTTACCCGTTTCATGGTGGAACAAGTTGGCGTTTTCTTGGCGGGTCCAATAATGGACCCGGTGATAATTCCGGTTTTAACCCAGTTACGTCATGTTATGACTTCGACGCTGTATTAAATGAAGCCGGAGACTACACTCCCAAGTATAATGTAACCAGAGATCTAATTAAAAAGTACAATACGATAGAAGTCGCCACACCTGACCCACCAGAAGTGAAAGAGCGTAGAGTTTATGACAGTCTAGATCTAAATGGACAATTGAAGTTCGAAGACATTCTAAAACAAGTACCAGATAAGATTGACAGTGATGTTCCTCTCTCTATGGAAATGTTACCGATAAATCAGAACTCTGGACAAAGTTACGGCTACATTGTCTACCACAAAGAAGGCCTTGATATTTCAGCCGATTCACTTCTCACCATCACAGGTCACGTCCGTGACACTGTCATGGTTTTGGTAAATAACGTCTTGATCTCCAAACCTTTGACAAGCAGCGACGTCCTCGAAGAGTTCGGTTACTGGAAAATAGAAAATGGAAACATCACTCTGACTACTGAAGATCTAGAAGACGCCACTTTGGATCTAGTTTTCGAAAATTGGGGTCGCGTCGGTTTTGGAAATTTCTATTATCAGTTCAAGGGCCTCACCGACGACAATCAAGTCTTCTTGAACGACGAGGAATTGAATTCTTGGACGATTTATCCGTTGGAGTTTAAAAAGGCTTGGAATCAGAATTTGACTGATTGGGGAGAAGTCGAGGAGTCCCCAAGTGGTCCAGCATTGTACAAAGCGACACTGACTATAGATGACGAGGATGATATAACGGATACCTTCATCGACATGCGAGACTGGGTCAAAGGATTTGCTATGGTCAATGGGATGGTTCTGGGGAGATATGCTTCACGTCTTGGTCCGCAACAAACATATTACGTGCCTGGTCCTTGGCTGCAAAAAGGAGACAACGAAATTATAGTGTTCGAGCACAGCCTTACGCCGGCATCACAGATTAAATTTACCAAAGATGTTATATTCGATACCCCTTGATTCTTGATTGGTTGAAAATTTCCCTTATTAAAGTGTTTACGTATGTTTACAAGTGTTTTGTTTTTCGAACTGAGATAAAAGTCAGATATCTTACAAATGACTATATACAAGGATGCATCTTGCTATTGCAACTTTGTGGATTCAACACAGTTAAAACCTACGTTCAATAACTTCACTAAATGACACCTTGCAGTTATTCATCTATTTGTAAATTTTTATGTTAACACAAAAATAGAGAATTTTCAAAGATATATTGCTGTAATGACTTGAATTTGTTGTTATCATTTCATACCAAGTGTTCGTTGTTGAGTTTCAAGCGCCATTTACTCGTAAGAAGAATAGTGTGATTTTTTTAAAACTTCAAGCCAATCAGCATCAACATATATTTCGTTTTGTTTTATTCACCACAAGTACCTATTTCAACGTTCAAGATCTAAAATCAGATATTGCCTTTTAGATATACAAACAAGTTTATAAAGCCTCCGAAATGTCCAAATTTTATATTGCATATTCAGCTTCCTATCTGATCTGATCACCTAAAGTCATGGCATCCAGTTTTCGGTGAGTCTACTTAACTATCTTCACGTAACATTTCATAACAATTTTTTCTTCAAGAAACTTGTTGGCTCTGTTGTCACTGATAACTCTCGGTGCCTCTGCTGATCTACCAACACTTTACGAGTACTACACAGAAGGTGGTATAAATTCAGGATTATCTGTAGACCAGCCGTATTTTACATTAAATGGAAAAAATATCAGCATCTACAGCGGTGCCATGCACTACTTTCGTATCCCACCGGAGCTCTGGCAAGACCGTCTTCGTAAACTCCGAGCAGCTGGTTTGAACACTGTTGAGACATACGTCGCGTGGAACATCCATGAACCTCAAGACGGTGTCTTCGATTTTGGGGATGGTGGCACAGATCTGGGAGCATTTGCGGATTTGGCAGGCTTCATAAAACTGGCACAGCAGGAAGATTTGTTGGTTATCATCCGGCCAGGTCCTTACATTTGTGCGGAATTGGACTTTGGAGGATTCCCCAGTTGGTTGTTGAAAAACGACGGAATCGAAGTACGCACCAATGACGCCACATTCATGGGTTATGTGCAGCGATACTTTGACCAGTTGCTTCCTATTCTTTCTGAACTGCAGTTCACTAAAGGTGGACCCATTATAATGGTTCAAGTAGAGAACGAGCTTGGGTTTAGTTGGAGGAAAGACATAGATTACCTTCAAGGAGTTTACGATATGATTGTAGCTGGTGGTATTGTTGAGTTGTTGTCGTCAACTGATGGTATTGGAAGTGGAACATCGGGAAGTCTTCCAGGTGTGCTATTCCAAACAATTGATTTTAGAGCGGACGTCCAAGGAAATTTTGCCGCGTTGGAAGAACTACAACCCAATAAGCCTGTAATGGCCATGGAGTTTTATCCGGGTTGGCTCGACCACTGGACTGACCAACATCAGACAAAGGACACCAAAGTATTCGTAGATGATTACGAACAAATTCTTGCCTGGCCTGGTTCGGTAAACCTGTACATGTTCCATGGTGGAACAAATTGGGGTTTTTTGAATGGGGCCAGTAATGGAAACGGTGACAATGCAAATTTTCAACCGATTACGTCAAGTTACGACTACGACGCTCCATTATCTGAAGCAGGAGACTATACTGCCAAGTACGACGCAATCAGAGAACTAACCCAAAAGTACAGTGCGGTTCAAATCTACACACCTGATCCACCACAACTCATAGAGCGTAGAGTTTACCCTAGTGTAGATCTAAATGGACAATTGAAGTTCGAGGACATTTTAAGACAAGTACCAGATAAGATTGACAGTGATGTCACTCTCTCTATGGAAAAATTACCGATAAATGAGAACTCTGGACAAAGTTACGGCTACACAGTCTACCGCCGAGAAGGTCTAAATATCCCAGCTAATTCAGTATTGACAATCACAGGTCACGTCCGCGACACTGTCATGGTTTTGGTAAACGGAGTCTTGATCTCCAACGCTTTGACAAGCAGCGACCACCTCAACGACTTCGGTTTCTGGAAAATCGAAAATGGAAACATCACCCTCACTACTGAAGATCTAAGTGACGCCACCTTGGATTTAATTGTAGAAAATTGGGGTCGCAGTTGTTACGGAAATATCTATTATCAGTTCAAAGGCCTCGTCGACGCCAATCAAGTCTTCTTGAATGACGAAGAATTGAGTTCTTGGACGATTTATCCGTTGGAGTTTAAACAATCTTGGAATAAGAATTTGGCCGATTGGGGATCAGTCGAAGAGTCGCAAAGTGGTCCAGCATTGTACAAAGCGACACTGACCATAGATGACGACGATATTACCGATACCTTCATCGACATGCGAGGCTGGGTCCGAGGCTTTGTTATTGTCAATGGAATTGTTCTGGGAAGATATGCTTCAGGTCTTGGTCCCCAACAAACTATCTACCTGCCGGGACCTTGGCTACAAAAAGGAGACAATGAAATCATCGTGTTCGAGCACAGTCTCCAGCCAGGATCACAGATCGCATTTTCGAAAGATTCAATATTCAATACCCCTTGATTCTCTATTGGTTAAAAATTTTCCTTTATTAAAGTGCCTGTTTACACATGATTATAAGTGTTTTGTTTTTCGACCTGAGATAAAATATAGATATTTTACAAATCAAGATATGAGAATGCATCTTGCAATTTATTATTTTGAGGATTTTCGTCCCGACTGGAGAGATCGTCTTTGCAAAATGTAGAGTGGTGGATTCAACACAGTTAAAATCTAGGACCAATACCTTCAGTAAATAATACCTTGCATTTTTCTACTTTTTTTTTAATACAATTTTTACATTAATACAAAAATTTAAAAAATGTAGATATATTGTTGTGATGACTTGAATCTGATTCCTAATTCTGATTTAAAAATTTTCAATTTGTTGTTATCATTTCATAACAAGTGTTCGTTGTATTTCAAGTGTCATTTGCTCGTAAGAAGAATAGTGTGATTTAAAACATCCAGTCAATCAGCAGCAACATATCTTTTGTTTTGTTTTATTCACCACAAGTACCTATTTCATTGTTGACGTTCAAGATGTAAAATCAGATATTGACGCATAGATATACAAACAAGCTTATAAGCCTCCGAAATTTCCAAATTTTATATTGCATGTTCAGCTTCCTATCTGATGTGATCACCTAAAGTCATGGCATTCAGTTTTCGGTGAGTTTACTTAACTATCTTCACGTAACATTTTATAACAATTTTTTCTTCAAGAAATTTGTTGAGTCTGTTGTCACTGATAACTCTCGGTGTCTCTGCTGATCTACCAACACTTTACGAGTACTACACAGAAGGTGGTATAAACTCAGGATTATCTGTAGACCAGTCCTACTTTACATTGAATGGAAAAAATATAAGCATCTACAGCGGAGCTATGCACTATTTTCGTATCCCACCGGAGCTCTGGCAAGACCGTCTTCGTAAACTCCGAGCAGCTGGTCTGAACACGGTTGAGACATACGTCGCGTGGAACATCCACGAACCTCAAGACGGTGTCTTCGATTTTGGGGATGGTGGCACAGATCTGGGAGCATGGGCGGATTTGGCAGGCTTCATAAATCTGGCACAACAAGAAGATTTGTTGGTTATCGTCCGTCCAGGGCCTTACATTGGTGCGGACTTGGATTTTGGAGGTTTCCCTAGTTGGTTATTGAAGAACGACGGAATTGAAGTACGAACCAATGATGCCACATTCATGAGTTACGTGCAGCGATACTTTGACCAGTTGCTTCCTATTCTTTCTGAACTGCAGTTCACCAAAGGTGGACCAATTATAATGGTCCAAGTAGAGAACGAGCTGGGGTTCAGCTTGAGAATAGATACAGATTACCTTCAAGGAGTTTACGATATGATTGTAGCTGGTGGTATTGTTGAGTTGTTGTCGTCATGTGATGGAATTGGAACTTGGACAACGGGAACTCTTCCAGGTTTGCTATTCCAAACGATCGAAGTTACAGTGGACGTCCAAGGAAATTTTGGCGCTTTGGAAGAACTACAACCGAATAAGCCTCTAATGGCCATGGAGTTTTATCCGGGTTGGCTCGACCACTGGACTGACCAACATCAAACAAAGGACACCAAAGCATTCGTAGATTATTACGAACAAATTCTTGCCTGGCCTGGTTCGGTAAATTTGTACATGTTCCATGGTGGAACAAGTTGGGGTTTCTTGAACGGGGCCAGTAATGGAAACGGTGACAATGCCCAGTTTCTACCGATTACGTCAAGTTACGACTACGACGCTCCATTATCTGAAGCAGGAGACTATACTGCCAAGTACGACGCAATCAGAGAACTAACCCAAAAGTACAGTGCAGCTGAAACCTACACACCTGATCCACCACAACTGATAGACCGTAGAGTTTACTCTAGTGTAGATCTAAATGGACAATTGACGTTCGAGGACATTCTAAGACAAGTACCAGATAAGATTGAAAGTGATGTCACGCTGTCTATGGAAAAATTACCGATAAATCAGAACTCTGGACAAAGTTATGGCTACACGGTCTACCGTAGGGAAGGTCTAAATATCCCAGCTAATTCAGTCCTCACCATTACAGGTCACGTCCGTGACACTGTTATGGTTCTGGTAAACGGAGTCTTGATCTCCAACGCTTTGACAAGCAGCGACCACCTCAATGACTTCGGTTTCTGGAGGATAGAAAATGGAAGCATCACCCTCACTACTGAAGATCTAAGTGACGCCACCTTGGATTTAATAGTCGAAAATTGGGGTCGCAGTTGTTACGGAAACATCTATTATCAGTTCAAGGGTCTCGTCGATGCCAATCAAGTTTTCTTGAACGAAGAAGAATTGAGTGCTTGGACGATTTATCCGTTGGAGTTTAAACAATCTTGGAATCGGAATTTGACCGATTGGGGATCAGTCGAAGAATCGCAAAGTGGTCCAGCATTGTACAAAGCGACACTGGCCATAGATGACGACGATATAACCGATACCTTCATTGACATGCGAGGGTGGGTCCGAGGTTTTGTTATTGTCAACGGAATTGTTCTGGGGAGATATGCTTCAGGTCTTGGTCCTCAACAAACACTGTACCTGCCTGGTCCTTGGCTACAAAAAGGAGACAATGAAATTATTGTCTTCGAGCATAGTCTCCAACCAGGATCACAGATTGTATTTTCCAAAGATTCAATATTCAATACACCTTGATGCTGGATTGTTTAAAAATGTTTCTTATTAAACTACCAGGATATCAAAAATTATCTTAGTCAAAGATGGTCATGGATTGGAAAACGTCCGTCTCAACTTATTTAGTGTGATGATTTCTTCGGTACGAACGGTGGTCTACCGGCATAAAAATCCTTCGGCATTACTGCAAAGTGTGGGAAGTGCTTTCGAAAATTGATTTTGACATTCAAAAAATGATTTGACACAAAGCTTCGACAATTATTTGAAAATCCATGACCACCTTCGACGAAGATAATTTTTGATATCCTGGTATGTACACATAATTACAAATGTGTTATTTTTCGATAAGATATAGATATTTTATTTTTCACTTTACTATAATTGAATGATAACTCCTAGGATACGAAATACGTAAACATGTCCATAACAACCGGGGCATAATACAGGGCGTAATAAGAATAAGCGGGCGTAATGAATTCATAACGCCCTCATCAATTCATAATTGCAACACAAAAGAAAATTTGACAATTATAAATAAACAATGTGTTTTTTTTTCATAGGCTACCAAATGTTGTATTTATGTAGGTAAAGGGTACACAAAGATGCCAATTCTTTGTCTTTTTTTTTAAAGAACACGTAGTGAAAAATAAAATCTTGTATGCACCACGGCGTCACCGAATGATTACGCCCATCGAACGATATCCATCTCTCGGGCTAAAACCCTCGAGCTGGATTCATCTTTCGCTGGGCGTAATCATCGTTGTAACGCTCTTGATACATAAATAGCTATTATTAATTTCAACTGTCATAAATTCTCATTTTTCTCCTTTGTAAACTGCCTCTTAACTGCCCTAAAGCAAAATGAGCAGATAACGAACCGTTGCCCTAGACAACACATTCAACATTATATTTCTGACAGGTCTGGTCTTGAAAAATTTGTCAAAACTGTCAAAAGCACATGCGAAACCATTTTTAAAAGATTTGGAAGCTTCAGGAACGTCGTTTCAAGCAATAACATTTTGTATGCAACTCGTTTCTGGGTAAAGTGGGCTGTTCTAATTGCCCTCGAGGCCTTAAAACCTGGCTACGCTCTTGTTTTGTTAAATAGAAAACCCCAATTTACTTAGAAACTCGTTGCATAAATAACTACAGGATCATTATAAATGATTGTCCCATAGCAGTTGGCGTTGAAAACTCACACAAATTTTGAATGTGCCGCAGCCTCGCAACGTTAGCCAAACTAGTAAACTTGATTTCCACTACCGCCAGGAGCGCCACCTATCGGCGATACTAGTCTCATTCATTTTATAAAGCTTGCGGCACATTAAACCCTGTCACCAACGCCAACTGCGATGGGACAATCATTTATAATGAAATTACCCTGTATTACGTATATACCGGGTGTCCACTCTCAAAGTCGAACAAACGCAATTAACACTGTGCATTCAGTTTATAGATATTATGCCATTATTTAGACACATAAAAAAAAATATATATTTTTTTAATAATACCGAGTGACTATAAATTATTGAAAATTATTTTGTTATGTTGGTAACACATTTGAAATCTTTAGTTGGCAACATCGTTGGCATGACACACGCAATTTTTAAATCTGAAACCAACGCCAAAAAAATCTAAATCGACAATGTATATGCCATTCACGATGTTTTGGCATAAGGGGAGGCCATGGAAAAAGTGCATTTAAGTTGGCAGTAAAGCTGTCTGTTGAATTAGGTTATTTTTTTCTAAGTTTGAGGTTATAAACTGCGTCATTGTCTAGTGCATTGTTGTCAATTTTACTAGTTTGCAATATAAAATACTCACACATTTTTAATCCAATTTAACAGAATAGTAGGGACCAGGACCGAAAGATGAAGTGGCTCCTGTTAATTTATGCACCACTTTAGATAACCCACCTATACAGTGTCTTAACCAACCAGTTAGAGTGCATTTCAACGAGAGGTACACAGGCGTGGCTACCGAGATGCGCCAGATGTAGGGGAAGGGCAACCCAAAATCGAGTGCATTGGCGTAGTCCTGTTTTACAGGCTGTTTGATGAAAAACGCCTCAACCCATAACTTTTTTATTTATTACCCGATTTCAATGAACGAAAAAATCAAAGATATGGTTTTTCAAGCGCTACAAAACAGCGACAAAATATATTTTTTTTGGTGTAATCTTCAATAGCTAATGATAGTCAACTTTTTTTTTTTTTAATGGACACATGTAGTTTTTTAGGTTTGGTCTGGTAAGGTATTTTTTTCTGAATCTAATGATGTATTGAAAGTTATCATTTGGTTCATAGCTAACTGAAAAAAAAATTTAAAAAAATTTTGTGGTTCAGCTTATTATAAAATTTTTAAGAGTGCCGTGAAAAACAATCGGAATACAAAGTACGATAAATGTCATCTAAACGTCAACTTAGGAATTTTCATTTGCTTTTTTAAACTTTTTTTATTTAAGTATAAAATAACAACATTGTCAATCATGCAGAATAGCAGTTATTTGACTATTATTTTATGTTCGAGTGTAATAAAAATCGTAATTAGTCAAAAACAAAAATTTAATAGAAAAAATAACAATAATTATTATTATTCATGTTTTCCAAGAAAATAATAATAAAACTCTTCAAGATTGCACCTGAAATTTTTCAAACTCACACTTGACATTTGTTGCTATCTGTATTCCAATTGTTTTTCACGGCACACTCGAAAATTTCATAATAAGCTGAACCACAATTAAAAATTGTTTTATTTTTTTTTCAGTCAGCTATGGACTTTTAATACATCATTAGATTCAGAAAAAAATACTTTACCAGACTAAGTCTAAAAAACTACATGTGTCCATTAAAAAAAAAAAGTTGACTATCGTTAGCTACTGAAAATAACGCAAAAAAAAATATATTTTATGGCTGCTTCGTAGCGCATGAAAAACCATATCTTTAGTTTTTTTGTTCATTGAAATCGGATAATAAATAAAAAAGTTATGGGTTGAGGCGTTTTTTATCAAACACCCTGTATTTTTGTTCTTACTTTCACAACACAGAAAATATCAGATTTTCACAACCGAGATTAGAAGTCGAGTTGTATGACATAAAAAAGAAGACGGTAAAGAACAATAACCTGACTGTAATTTGCGACAAATCAGCTGTCGAAATGAAATTCCCTAAAAAGTACAAACTAACACCGCTACTGTCTAGATAAGCCACGCCACCGTAGACCGAAACAGATTTCTGCGCAAGTTTATAGACGTGTACCTCTCGTTGAAAAGCACTCTAGTAACTTCTCAATAAATTTTTCATTTTAACTAAAACATTCCTAGAACTAGATTGTATAAAATCTTGTACTTACTTATTAAGTCTTACTTTATGCCAATCTTTCTGCAAAATATTTACACACCCATCGTCCATGACCAAAAAGAACAAAACTATTCAACTTCCATAATTTCATTAGAAAATTCTGAATCATCATTACCTGCATCAAAATCCAAATCAAATTCCGAGTCAGATTCTCCTAATGAAATTATTAAAGGAAGAACGTTTTCAAATGAAAGATTTCACATTAATTTTGCCCAATCTTCCGAAATAAGTTCTTTCCAATATCTACAAAAATTTTGGCAAATTTCAGGAGTATATTTCAAAATAGACTCAAGCCATAAATTCACAACTCGCGAAATGTCCCTTGTCATTTCAATTGGGTCGTTGTTTCTTCCTTCACTATCCGTGCTACATATTTATCTTGTACTCACCTACGATTTAATTTATACACAAAAAAAAAACTTGACTTCATTGTAACTTACTGAAAATTAGTTCTGCAGTCTAATACAAACATCATCAATACGGTTTAAAGTCGCTTAATTATGATTACGGTAAATTCGGCAACATGTTTCTTTCATTTTGATAGGTCCGCATGTCCAGGCACTTTAGTGACAGTAGCGATGACAGAAATCAAACATGTATCCAACGTTAAAAAATGAAATCATAGCCTCCCCTTATGCCAAAACATCGTGAATGGTATATATGTATAAAGTCCATTCACGTTGGATTTTCCCTGCCAAATTGTTGTCACGTTGCAAGCCTGCGCCTCCTTTCCTAGTAATTTTTACATTATCGTGTTTTATTCGTGATAGAGCGATTTGACGTCTTTAATTTTGAATGTTAGTTTGACGTGTGAAATAAAGTCACAGATTTTTTAATAAAATTCTATTCCTGGATGATTTTACCATTGCGAAAAGAAAAAAGGTTAATTTTAAAATTGCGTTAACCTTCCACAACTGAGGTAATGTGACGAAACCCGCAAGCTAATACGGACTCAAGAAAAAATAGCTTTAGTTCGAAAATTAATTAGTTAGAATCCTTTAATATTTAATGTACTGTATGTATTAACATGATTATAATCTATTTACGACCTTTATTGAGCAGTTTTAACAATACAACGTTATTTTAAAGGTAATATGTACATCGAAAAAACTTAAATTAGAAAAAAAATCATTAAAAATCAAAATACACCTTTCTTTTGTGGTATGCAATTGTAACAATACATTCTTGAAACGTCACAACCACAATCAAAACGTATATGTGTCTCTGAATAACTAAAATTTTATTGCCAAATTTGTTCCATCATTTAGATGCAATCCTTACTTCCATCGCTTCCAATGAAAGAAACTTCACACAATTTCCTATTGGGTTCATTTTCTACACCTAACTTATTCTGGTTCCTCATCACTCATCATGTTAGTCGTAGAAGGTTAAGTAAATGTAGTCATTAAGGGTTTTTTCACTTAATCAACAACGCAAGCAGAAAAATACAACACCAATAGGTATGAGTTAGGTACCTATTGTATGTTCCTAATCCTATCATACCGATTAACAACTGACACTATTTTTAGTGCAAGTGATAACAAAATTGATGTATTATTACCTATTGTTATCCTCTAGAAAGTTTAATAACAATGTTTGAAAAATGACTGTTTCTTTGCTGACAGCGAATAACATAACCTCTACAGTCTACGAATGACTTGGTTACTTTATCAGCCCGTATTGGTGACATAGACAGATAAAGCATTTTTGAACTAAAAATCACACCGCTACAATATTGAATTATTTGACCTTGACTAGGAAAATCCAACGTGAATGGACTTTAGTTGAATTTTTTTAATAAACAATTGTCAAAACGTTGTCTTGTTGGTATGAGCCAAACTGTGATTTTCATGATAATACGATTGGTCACATTGAGTGTCAACATTTTTTTATGTAACTGAGCCTGCGCCCCAACGAGCGAGAGTTTATTTCAAATTCGAAAAGGTTTCTCCTGATTTCTCATTAAATTTGTTTTGAAAAAGAATTCACGGAAGAAAGGTACGGGAAGTGAAGTGAACATAACCTTAACCATGATTTGGTGTCAAATTGTTATACAGCTGGTCCATATGTCCAAATTTTAGGGTGGTACAGTATCGTTTTTTACTTCATTTTGACACTGACAATTGTTTATTAAAAAAATTTCACTATACTTCGTGACTTAACCTAACCTAAATAGAAATGATTGACAGATGATGCACGAGAAGACTTGCACTACCAACAGCATCAGTGTTGCCAATCCACTATTTTCCTTCAATCATTTATAGTCACTCGGTATTAAAGAATTAAATTATAATAATAAAGTAGGAATTAATAAAATTAGTATATTAAAGAGAGTAGACTCTATCCTGGTTCCTAGGGGCGTTTGTCGATTGTTGATTGGCTGCACTGTTATTGTCAAAATTGTTAGATATGACTATGATATGACTGTTCTGTGGATATGACAGGTGACATTTCAAAAGTAGGTGCAAAATAAACACAATTATGGAAGAAAATAAGTTCAATTACAGTGTTCAACTACAAACTTACAACTTGTGGAAAAACTTTGCCATTTGTGCTGTAAATTTTCCGTAATGTGATTTGCTAGTGATGTTGAGCGAATGATTAGAAATTTTTTTATAATGAGGTGTGCAAGTTTACAGCAAGCTGGAATTATGATGTGGGAAGACATAGACAATACTATAGAAGTGTATGTTGTCTCTGTAAGCTGATTGGAAAGTAAAACTTTTGTATGGCGATTAAATGTTTCTTCACATATTCGAATAAGTGTAAAAAAGCAGCTACTTGGAAAATGTAAACCTCCAAAATTTCACTTTGGACTATATATCTGAACATTGTCGTCACAGTGATTGTTGTCCTCAGAATGAAGCTAATTAGCACATTTAGTACACATGCTCTTTTTAGGTAGGGAGTTGCCTATTGAGCCTGCAATGTAGTGAAGAATATTTTCATTTGCTAGAGAAGAATTATGTTCAGTGTAGGTGGAGGAACAAGTAGGGAGTGTAAGTGATGATGTTGAAGGTGCATTCAAATTTGGAGGTTGTTTTATTTATTTTTTATTTCTTAAAACTTTGTCATTATTTGCATTTAAATTAAATTGCTCATTGTTAAAATATTTCAAGAGTGAAAATAAAATGTAAATTTTATGTTAACTATTTAGATTTGCTTGCATTTACTTCACAAAGTCTGTGGCAACTAGGCTGCCAATTCAATGGTTTCCCAATATTTTGGATCCACAATTGTCTGCGTGACGCATCGTTTGGGAACCGAAACATTTTAATACCTCTTTCTGATCTGGCAGAACAATAAGGTGCCGTGCAACCAACCATTTTAAGAAAATTTTCTGTTTTGAATTTGGCGCTTGACCGAACTGACAGATATTTGAAGCTTGATAGTAAACAGTAGATGCTGCCAACAGAAAATGTAACTCTCAAAAACTCCCCTAGGAACCAGGATCGAGCCTACTTTCCCTTATATACCACTCTAGGAATTAACAGTTTAAGCAGTTTTTATTATAAATTCTTTGAAAAAATTACAATGCAGTTCCTACCTTAGTTAATAATAATAAATCTAAATAATTTGTTGAATTTAAATTTCCCTTTATTTCAAATGTTAATAAAAATCCCAGCCCAGATATGAATTTTTTGAGGGTACTGAGTTCTATTTACTCCAGGGTTTTCTTGAGCCCTATATCGCGTGTTTTGATCATTTGGTTCGTTATTTAGTGTAAAAGTAGATTCGTCTGTGAAGCAAATTGTCGACAGAAAGCCACGATCATTAGCACGCTCCTGTATTTCATAACAGGTTTCATTCTTACTTTCTTCATCAAGCGCAAAAATCTGTTGACGACACTGTGTCTTGTAGGGATGATATTTATACTTCCTGAGGATATTCAGTATCCGCGATTTACATAAACTTACTTCAAGAGAAATTTGTCTTAATCTGTATGGAGTAACTATTCATTTTTCCGTAAATAATTTTGACAGTAATTTACCGAAATTCGCTGACATACCCAACAAATTACTAAATTTTTTGACAAATGCTGTCCAATTTGAAAATCATGGCATGTCATATTTAAAAATCGCCAAGTTTTAAATTAGTATTTTAAAATAAAAATAGCACCTTTAATCTTATTATTAGTATCATTTCAAGCCGAATAATTTTATCTTTCTATTGATACCATTACCTTACCTGTAAGTTCAATCGGCGAGCAAGAATCAGCAAAAACGTTCAATACAATGTTAATTGCCTATGTTCGAGTTTGAGAATGCACAGGCTGTATAAGGATGCATCTTGCAATATACATTGGAAACTTTCAGCAGATCCACCTCAACTACAAAAACGTTCTCATCAATAATGGCACTATGCATTGTTTCCACATTTCTCCACCAGATTGAAGAGATCGTCTTCGCAAACTCTCAGCCGATGGACTCAACACAGTTGAAATCTACGTTTGATACCTTGTATTTTGATTCTATTTTTAAATTTTCATATCACTACGAAAATAAAAACTTTGTTACAAATAAGATGTTGTGATGACTTGGATTTGTTTTATCATTCGGATTTAAAAATTTTCGATCAGATATTAACACCTCTTTTGTTGTTATCATTTCA